>NC_088222.1:5815088-6005088 GCF_036934945.1 Oncorhynchus masou masou | reverse complement strand
CGAATACCTTATTATTATCTATCCTGATGCCTAGTCACTTCACCCTGCCTTCATGTACATATCTACCTCACATACCTTATTATTATCTATCCTGATGCCTAGTCACTTTACCCTGCCTTCATGTACATATCTACCTCAACTACCTTATTATTATCTATCCTGATGCCTAGTCACTTCACCCTGCCTTCATGTACATATCTACCTCAAATACCTTATTATTATCTATCCTGATGCCTAGTCACTTTACCCTGCCTTCGTGTACATATCTACCTCAAATACCTTGTACCTTTCCACATTGATCTGGTACTCCCTGTATATAGCGCCACATTGATCTGGTACTGGTACTTCCTGTATATAGCTCCACATTGATCTGGTACTTCCTGTATATAGCTCCACATGGATCTGGTACTTCCTGTATATAGCTCCACATTAATCTGGTACATGTACTCCCTGTATATAAGTCCACCTTGATCTGGTACTGGTACTTCCTGTATATAGCTCCACATTTTTTTTTCACCTTTATTTAACCAGGTAGGCAAGTTGAGAACAAGTCCTCATTTACAATTGCGACCTGGCCAAGATAAAGCAAAGCAGTTCGACACATACAATGACACAGAGTTACACATGGAGCAAAACAAACATACAGTCAATAATACAGTATAAACAAGTCTATATACGATGTGAGCAAATGAGGTGAGATAAGGGAGGTAAAGGCAAAAAAAGGCCATGGTGGCAAAGTAAATACAATATAGCAAGTAAAACACTGGAATGGTAGATTTGCAATGGAAGAATGTGCAAAGTAGAAATAAAAATAATGGGGTGCAAAGGAGCAAAATTAATTAATTAATTAAATACAGTAGGGAAAGAGGTAGTTGTTTGGGCTAAAATATAGGTGGGCTATGTACAGGTGCAGTAATCTGTGAGCTGCTCTGACAGTTGGTGCTTAAAGCTAGTGAGGGAGATAAGTGTTTCCAGTTTCAGTGCTTTTTGTAGTTCGTTCCAGTAGAGAACTGGAAGGAGAGGCGGCCAAAGAAAGAATTGGTTTTGGGGGTGACTAGAGAGATATACCTGCTGGAGCGTGTGCTACAGGTGGGAGATGCCATGGTGACCAGCGAGCTGAGATAAGGTGGGACTTTACCTAGCAGGGTCTTGTAGATGACATGGAGCCAGTGGGTTTGGCAACGAGTATGAAGCGAGGGCCAGCCAATGAGAGCGTACAGGTCGCAATGGTGGGTAGTATATGGGGCTTTGGTGACAAAACGGATTGCACTGTGATAGACTGCATCCAATTTGTTGAGTAGAGTATTGGAGGCTATTTTGTAAATGACATCGCTAAAGTCGAGGATTGGGAGGATGGTCAGTTTTACAAGGGTATGTTTGGCAGCATGAGTGAAGGATGCTTTGTTGCGAAATAGGAAGCCATTTCTAGATTTAACTTTGGATTGGAGATATTTGATATGGGATATAGGAGAGTTTACAATCTAACCAGACACCTAAGTATTTGTAGTTGTCCACGTATTCTAAATCAGAGCCGTCCAGAGTAGTGATGTTGGACAGGCAGGTAGATGCGGGTAGCGATCGGTTGAAGAGCATGCATTTAGTTTTACTTGTATTTAAGAGCAATTGGAGGCTACGGAAGGAGAGTTGTATGGTATTGAAGCTTGCCTGGAGGTTTGTTAACAGTGTCCAAAGAAGGGCCAGAAGTATACAGAATGGTGTCGTCTGCGTAGAGGTGGATCAGAGACTCACCAGCAGCAAGAGCGACCTCATTGATGTATACAGAGAAGAGTCGGTCCAAGAATTGAACCCTGTGGCACCCCCATAGAGACTGCCAGAGGTCCGGACAGCAGACCCTCCGATTTGACACACTGAACTCTATCAGAGAAGTAGTTGGTGAACCAGGCGAGGCAATCATTTGAGAAACCAAGGCTGTTGAGTCTGCCGATGAGGATGTGGTGATTGACAGAGTCGAAAGCCTTGGCCAGATCAATGAACACGGCTGCACAGTAATGTTTCTTATCGATGGCGGTTAAGATATCGTTTAGGACCTTGAGTGTGGCTGAGGTGCACCCATGACCAGCTCTGAAACCAGATTGCATAGCAGAGAAGGTATGGTGAGATTCGAAATGGTCGGTAATCTGTTTGATGACTTGGCTTTCGAAGACCTTAGAAAGGCATGGTAGGATAGATATAGGTCTGTAGCAGTTTGGGTCAAGAGTGTCCCCCCCTTTGAAGAGGGGGATGACCGCAGCTGCTTTCCAATCTTTGGGGATCTCAGACGACACGAAAGAGAGGTTGAACAGGCTAGTAATAGGGGTGGCAACAATTTCGGCAGATAATTTAAGAAAGAAAGGGTCCAGATTGTCTAGCCCGGCTGATTTGTAGGGGTCCAGATTTTGCAGCTCTTTCAGAACATCATCTGAACGGATTTGGGAGAAGGAGAAATGGCGAAGGCTTGGGCGAGTTGCTGTGGGGGGTGCAGTGCTGTGGGGGGTAGGAGTAGCCAGGTGGAAAGCATGGCCAGCCGTAGAAAAATTAATATGGTACTCCCTGTATATAACTCCCCATTGATCTGGTACTGGTACTCCCTGTATATAACTCCACATTGATCTGGTACTGGTACTTCCTGTATATAGCTCCACATTGATATGGTACTTTCTGTATATAGCTCCACATTGATCTGGTACTTCCTGTTAATAGCTCCACATTGATATGGTACTGGTACTCCCTGTATATAGCTGCACATTGATCTGGTACGCCCTGTATATAGATCCACATGGATCTGGTCCTCCCTGTATATAGATCCACATGGATCTGGTACTTCCTGTATATAGATCCACATGGATCTGGTACTCCCTGTATATAGCTCCACATTGATATAGTACTTCCTGTATATAGCTCCACATTGATCTGGTACTTCCTGTATATAGCTCCACATTGATCTGGTACTTCCTGTATATAGCTCCACAGGGATCTGGTACTTCCTGTATATAGATCCACATTGATCTGGTACTTCCTGTATATAGCTCCACATTGATCTGGTACTTCCTGTATATAGCTCCAAATGGATCTGGTACTTCCTGTATATAGCTCCACATTGATCTGGTACTTCCTGTATATAGCTCCAAATGGATCTGGTACTTCCTGTATATAGATCCACATTGATCTGGTACTTCCTGTATATAGATCCACATTGATCTGGTACTGGTACTCCCTGTATATAGCTCCACATTGATCTGGTACTTCCTGTATATAGCTCCAAATGGATCTGGTACTTCCTGTATATAGCTCCACATTGATCTGGTACTTCCTGTATATAGCTCCAAATGGATCTGGTACTTCCTGTATATAGCTCCACATGGATCTGGTACTTCCTGTATATAGATCCACATTGATCTGGTACTTCCTGTATATAGCTCCAAATGGATCTGGTACTTCCTGTATATAGATCCACATTGATCTGGTACTTCCTGTATATAGCTCCACATGGATCTGGTACTTACTGTATATAGATCCACATTGATCTGGTACTTCCTGTATATAGCTCCACATGGATCTGGTACTTCCTGTATATAGCTCCACATGGATCTGGTACTTCCTGTATATAGCTCCACATGGATCTGGTACTTCCTGTATATAGCTCCACATGGATCTGGTACTTCCTGTATATAGATCCACATGGATCTGGTACTTCCTGTATATATATCCACATTGATCTGGTACTTCCTGTATATAGCTCCACATGGATCTGGTACTTCCTGTATATAGCTCCACATGGATCTGGTACTGGTACTTCCTGTATATAGCTCCACATTTATCTGGTACTTCCTGTATATAGCTCCGAATTGATCTGGTGCTTCCTGAATATTGCTCCACATTGATCTGGTACTGATACTCCCTGCATATAGCTCCACATTGATCTGGTACTGGTACTTCCTGTATATAGATCCACATTGATCTGGTACTTCCTGTATATAGCTCCACATTGATCTGGTACTTTCTGTATATAGCTCCACATTGATCTGGTACTTTCTGTATATAGCTCCACATTGATCTGGTACTTCCTGTATATAGCTCCACATTGATCTGGTACTTCCTGTATATAGCTCCACATTGATCTGGTACTGGTACTCCCTGTATATAGATCCACATGGATCTGGTACTCCCTGTATATAGCTCCACATTGATCTGGTACTTCCTGTATATAGCTCCACATGGATCTGGTACTTCCTGTATATAGCTCCACATTGATCTGGTAGTTCCTGTATATAGCTCCACATGGATCTGGTACTTCCTGTATATAGCTCCACAATGATCTGGTACTTCCTGTATATAGCTCCACATGGATCTGGTACTTCCTGTATATAGATCCACATTGATATAGTACTTCCTGTATATAGCTCCACATTGATCTGGTACTTCCTGTATATAGCTCCACGTGGATCTGGTGCTTCCTGTATATAGCTCCACATGGATCTGGTACTTCCTGTATATAGCTCCACATTGATCTGGTACTTCCTGTATATAGCTCCACATGGATCTGGTACTTCCTGTATATAGATCCACATTGATCTGGTACTTCCTGTATATAGCTCCACATGGATCTGGTACTTCCTGTATATAGCTCCACATGGATCTGGTACTTCCTGTATATAGCTCCACATGGATCTGGTACTTCCTGTATATAGCTCCACATGGATCTGGTACTTCCTGTATATAGCTCCACATTGATCTGGTACTTCCTGTATATAGCTCCACATGGATCTGGTACTTCCTGTATATAGCTCCACATTGATCTGGTACTTCCTGTATATAGCTCCACATGGATCTGGTACTTCCTGTATATAGCTCCACATGGATCTGGTACTTCCTGTATATAGATCCACATGGATCTGGTACTTCCTGTATATAGATCCACATGGATCTGGTACTTCCTGTATATAGCTCCACATGGATCTGGTACTTCCTGTATATAGCTCCACATGGATCTGGTACTTCCTGTATATAGCTCCACATTGATCTGGTACTTCCTGTATATAGCTCCACAATGATCTGGTACTTCCTGTATATAGCTCCACATTGATCTGGTACTTCCTGTATATAACTCCATTATTGTGTATTTTATTCCTCTTGTTAATACCTGTATTTTTATTATAATTGTTTAACTCTGCATCATTGGGAAGGGCTCATAAGCATTTCAGGGTTAAGTCTACACCCGTTGTATTCGGGGGTCATGTGACAAATACAATTTGATTTGATTTGTGTGTGGATGTGTCTGTGTGTGTGTTTGTGTGGGTGTTTGTGTGTGTGCATGTGTGTGAGTGCATGCATGTGTGTGTGTGTGTGTGTGTGTGTGTGTGTGTGTGTGTGTGTGTGTGTTTCTGTGTGTGGGTGCCTGTGTCTGTGTGTGTGCATGTGCATGTTTCTGTGTGACGGAGAATCCAGAGAGCAGCTGGTGTGTTATGGGATAAGGAGCTGACGTCAAGATGCCCCAGCCAGGCTTGGTGACCATGATGAGGAAAAGCTGTAGCACAGTGGCAATGGAGTGTGTTGTGGCCTCGGCCCATTGAAATACACACACAAACACACACACAAACACACACACTGTGTGACTGCCTCTCCAGCGATTGTTCTCACCCCCCGCTCTCTCCTCCTTTCTCTCCCTCTCTCTCTCTCCCTCTCTCTCTCTCTCTCTATATCTATCCTCCTTTCTTTCCCTCCCTCAGCACTGCCATCATGGGCAGTTCAAAGCGGTTCGCTTTAATTAGCTTAATCACGCTTCGGTTGATAAATAAATAGAAACCATTTAAGAACACTTAAAACAGAATCAGACAGTACATTACACCTGGCAATATCTGCCGTCTTCTGGAACCAATTAAACAACTGAGACAAAGACAGTAGCAGCCCAACCATCCAGCGTCCCACTACTAAGAGGAGAGAGGGAGAGAGAGCTGAGAGGACCAGGATGGTTAGCTAAGAGAGCTTGGATGGGCAGCTAAGAGAACCTGGATGGGCAGCTAAGAGGGATTGGATGGGCAGCTAAGAGAGCTTGGATGGGCAGCTAAGAGGCCTGGATGGGCAGCTAAGAGGGCTTGGATGGGCAGCTAAGAGGCCTGGATGGGCAGCTAAGAGGGATTGGATGGGCAGCTAAGTGGGCTTGGATGGGCAGCTAAGAGGGCTTGGATGGGCAGCTAAGAGGCCAGGATGGTAAGCTAAGAGGCCTGGATGGTTAGCTAAGAGGGATTGGATGGGCAACTAAGAGGCCTGGATGGGCAGCTAAGAGGCCTGGATGGGCAGCTAAGAGGCCTGGATGGGCAGCTAAGAGGCCTGGATGGGCAGCTAACAGGCCTGGATGGGCAGCTAAGAGGCCTGGATGGGCAGCTAAGAGGCCTGGTGACACTATATAACACCATATAACACTATACAATACAACACTATATAGAACTATAACACTTTACAACACTATATATAACTATAACAATATATATAACTATATAATACTATATATAACTATAACACTATATAACAATATATAGAACTATAACACTATATAACACTATACAATACTATATAACTATAACACTATACAACACTATATAACACTATATAGAACTATAACCCTATATAACACTATATAACACTATGTAGAACTATATTACACTATATAACACTATATAATACTATATAACCCTATATAACACTATGTAGAACTATAACCCTATATAACACTATGTGTTATATAGTGTTTTTAGTTCTATGTATAACTATATAACACTATATAGAACTATAACCCTATATAACACTATATAACACTATGTAGAACTATAACCCTATATAACACTATATAACACTATGTAGAACTATATACCACTATATAACACTATGTAAAACTATATAAAACTATGTAAGACTATGTAGAACTATATAACACTATGTAGAACTATATAATTCTATATAACACTATGTAGAACTATAACCCTATATAACACTATATAACACTATGTAGAACTATATAACACTATGTAGAATTATATACTACTATATAGAACTATATAACACTATGTAGAACTATATAACACTATATTACACTATGTAGAACTATATAACACTATATAACACTATATAGAACTATATAACACTATATAACACCAAATAACACCATTTAACACAATATATCACGGTATACCACTATGTAGAACTATATTACGCTATATACCACTATGTAGAACTATATAACACTATGTAGAACTATAACCCTATATAACACTATATAACACTATGTAGAACATTAATACACTATATAACACTATGTAGAACTATAACCCTATATAACACTATATAACACTATGTAGAACTATATTACACTATATAACACTATATAACACTATATAACCCTATATAACACTATGTAGAACTATATAACACTATGTAGAACTATAACCCTATAACACTATATAACACTACGTAGAACTATATTACACTATATAACACTATATAACACTATGTAGAACTATAACCCTATAACACTATATAACACTATGTAGAACTATATTACACTATATAACACTATATAACACTATGTGTTATATAGTGTTTTTAGTTCTATGTATAACTATATAACACTATATAGAACTAAAAAACACTATACAGAACTATATAACACTATATAACATCATAAATAACTCTATAATACTGTATAACACTATGTAGAACTATATAACACCATATAACACGATGTATAACTATATAACACTATATAACACTATGTAGAACTATATAACACTATATAACACTATGTAGAACTATAACACTATGTATAACTATAACCCTATATAACACTATATAACACTATGTAGAACTATATAAAACTATATAAGACTATGTAGAACTATATAACACTATGTAGAACTATATAATTCTATATAACACTATCTAGAAATATAACCCTATATAACACTATGTAGAACTATATAACACTATATAGAACTATATAACACTATGTAGAACTATATAACACTATGTATAACTATATAACACAATATAACACGATGTAGAACTATATATAACTATATAACACTATATAGAACTATATAACACTATATAACACTAAATAACACCATTTAACACAATATATCACGGTATACCACTATGTAGAACTATATAACACTATGTAGAACTATAAAACACTACATAACACTATGTAGAACTATAACCCTATATAACACTATATAACACTATGTAGAACTATATTACACTATATAACACTATGTGGGACTATATAACACTATGTAGAACTATATAACACTATACAACACTATATAACACTATGTAGAACTATATAACACCATATAACACTATATAACACTATGTAGAACGATATAACACTATGTAGAACTATATAACACTATGTAGAACTATATAACACGATGTAGAACTATATAACACTATATAATACTATATAACACTATATAACACTATGTAGAACTATATAACACTATGTAGAACTATATAACACTATGACACACTGTATAACACTATATAACAGCATGTAGAACTATATAACACTATATAGAACTATATAACACTATATAACACTATGTAGAACTATATAACACTATATAACACTATGTAGAACTATATAACACTATGTAGAAAAATATAACACTATGTATAACTATATAACACTATGTTGAACTATATAACACTATATAACACTATGTAGAACTATAACCCTATATAACACTATATAACACTATGTAGAACTATATAACACTATATAACACTATGTAGAAAAATATAACACTATGTAGAACTATATAACACTATGTTGAACTATATAACACTATATAACACTATGTAGAACTATAACCCTATATAACACTATATAACACTATGTATAACTATATAACACTATATACCACTATGTTGAACTATATAACACTATATAACACTATGTAGAACTATAACACTATATAACACTATGTAGAACTATATTACACTTTATAACACTATGTAGAACTGTAACCCTATATTACACTATAGAACACTATGTAGAACTATATAAAACTATATAACACTATGTATAACTATATACCACTATGTTGAACTATATAACACTATGTTGAACTATAAAACACTATATAATACTATATAACACTATGTATAACTATATAATCCTATATAACACTATGTAGAACTATATAACACTATGTAGAACTATAACCCTATATAACACTATATAACACTATGTAGAACTATATAAAACTATATGATAGTATATAACACTATGTAGAACTATATAACACTATATAACACTATGTAGAACTATATAAAACTATATGATAGTATATAACACTATGTAGAACTATATAACACTATATAATACTATATAAGACTATGTAGAACTATATAAAACTATATGATACTATATAACACTATGTAGAACTATATAACACTATATAATACTATATAACATTATGTAGAACTATATAACACTATGTAGAACTATTTAACACTATGTACCACTATGTAGAACTATATAACACTATGTAGAACTATAACCCTATATAACACTATATAACACTATGTAGAACTATATAACACTATGTAGAACTATATAAAACTATGTAGAACTATATAACACTATATAGAACTATATAACACTATATAGAACTATATAACACTATATAGAACTACATAACACTATATAACACTAAATAACACCATTTAACACAATACATCACGGTATACCACTATGTAGAACTATATAACACTATATACCACTATGTAGAACTATAAAAAACACTATATAACACTATGTAGAACTATAACCCTATATAACACTATGTAAAACTATATTACACTATATAACACTATATAATACTATATAACACTATGTAGGGCTATATAACACTATGTAGAACTATATAACACTATATAACACTATACAACACTATAGAACACTATGTAGAACTATATAACACTATATAACACTATACAACACTATATAACACTATGTAGGACTATATAACACTATATAACACTATGTAGAACTATATAACACTATGTAGAACTATATAACACTATATCACACTATACAACACTATATAACACTATGTAGAACTATATAACACTATACAACACTATATAACACTATGTAGGACTATATAACACTATGTAGAACTATATAACACTATGTAGAACTATATTACAATATATAACACTTAAATTAAAGACTTCCCCTAAACACACACACACCCCCCCATCAGGTTGGTTCAGCCTAAGTGGTTATAGACAGGGGAGCAGAGTGGAGCGCTGCAGAGGAGTAGGCAGGGTGACAGCTCCACACACACACACGTACACACACACACACACACACACACACACACACACACACACACACACACACACACACACACACACACACACACACACACACACACACACACACACACACACACACACACACACACACACACACACACACTCACTCCAGGGTAGAGTAGGCGGGGTGGGTGACAGGAGAGCTCAAAGACACTTGGTGACAGCTCCTCCCTGTTCCCTATCCACCAACAGCTGTTACTCTTTGCTCTAGTGTTTGATGTAGAAGAAGAAAAGTTTAACACCAGGAAGGCCCAGACACATCTAGAGATGAAATGTTTAACAGCAGGAAGGCCCAGACACATCTAGAGATGAAAGGTTTAACACGAGGAAGGCCCAGACACATCTAGAGAGGAAAGGTTTAACAGCAGGAAGGTCCAGACACATCTAGAGATGAAAGGTTTAACACGAGGAAGGCCCAGACACATCTAGAGATGAAAGGTTTAACAGCAGGAAGGCCCAGACACATCTCGAGATGAAAGGTTTAACACGAGGAAGGCCCAGACACATCTAGAGATGAAAGGTTTAACACGAGGAAGGTCCAGACACATCTAGAGATGAAAGGTTTAACACGAGGAAGGCCCAGACACATCTAGAGATGAAAGGTTTAACACCAGGAAGGTCCAGACACATTTAAAGATGAAATGTGCTTTAAGCATTGTAAGAATATACAGGATTCACACTCACAGTCAGCTGCCTGGCCTGTCATACAAACTGACACATCCACGTTTACTTACCACACACGAAATCCTCTAGAAAAAAATGCTAAAACTATGTTTTTAGCAAGTGTGGAAATCAATAATCAAATTAAATAACGTTGCTATTCGTGCTAGCAGATGTGTCTAAATTATGATCGTCTCCAGGGAAGAACTACAGTGGATCTGAAGAGACTGGAAAACAGCTGTTGAGAATCAACATCATAACACACACATGTTCCAAAACACACACACACACACACACAGAATAATAACAACCATGTAGTGGAGAGGAGGAGAGGGGAGGGGATGAAAGGAGGGGAGAGGAGAGAGAGGAGGAGAGAGCAGAGGATGGGAAAGGAGGGGAGAGGAGAGGAAAGAAGGGAGAGGAGGAGAAAGGAGGAGGAGAGAGGAGAAAAGGAGGGGAGAGGAGAGGGGAGGAGAAAGGAAGAGGATAGAGGAGAGGGGAGGAAAGGAGGGGAGAGGAGGGAGGAGGGGATAGCTGTCGAGTCCATTTCCATACACACAGCCTAATGCAGACACACACATTCACACACAACACAAACACAGACACACACGTGCACGCACGCACGCAAACACACACAGACACACATGAACGCACACATACACACACCCGGGCTATGTGAAATATCAGGATTGAAGGGATTTGGACTAATTCCGAGTCAATCAAAGGAAATCTCTGAGAACTTCCAAGGACGGAAGGAATTGAGAAAATCAGGACTTGGTACTAGAGATCTCAAATCAAACAAGTGTTATTATAGATAGATAGATAGATAGATATCTGCACTTCCAGAAAAGAGCTGTTAAATTCTATAACCACCTAAAAGGAAGCGATTCCCAAACCTTCCACAACAAAGCCATCACCTACAGAGAGATGAACCTGGAGAAGCTGGTGTGTTCACAAACACACCCTACAGAGCACCATGACAGCAGCACAATTAGACCCAACCAAATCATGAGAAAACAAAAAGATAATTACTTGACACATTGGAAAGAATTAACAAAAAAACAGAGCAAACTAGAATGCTATTTGGCCCTACACAGAGAGTACACAGCGGCAGAATACCTGACCACTGTGACTGACCCAAAATTAAGGAAAGCTTTGACTATGTACAGACTCAGCGAGCATAGCCTTGCTATTGAGAAAGGCCGCCGTAGGCAGACATGGCTCTCAAGAGGAGACAGGCTATGTGCTTACTGCCCACAAAATGAGGTGGAAACTGAGCTGCACTTCCTAACCTCCTGCCCAATGTATGACCATATTAGAGAGACATATTTCCCTCAGATTACACAGAACCACAAAGAATTCGAAAACAAATCCAATTTTGAAAAACTCCCATATCTACTGGGTGAAATTCCACAGTGTGCCATCACAGCAGCAAGATTTGTGACCTGTTGCAACGAGAAAAGGGCAACCAGTGAAGAACACTCACCATTGTAAATACAACCCATATCTATGCTTATTTATTTTATCTTGTGTCCTTTACCATTTGTACATTGTAAAAACACTGTATATATAACATGACATTTGTAATGTCTTTATTGTTTTGAAACTTCTGTATGTGTGATGTCTACTGTTAATTTTTATTGTTTATTTCACTTGATATATTATCTACCTTACTTGCTTTGGCAATGTTAACACATGTTACCCATGCAAATAAAGCCAATTGAATAGAATAGAATAGAATAGATAGATAGATAGATAGATAGATAGATAGATAGATAGATAGATAGATAGATAGAGATATGGAGAGAGAGAGTGAGCTGCACTTCCTAACCTCCTGCCCAATGTATGACCATATTAGAGACATATTTCCCTCAGATTACACAGATCCACAAATAATTCGAAAACAAACCCAATTTTGAAAAACTCCACAGTGTGACATCACAGCAGCAAGATTTGTGACCTGTTGCAACCAGTGAAGAACAAACACCATTGTAAATACAACCCATATTTATGCTTATTTATTTTATCTTGTGTCCTTTAACCATTTGTACATTGTTAAAACACTGTATATATATATATATATATATATATATATATATATATATATATATATATATATATATATATATATATATATATATATGACATTTGGATTGTCTTTATTGTTTTGAAACTTCTGTATGTGTAATGTTTACTGTTAATTTTTTATGTTTATGTCACTTTAAATATTCATTTTATATATGATCTACCTCACTTGCTTTGGCAATGTTAACACATGTTTCCCATGCCAATAAAGCCCCTTGAATTGAATTGAGAGTGAGAGAGAGAGAGAGAGAGACAGAGTGTGTGAACAGCATGGGGTATTGCTGACAGAGCTCACCATAAGAGACAGGTGGGACACAAAGATGTAGTCATGGCAACCCCTCCCCCTCCCGCCCCACCTCTCATCTCCAGGAGCCAACAGTCACGTAGCGAACTGTCCAAAAAAATGTCCACTAGATTTGCTGTGGCAGGTCGTTGAGGTGCCACAATACCACTGTTACCAGAGGCACCCAGACCCATGGTACGTAGAGAAGGACAGAGCCCTGTAGAAAAGCCCTAGAATCATTACTAAAAACACAGGCACATTCATTATCAACTGACAGTTTAACCGAGGGAGGTGTAAACGAGGGAGTTTTTACCTGCAGACAGACCAGGAGATGGGACCCTATTCCATATATGGGCCCTGGTCAAATGTCAAGAGAATAGGGAGCCATTGGGAACACAGCCAGTGACAGGTAGGGGAAAGGGGGAGGAGTTAGCGCAACCTGAGCAGGAAGCTGGAGGAGCTTCAGAGAACAGCAGGGGAAGGGGGGAGGAGTTAGAGCAACATGAGCAGGAAGCTGGAGGAGCTTCAGAGAACAGCAGGGGAAGGGGGGAGGAGTTAGAGCAACATGAGCAGGAAGCTGGAGGAGCTTCAGAGAACAGCAGGGGAAGGGGGAGGAGTTAGAGCAACATGAGCAGGAAGCTGGAGGAGCTTCAGAGAACAGCAGGGGAAGGGGGAGGAGTTAGAGCAACATGAGCAGGAAGCTGGAGGAGCTTCAGAGAACAGCAGGGGAAGGGGGAGGAGTTAGAGCAACATGAGCAGGAAGCTGGAGGAGCTTCAGAGAACAGCAGGGGAAGGGGGAGGAGTTAGAGCAACATGAGCAGGAAGCTGGAGGAGCTTCAGAGAACAGCAGGGGAAGGGGGAGGAGTTAGAGCAACATGAGCAGGAAGCTGGAGGAGCTTCAGAGAACAGCAGGGGAAGGGGGAGGAGTTAGAGCAACATGAGCAGGAAGCTGGAGGAGCTTCAGAGAACAGCAGGGGAAGGGGGAGGAGTTAGCGCAACATGAGCAGGAAGCTGGAGGAGCTTCAGAGAACAGCAGGGGAAGGGGGAGGAGTTAGAGCAACATGAGCAGGAAGCTGGAGGAGCTTCAGAGAACAGCAGGGGAAGGGGGAGGAGTTAGAGCAACATGAGCAGGAAGCTGGAGGAGCTTCAGAGAACAGCAGGGGAAGGGGGAGGAGTTAGAGCAACCTGAGCAGGAAGCTGGGGAGTGTCAGAGAACAGCAGGGGAAGGGGGGAGGAGTTAGAGCAACCTGAGCAGGAAGCTGGAGGAGCTTCAGAGAACAGCAGGGGAAGGGGGGAGGAGTTAGAGCAACATGAGCAGGAAGCTGGAGGAGCTTCAGAGAACAGCAGGGGAAGGGGGAGGAGTTAGAGCAACATGAGCAGGAAGCTGGAGGAGCTTCAGAGAACAGCAGGGGAAGGGGGAGGAGTTAGAGCAACATGAGCAGGAAGCTGGAGGAGCTTCAGAGAACCGCAGGGGAAGGGGGAGGAGTTAGAGCAACATGAGCAGGAAGCTGGAGGAGCTTCAGAGAACAGCAGGGGAAGGGGGAGGAGTTAGAGCAACATGAGCAGGAAGCTGGAGGAGCTTCAGAGAACAGCAGGGGAAGGGGGAGGAGTTAGAGCAACATGAGCAGGAAGCTGGAGGAGCTTCAGAGAACAGCAGGGGAAGGGGGGAGGAGTTAGAGCAACATGAGCAGGAAGCTGGAGGAGCTTCAGAGAACAGCAGGGGAAGGGGGGAGGAGTTAGAGCAACATGAGCAGGAAGCTGGAGGAGCTTCAGAGAACAGCAGGGGAAGGGGGAGGAGTTAGAGCAACATGAGCAGGAAGCTGGAGGAGCTTCAGAGAACAGCAGGGGAAGGGGGGAGGAGTTAGAGCAACCTGAGCAGGAAGCTGGGGGAGTGTCAGAGAACAGCAGGGGAAGGGGGGAGGAGTTAGAGCAACCTGAGCAGGAAGCTGGGGGAGTGTCAGAGAACAGCAGGGGAAGGGGGGAGGAGTTAGAGCAACCTGAGCAGGAAGCTGGGGGAGCTTCAGAGAACAGCAGGGGAAGGGGGGAGGAGTTAGAGCAACATGAGCAGGAAGCTGGGGGAGCGTCAGAGAACAGCAGGGGAAGGGGGGAGGAGTTAGAGCAACCTGAGCAGGAAGCTGGGGGAGTGTCAGAGAACAGCAGGGGAAGGGGGGAGGAGTTAGAGCAACCTGAGCAGGAAGCTGGTGGAGCGTCAGAGAACAGCAGGGGAAGGGGGAGGAGTTAGAGCAACCTGAGCAGGAAGCTGGGGGAGTGTCAGAGAACAGCAGGGGAAGGGGGGAGGAGTTAGAGCAACATGAGCAGGAAGCTGGAGGAGCTTCAGAGAACAGCAGGGGAAGGGGGGAGGAGTTAGAGCAACCTGAGCAGGAAGCTGGAGGAGCTTCAGAGAACAGCAGGGGAAGGGGGGAGGAGTTAGAGCAACCTGAGCAGGAAGCTGGGGGAGCTTCAGAGAACAGCAGGGGAAGGGGGGAGGAGTTAGAGCAACCTGAGCAGGAAGCTGGGGAGTGTCAGAGAACAGCAGGGGAAGGGGGAGGAGTTAGAGCAACCTGAGCAGGAAGCTGGGGGAGCGTCAGAGAACAGCAGGGGGAGGGGGAGGAGTTAGAGCAACCTGAGCGGGAAGCTGGGGAGTGTCAGAGAACAGCAGGGGAAGGGGGAGGAGTTAGAGCAACATGAGCAGGAAGCTGGAGGAGCTTCAGAGAACAGCAGGGGAAGGGGGGAGGAGTTAGAGCAACCTGAGCAGGAAGCTGGAGGAGCTTCAGAGAACAGCAGGGGAAGGGGGGAGGAGTTAGAGCAACCTGAGCAGGAAGCTGGGGGAGTGTCAGAGAACAGCAGGGGAAGGGGGGAGGAGTTAGAGCAACCTGAGCAGGAAGCTGGGGGAGCGTCAGAGAACAGCAGGGGAAGGGGGGAGGAGTTAGAGCAACCTGAGCAGGAAGCTGGGGGAGTGTCAGAGAACAGCAGGGGAAGGGGGGAGGAGTTAGAGCAACATGAGCAGGAAGCTGGAGGAGCTTCAGAGAACAGCAGGGGAAGGGGGGAGGAGTTAGAGCAACCTGAGCAGGAAGCTGGAGGAGCTTCAGAGAACAGCAGGGGAAGGGGGGAGGAGTTAGAGCAACCTGAGC
The DNA here is from genome assembly GCF_036934945.1 of Oncorhynchus masou masou. Classification (NCBI taxonomy): domain Eukaryota; kingdom Metazoa; phylum Chordata; class Actinopteri; order Salmoniformes; family Salmonidae; genus Oncorhynchus; species Oncorhynchus masou. The sequence goes on along the minus strand of NC_088222.1, from coordinate 5,988,546 downwards.
AGGAAGCTGGGGGAGTGTCAGAGAACAGCAGGGGAAGGGGAGGGCTTCAGGCATATCTTTATACCGTCGCATGTTCACAATGTGTGTGTGTCGCTTGTTCGTACCCCACCTCCTTCACACACACACACACACACACACACACACACACACACACACACACACACACACACACACACACACACACACACACACCTAACAGGCCTTTTGGAAGCTCAGCTCTTAACAAGGGGGTAATTAACACCTGAACACAAGTTTAGATAAGGAGAGAGACGCTCGTTGTGAAGATAAGTAAAACGAGGGAAATAATTCAAACTTGATTCATGTAACATTTCAAACTACAACAGAACTGTGGAAGATGTGAACGGCTTGATTTAGATTGTCGACTGACTAAAATAGGGCCGTAAACCTCAGACGTTCCTGTGAAAATCTACAACAGACCGTGTTCCATGGTGTTTGGCTGCGAGGAGGAAGACAGACGAACAGGATGTTATGAACGGCTCCCCTCACACGCAGGTCGCCCTTCTCCATGACCCCATGACCCCTCAGTAACTAGATCCCAGACAGAAAGCCGTTCACAAGAACGGAGGGCTTTCCATTGTGTGTGTGTGTGTGTGTGTGTGTGTGTGTGTGTGTGTGTGCGTTTGTGTGCGTGTGTGCGTTTGTGTGTTTGTGTGTGTGTGCGTTTGTGTGTGTGTGTGTGTGTGCGTGTGTGTGTGCGTGTTTGTCAAGGTTTCCGGCTTTAGGACGATAAAAATGAAATGAAAAGCAGATAAATAAATCTGTTGTTGGTCAAAAAAGAGAGAGAGAAAAAAAAGTCTCATTGCAAGAGAATCTTTTTTTTATTCATTGATGGTAATACCAGTCAATACACTTCACCGTCATGCTTATCGGTCCATACGATCATTTGTTTAATGTAATATAATTAAATTGGACTGTGTATTTTCGTCATTAGTCATCATGTATCTTATTTATCCAACACAACTATCACTCGCACACAGTCTACAGCGTAGAGACAATTCGGAGAGGCATTTCTCAGCGCAGCTACTCGGCAGGTTGCTGCTGGACTAAAACACGTGTTTTTAGATGCCCATTCACTGCGCAACTATTCCACATGCAATCACATGTTAAAAACATGTCTAAATGCAATCACATGTTAAAAACATGTCTAAATGCAATCACGTTAAAACATTTTTTCAATGCAGTCACATGTTAAAAACATTTTTTGTGCACGATTTCAAAAAAAACTAAATACATAGTTTCTATTTCTCAACTGCCAATTGAAGCTCGCCTCCCATTCACCATTCAAGTGCAGGCAACAGGCAATCAGCACCACACACCACTTTGCACTGTGAGCAGGAAGGCAGTAGCCATTTTGAAAACATACTTAATGTTTTATTTTAATATTATGAGGTATGTCTTACCTTGCTTCAAAATAAGCTTATAGGCAAAATTCCACCATTGAGAATGTGGAGCCAATTATTTTATAAAGACATCATAGGTGGCCCATGAGTTTCCAGTTTGCGGACCATTTACCCTACCATTTATTTATCCTACCATTAAATCTACCATTTAATTACCCTACCATTTATATATCCTACCATTTATTTACCCTAACATTAATTTATCCTACCCGTTATACTACCATTAATCTATTCTACCATTAACTTATCCTACCATTATCCTACCATTTATCCTACCAATTATTTATCCTACCATGTATTTATCCTACCATTGATCCTACCATTTATTTATCCTACCATTTATGTATCCTACCATTAATTTATCCTACCACATATTATCCTACCATGTATTTATCATAACATTATCCTACCATTTATTGTACCATTTATTTATCCTACCATTATCATACCATGTATGTATCATACCATGTATTTATCATAACATTATCATTCCATTTATCCTACCATGTATTTATCAAAACATTATCCTTCCATTTATCCTACCATGTATTTATTCTACCATTTATTTATCCTACCATATATCCTACCAATTATTTATCCTACCATTTATTTATCCTACCATGTATTTATCATAACATTATCCTTCCATTTATCCTACCATGTATTTATCATAACATTATCCTACCAGTTATCATACCATTAATTTATCCTACCACATATTATCCTACCATGTATTTATCATAACATTATCCTACCAGTTATCCTACCATTAATTTATCCTACCACATATATCCTACCATGTATTTATCATAACATTATCCTACCATTTATTTATCCTACCATGTATTTATCCTACCATTTATCATACCATTTATTTATCCTACCATTTATACTACCATTCAGTTGCAATTTGTATGTGTACATTTATTTGTGGAACAGTTTCATTTCAATAATAATGTTTTTTTGTGTGTACAAATCTTCTGAATGATGGTTATGAAATAAACCCCCCCCCCCCCAAAAAAAATGGGTTTCTCGGAAGTGTAGCAGGTTGTGAACTCTGTAAACAATGCATCCACTCCAGATACAGGAATTAACATAAACTAATGTAACCAAATGACAGGGATTATCTACTGGTGACACTTATATCATTGAGAATTGATCAAAATGAAACAAATGAAACAATGAATGACAGAACTGGTGGGAGACAGCAGAGCCCTTCTAGAGAGAGACATTGGCCAATATGATCACCACACAGCCCTCCCCTTCTTCTTGTCTCAACATTTTAAATTATACTCAAGCTAACATTATCTTCACAACATATTTTACATGTTTTTAACTGACAGCCACATCTCAATAATCAGCTAGGCCTGTTGCCATGCGCGCTGGCCAAACTGTGGGCTTACCCAACAGGCATAGGCCTACGAGCTATGTGATTTGGAAAAAATTCACAGCTTTTAATAAAAAAAATAAAAAATAAGCTAATGATCCTCGATTCCTCTGTGGCTAAGTCAGGCTATCTGGTGAAGTATTTTGGACGGATTTGATTTATTTATGTATATTTACATTTACTTCCCTATTGGATCCACCACTATGTCATCTCTCTCCTGTTCTATTGGATCCATCACTATGTCATCTCTCTCCTGTTCTATTGGACCCACCACTATGTCATCTCTCTCCTGTTCTATTGGACCCACCACTATGTCATCTCTCTCCTGTTCTATTGGACCCACCACTATGTCACATCTATATACGATTACTGACATACTGATATACTATTACAGACATACTATTACTGATATACTATTACTGATATACTATTACTGATATACTGATATACTATTACTGATATACTATTACTGATATAATATTACTGACATACTATTACTGACATACTATTACTGGTATAATATTACTGACATACTATTACTGATATACTGATATAATATTACTGACATACTATTACTGATATACTGATATACTATTACAGACATACTATTACTGACATACTGATATACTATTACTGATATACTATTACTGACATACTATTACTGATATACTGATATACTATTACTGATATACTGATATACTATTACTGTCATACTATTACTGATATACTGATATACTATTACTGTCATACTATTACTGATATACTGATATACTATTACTGACATACTATTACTGATATACTGATATACTATTACTGACATACTATTACTGATATACTGATATACTATTACTGACATACTATTACTGACATACTATTACTGACATACTATTACTGACATACTATTACTGACATACTATTACTGACATACTATTACTGATATACTATTACTGATATACTGATATACTATTACTGATATACTATTACTGATATACTATTACTGATATACTGATATACTATTACTGATATACTATTACTGATATACTATTACTGATATACTGATATACTATTACTGACATACTATTACTGATATACTATTACTGATATACTGATATACTATTACTGATATACTATTACTGATATACTATTACTGATATACTGATATACTATTACTGATATACTGATATACTATTACTGATATACTATTACTGACATACTATTACTGATATACTGATATAATATTACTGATATACTGATATACTATTACTGATATACTATTACTGACATACTGATATATTATTACTGACATACTATTACTGACATACTGATATATTATTACTGACATACTATTACTGATATACTGATATATTATTACTGACATACTATTACTGATATACTGATATACTATTACTGATATACTGATATACTATTACTGATATACTGATATACCATTACTGATATACTATTACTGACATACTGATATATTATTACTGACATACTATTACTGACATACTGATATATTATTACTGACATACTATTACTGATATACTGATATACTATTACTGATATACTGATATACTATTACTGATATACTATTACTGACATACTATTACTGATATACTATTACTGACATACTATTACTGACATACTGATATATGATTACTGAAATACTATTACTGAAATACTATTACTGACATACTATTACTGATATACTGATATACTATTACTGATATACTATTACTGATATACTATTACTGATATACTATTACTGACATACTGATATACTATTACTGACATACTATTACTGATATACTGACATACTATTACTGACATACTATTACTGATATACTGATATACTATTACTGACATACTATTACTGATATACTGATATACTATTACTGATATACTATTACTGATATACTATTACTGACATACTGATATATTATTACTGACATACTATTACTGATATACTGATATACTATTACTGATATACTATTACTGACATACTATTAGTGATATACTATTACTGATATACTATTACTGACATACTATTACTGATATACTATTACTGACATACTATTACTGATATACTGATATACTGATATACTATTACTGACATACTGATATACTATTACTGATATACTATTACTGACATACTGATATACTGATATACTATTACTGACATACTGATAGATTATTACTGACATACTATTACTGATATACTGATATACTATTACTGACATACTGATATACTATTACTGATATACTATTACTGACATACTGATATACTATTACTGACATACTGATATACTATTACTGATATACTATTACTGACATACTGATATACTGACATACTATTACTGACATACTGATATACTGATATACTATTACTGACATACTGATATACTATTACTGACATATTGATATACTATTACTGGCATACTAGTATACTATTACTGATATACTGATATACTATTACTGACATACTGATATACTATTACTGATAAACTACTACTGATACTGATATACTGATATACTATTACTGACATACTATTACTGACATACTATTACTGACATACTATTACTGATATAATATTACTGACACTGATATACTATTACTGATATATTATTACTGATATAATATTACTGATATAATATTACTGATACTGACATACTATTACTGACATACTATTACTGATATACTGATATACTATTACTGATATACTGATATACTATTACTGATTTACTGATATACTATTACTGACATAATATTACTGATATACTATTACTGACATACTATTAGTGATATACTATTACTGATATACTGATACTGACATACTGATATACTATTACTGACATACTGATATACTATTACTGACATACTATTACTGACATACTATTACTGATATAATATTACTGATATACTATTACTGACATACTGATATACTATTACTGATATACTGATACTGACATACTGATATACTATTACTGACATACTGATATACTATTACTGACATACTATTACTGACATACTATTACTGATATAATATTACTGATATACTATTACTGACATACTGATATACTATTACTGACATACTATTACTGATATACTGATACTGACATACTGATATACTATTACTGATATACTGATATACTATTACTGACATACTATTACTGACATACTATTACTGACATACTATTACTGATATACTGACACTGACATACTGATATACTATTACTGATATACTGATATACTATTACTGACATACTATTACTGACATACTATTACTGACATACTATTACTGACATACTATTACTGATATACTGACACTGACATACTGATATACTATTACTGATATACTATTACTGACATACTATTACTGACACTGATATACTATTACTGACATACTGATATATTATTACTGATATACTGATATACTATTACTGAAATACTGATACTGACATACTGATATACTATTACTGATATACTGATACTGACATACTGATATACTATTACTGAAATACTGATACTGACATACTGATATACTATTACTGATATACTGATATACTATTACTGACATACTATTACTGATATACTATTACTGATATACTGATATATTATTACTGATATACTGATATACTATTACTGATATACTGATATATTATTACTGATAAACTATTACTGATATACTGATTTACTATTACTGATATACTGATATATTATTACTGATATACTGATATATTATTACTGATATACTGATATACTATTACTGACATACTGATATAATATTACTGACATACTGATATACTATTACTGATATACTGATACTGACATACTGATATACTATTACTGATATACTGACATACTATTACTGACATACTATTACTGACATACTATTACTGACATACTATTACTGATATACTGATACTGACATACTGATATACTATTACTGACATACTATTACTGACATACTATTACTGATATAATATTACTGATATACTGATACTGACATACTGATATACTATTACTGACATACTATTACTGACATACTATTACTGACATACTATTACTGATATACTGATACTGACATACTGATATACTATTACTGATATACTATTACTGACATACTGATATAATATTACTGATATACTATTACTGACATACTGATATACTATTACTGATAAACTATTAATGACATACTGATACTGACATACTAATATACTATTACTGACATACTATTACTGACATACTATTACTGATATACTATTACTGACACACTGATATACTATTACTGATATACTGATACTGACATACTGATATACTATTACTGATATACTATTACTGACATACTGATATAATATTACTGATATACTATTACTGACATACTGATATACTATTACTGACATACTATTACTGACATACTATTACTGACATACTATTACTGATATACTATTACTGACATACTATTACTGACATACTATTACTGACATACTATTACTGACATACTATTACTGATATACTATTACTGACATACTATTACTGATATACTGATACTGACATACTGATATACTATTACTGACATACTGATATACTGATATACTATTACTGACACTGATATACTATTACTGATATACTATTACTGACATACTGATATACTATTACTGATATACTATTACTGACATACTATTACTGACACTGATATACTATTACTGATATACTATTACTGATATAATATTACTGATATACTATTACTGATATACTGATATACTATTACTGATATACTATTACTGATATACTATTACTGACATACTGATATACTATTACTGATATACTGATACTGATATACTATTACTGACATACTATTACTGATATACTGATATACTATTACTGATATACTATTACTGACATACTGATATACTATTACTGATATACTATTACTGATATACTATTACTGACACTGATATACTATTACTGACATACTATTACTGACACTGATATACTATTACTGATATACTGATATACTGATATACTATTACTGATATACTGATATACTATTACTGATATACTATTACTGATATACTATTACTGACATACTGATATACTATTACTGATATACTATTACTGACATACTGATATACTATTACTGATATACTATTACTGATATACTATTACTGACATACTGATATACTATTACTGATATACTATTACTGATATACTATTACTGACATACTGATATACTATTACTGATATACTATTACTGATATACTGATATACTATTACTGATATACTATTACTGATATACTGATATACTGATATACTATTACTGATATACTGATATACTATTACTGACATACTGATATACTATTACTGATATACTATTACTGACATACTGATATACTATTACTGATATACTATTACTGATATACTGATATACTGATATACTATTACTGATATACTGATACTGATATACTATTACTGACATACTATTACTGATATACTGATATACTATTACTGATATACTATTACTGACACTGATATACTATTACTGATATACTATTAGTGATATACTATTACTGATATACTGATATACTATTACTGATATACTATTACTGATATACTATTACTGATATACTGATATACTATTAGTGATATACTATTACTGATATAATATTACTGATATACTGATACTGATATACTATTACTGACATACTATTACTGACATACTATTACTGACATACTGATATACTATTACTGAAATACTGATATACTATTACAGACATAATGACATACTGATATACTATTACTGACATACTATTACTGACATACTATTACTGACATACTATTGACTACATGTCTATTATGCCTCCTAAATATATCAGTATGTACAGTACTGTCAGAGAGAGAGAGAGAGCGAGAGAGCGAGAGAGCGAGAGAGAGCGAGAGAGAGCGAGAGAGAGCGAGAGAGAGAGCTGAAGGACATGGGCACAGAGGGGAAGGCCGAGCTTCATCCCCATGCCAACGACAGTGCAAGTTATATCTCCATGCCAACGACAGGCCAAGTTCTGTCCCCGTGCCAACGACACATGACAGGAAACAGGACTGAGGAAGGTGGATGTTCAGAATTCCAAAGTAAATGTGAAGCTGTATTTACTCAGAGCCCATTTGAAGAGTGCTGATTGGCTGACAGCCATGGTATATCAGACTGTATACCACAGGCATGACAAAACATTCATTTTTACTGCTCTAATTACGTTGGTAACCAGTTTATAATCGCAATAAGGCACATCGGGGGGGTTGTGATATTTATATTTACATTTCAAAAATATATATTTCACCTTTATTTAATCAGGTAGGCTAGTTGAGAACAAGTTCTCATTTGCAACTGCGACCTGGCCAAGATAAAGCAAAGCAGTTCGATACAATACAACAACAGAGTTACACATGGAGTAAACAAAGACACAGTCAATATGTAAATGAGGTAGGATAAGGGAGGTAAGGCAATAAATAGGCCATGGTGGTGAGATAATTACAATACAGCAATTAAACACTGGAATGGTAGATGTGTAGTATATATATATATATATATATATATATATATATATATATATATATATATATATAGCCAATATACCACGGCTAAGGTGTTTGTCCTGGCACTCCGCGTTGCGTCGTGCCTAAGAACAGCCCTTAGCCGTGGTATATTGGCCATATACCACACCTCCCCGGGCTTTATTGCTTAATCTATGTACCTGATGACACCCGTGTAGGTTGGAGTCTCTTACATAGGAGTAGGATCCTCTCTCCGTTTTACCTGGGTAGAGAGGAGACAGAAAGGGAATGAGCACTTATTTTCCTCAACGATACGACAGAAAAACATTCTAAACTCCACCCATGTTTCGTACAAAACTTTAAAAGCTAGACGATTCTGCATTTAGAGAAAACACTATAACATTGTAAGCCTAAAAGCCTACAGTATGAAACACTGTATGGCTGTTCCAGTGGTTTATGAAGTATCATCATAACCCAACAGGAAACACAGAGACGACCCAAACCCCAACAGCGTTTACTAGCGACGTGACGCGATTCTCTAGCCCTGTTGTGTATAACGTAGAAAACGTGCTATGGTGCTTCAGCATTACATGTCCAGGCAGCACTGTACCACCAAAACAGACATCTGCAATGCTACAGAAACTCTCTCACAAACACACACACACACAGTGCACCATGTGCTATAAGATTTGGGTTCTCACATTTACATCTTAAGACGTTTGTACAATGTATGAAATAAAGTATAAAGTATCTATACTGAACTAAAATATAAACACAATATGTAAAGTGTTGGCCCCATGTTTCAGGAGCTGAAACAAAAAGATCCCAGAAATGTTCCATACGCACAAAAAAGCTTATTTCTCTCAAATGTTGTGAACAAATGTGTTTACATCCCTGTTAGTGAGCATTTCTCCTTTGCCCAAGATAATCCATCCACCTGACAGTTGTGGCATATGAAGCTGATTAAACAGCATGATCATTACACAGGTGCACCTTGTGCTGGGGACAATAAAAGGCAACTCTAAAAATTAGCAGTTGTGTCACACAACACAATGTCACAGATGTGTCATGTTTTCAGGGAGTGTGCAATTGGCATGCTGACCGCAGGAATGACCAACAGAGATGTTGCCAGAGAATTGGGTGTTAATCTACCATAAACTGCCTCCAACGTCGTTTTAGAGAATTTGTCCAACCGGCCTAACAACCTTGTCCAATGACAACACCCTCCCAGCACCTAGCTTGCTAGCTAATGTTAGCCTCTGTGTATTTAGCTTGTATTTGGCTAGCTAATGTTAGCCTCGGTGTATTTAGCTTGTATTTGGCTAGCTAATGTTAGCCTCGGTGTATTTAGCTTGTATTTGGCTAGCTAATGTTAGCCTCTGTGTATTTAGCTTGTATTTGAATTGCTAATGTTAGCCTCTGTGTATTTAGCTTGTATTTGGCTTGCTAATGTTAGCCTCTGTGTATTTAGCTTGTGTTTGGCTTGCTAATGTTAGCCTCTGTGTATTGTATTTAGCTTGTATTTGGCTTGCTAATGTTAGCCTCTGTGTATTTTGCTTGTATTTGGCTTGCTAATGCTACATACATAGATAAACTAGCCTATTACCCACATTATGACTGACTTGTGATCATTGTCCGTGCTAGTTTGATAGCGTCGTCATTTCCAGCCCTGGTTCGATTCGTCTGTTTTTTTTTTGTCCAAAATATTGAGTCATTGAAACTGAAAATGGGGAGCTAGATTGGCTGGATGGAAGCAAACAACATACGAAGCCAGCTGTGATTCACAACCTGGTAACAATATGTTTTGGACTATATTGATGAATTATATTAAATCATGCATTGAACTTCATCCATCTATTCTACCAACAACGCCTTAGTGTACGTGAATGAACGTTGAGTCACATAGAGCCTATTTTTAAAACCTCTAATAAAGTTAGTGTTGCATCATAAACTGGTAATATGATATACTGTATTTATTTATTTTTTTACTGATATGATGATTGTCTGTTAGTTTTTTAACTACTTTGCAGATATGAAACTATCAGGTCCACTTTTAAGGGACAACCAAGTAGCCATTAAACTTTATATAGTGACTGAGGGACAAGGAGAGGACGAACACTCCAGTTCTCAACACACACACACCATACAGACGCTGTACACACACACACACACACACACACACACACATCAAACAGACGCTGTACACACACACATACACACACACACACACACACACACACACACACACACGCTGTACAGACACACACACACACACCATACAGACGCTGTACACACACACACACACACCATACAGACGCTGTGCACACACACACACCAACACCGTACACACGTCACACACAATGAAATATCTGTTGAGAACGTCATGAAATAACTGTTGAGAACATTGCGAAATAACTGTTGAGAACATTGTGAAATAACTGTTGAGAACATCATGAATTAACTGTTGAGAACATCATGAAATAACTGTTGAGAACATTGTGAAATAACTGTTGAGAACATTGTGAAATAACTGTTGAGAACATCATGAATTAACTGTTGAGAACATCATGAATTAACTGTTGAGAACATCATGAAATAACTGTTGAGAACATCATGAAATAACTGTTGAGAACATTGTGAAATAACTGTTGAGAACATTGTGAAATAACTGTTGAGAACATTGTGAAATAACTGTTGAGAACATTGTGAAATAACTGTTGAGAACATCATGAATTAACTGTTGAGAACGTCATGAAATAACTGTTGAGAACATCGTGAAATAACTGTTGAGAAATGGACCCCTTGCCCCCTTAAAAACGATTTACCATATTAAGTTATTGTCACGTCTAATCAAGGTGTGTGGAATCAGGCGCAGAGAGCAGATAGCGATATTAAAGTTTTATTCTCCGGTGAACAAGAAACTCGGTCAACCCAATAACCACAGGGTGAATAATCCAACACAGGATAAAAGACGAACCGGAGAATAAGAACACAAGATACACCGACAGACATAGATGACAAATAAACAATCCCGCACAAAACAAGGGCGGGACAACCTACATTATATACAGACACTAATAAACTAAACAACACACAGGTGAAACCAATCAGACAAAACCAACAGATACACGAAAAGGGTATCGGTAGTGGCTAGTAGGACGGTGACGACGACCGCCGAGCACCGCCTGAACGGGCAGGAGAACCTCGGCGGAAGTCGTGACAGTTATTAACAGTAACACAAATACAAACCAATACAACTAGAGAAACCTTGTTATTAATGTTTTCTGCATATCACACGTAAAAATTATACAAAAAGCGTGTTGTGTCACATACAACACGGAAGGATACTAAAAACATGTTTGATAAAGATCGTTCATGCTCCCGTCATCAATACAACTAAAAATTAGTCCAACATTTCACAATGTCTGTCCTCAATCCTCAGTCGTGTCACAGCGAGGCTCACACGGTTCTTTTTCACAGGTCTTGTTGAGACATATTGTTTCGGCACATACACTACTTTAGACCAGAGCCCTATGGAACCCTATTCCCTATATAGTGCACTACTTTAGACCAGAGCCCTATTCCCTATATAGTGCACTACTTTAGACCAGAGCCCTATTCCCTATATAGTGCACTACTTTAGACCAGAGCCCTATAGGACCCTATTCCCTATATAGTGCACTACTTTAGACCAGAGCCCTATGCGACCCTATTCCCTATATAGTGCACTACTTTAGACCAGAGCCCTATGGGACCCTATTCCCTATATAGTGCACTACTTTAGACCAGAGCCCTATGGGACCCTATTCCCTATATAGTACACTACTTTAGACCAGAGCCCTATGGGACCCTATTCCCTATATAGTGCACTACTTTAGACCAGAGCCCTATGGGACCCTATTCCCTATATAGTGCACTACTTTAGACCAGAGCCCTATGGGACCCTATTCCCTATATAGTGCACTACTTTAGACCAGAGCCCTATGGAACACTATTCCCTATATAGTGCACTACTTTAGACCAGAGCCCTATGGGACCCTATTCCCTATATAGTACACTACTTTAGACCAGAGCCCTATGGGACCCTATTCCCTATATAGTGCACTACTTTAGACCAGAGCCCTATGGGACCCTATTCCCTATATAGTGCACTACTTTAGACCAGAGCCCTATGGGACCCTATTCCCTATATAGTGCACTACTTTAGACCAGAGCCCTATTCCCTATATAGTGCACTACTTTAGACCAGAACCCTATTCCCTATATAGTGCACTACTTTAGACCAGAGCCATATGGGACCCTATTCCCTATATAGTGCACTACTTTAGACCAGAGCCCTATGGAACCCTATTCCCTATATAGTGCACTACTTTAGACCAGAGCCCTATTCCCTATATAGTGCACTACTTTAGACCAGAGCCCTATTCCCTATATAGTGCACTACTTTAGACCAGAGCCCTATAGGACCCTATTCCCTATATAGTGCACTACTTTAGACCAGAGCCCTATGCGACCCTATTCCCTATATAGTGCACTACTTTAGACCAGAGCCCTATGGGACCCTATTCCCTATATAGTGCACTACTTTAGACCAGAGCCCTATGGGACCCTATTCCCTATATAGTGCACTACTTTAGACCAGAGCCCTATGGGACCCTATTCCCTATATAGTACACTACTTTAGACCAGAGCCCTATGGGACCCTATTCCCTATATAGTGCACTACTTTAGACCAGAGCCCTATGGGACCCTATTCCCTATATAGTGCACTACTTTAGACCAGAGCCCTATGGGACCCTATTCCCTATATAGTACACTACTTTAGACCAGAGCCCTATGGGACCCTATTCCCTATATAGTGCACTACTTTAGACCAGAGCCCTATGGGACCCTATTCCCTATATAGTGCACTACTTTAGACCAGAGCCCTATGGGACCCTATTCCCTATATAGTGCACTACTTTAGACCAGAGCCCTATGGAACACTATTCCCTATATAGTGCACTACTTTAGACCAGAGCCCTATGGGACCCTATTCCCTATATAGTACACTACTTTAGACCAGAGCCCTATGGGACCCTATTCCCTATATAGTGCACTACTTTAGACCAGAGCCCTATGGGACCCTATTCCCTATATAGTGCACTACTTTAGACCAGAGCCCTATGGGACCCTATTCCCTATATAGTGCACTACTTTAGACCAGAGCCCTATGGAACACTATTCCCTATATAGTGCACTACTTTAGACCAGAGCCCTATGGGACCCTATTCCCTATATAGTACACTACTTTAGACCAGAGCCCTATGGAACACTATTCCCTATATAGTGCACTACTTTAGACCAGAACCCTATGGGACCCTATTCCCTATATAGTGCACTACTTTAGACCAGAGCCCTATGCGACCCTATTCCCTATATAGTGCACTACTTTAGACCAGAGCCCTATGGGACCCTATTCCCTATATAGTGCACTACTTTAGACCAGAGCCCTATGCGACCCTATTCCCTATATAGTGCACTACTTTAGACCAGAGCCCTATGGGACCCTATTCCCTATATAGTGCACTACTTTAGACCAGAGCCCTATGGGACCCTATTCCCTATATAGTGCACTACTTTAGACCTGAGCCCTATGGAACCCTATTCCCTATATAGTGCACTACTTTAGACCAGAGCCCTATGGAACCCTATTCCCTATATAGTGCACTACTTTAGACCAGAGCCCTATAGAACCCTATTCCCTATATAGTGCACTACTTTAAACCAGAGCCCTATTCCCTATATAGAGCACTACTTTAGACCAGAGCCCTATGGAACCCTATTTGCTATGTAGTGCACTACTTTAGACCAGAGCCCTATGGAACCCTATTCCCTATGTAGTGCACGACTTTAGACCAGAGCCCTATGGGAATAGGGAGCCACCAGAGTGATGATCAGGGAGCCATTTGGGACTGTGAAACAGAGTGATGATCCATATCGTTCTGCTAGGCCCTTTCAGAGGCGTTGACAACATCTTTTAAATTAAACGGTTTAGTCATATTTAATACTGTACAGGATGTGAGGTCATAACACAACCATGTCAGGACCTAAAAAGACAGGTTTAGAGGTTAGAACAGGAAGCTCACTGGACTTCAATAACAGCTACAGATGCATTTTCATTTGTATCTGAACTTGTGATCTCGCTAAACGTCCTCAGGTTCAGCATATTGCTGCTACCGCTGCTTCCATGTCGAATGCATTATGTTGGCAAAACAGTATATATATATTATTTTAAATCAACGAAACACAAATAAAAAATAAACAAATAATAATAATAATAATGAAATATATATGAGTAATCACATTTAATCCGCTAATCAAAGTGTAATACTCTGTAGACTGTTTAAATAAATAAAATGGTTAAAAATAGACTAGACGTAGCGACTCCAGCATTAACCAGGTTTATGTGACTGTTTTCTTCAGCAAACACAACACGTAGAGGTTCTCTCTCTCTGCCTCCACGCCGAGCTGTGCCAAGACGCCTTCGTCAGATGTGGCAAAAGCTAACCCGTGCCAGTCTGCAAGTCCACAGGCACAGACACTGTACTGTAGCCAGAACCCCCCCCCCCCCAGGGGACAGACCCAGAAGATGCTGTATGGCCTTTAGAGGCAGAACGAGGAGGGCCAGACTACACCACTGGTATCACACAGAACGTTTCCCAAAATCCAAGCAATGGAACAATAACCACTTTTCTGAGTAGAAAACTGAAAACAGATTTGGGGAAAGTGAAAGACATTCTGGTTGACCAACAACTGACCTTATTTGGGCGGCAGGGTAGACTAGTGGTTAGAGTGTAGAGGCGGCAGGTAGCCTAGTGGTTAGAGTGTAGAGGTGGCAGGTAGCCTAGTGGTTAGAGTGTAGAGGTGGCAGGTAGACTAGTGGTTAGAGTGTAGAGGTGGCAGGTAGCCTAGTGGTTAGAGTGTAGAGGTGGCAGGTAGACTAGTGGTTAGAGTGTAGAGGTGGCAGGGAAGACTAGTGGTTTGAGTGTAGAGGTGGCAGGGAAGACTAGTGGTTTGAGTGTAGAGGCGGCAGGTAGACTAGTGGTTAGAGTGTAGAGGTGGCAGGGTAGCCTAGTGGTTAGAGCATTCGAATAGTAACCGGAAGGTTACAAGTTCAAATCCCCGAGCTGACAAGGTAAAAATCTGGCATTCTGTCCCTGAACAGGCAGTTAACCCACTGTTCCTAGGCCGTCATTGAAAATAAGAATTTGTTCTTAACTGACTTTCTTGGTTTAATAAAACTGGCAGGTGAATTCTTTGTTTGTTATTTACTTTATACTAGAAGGGAAATATCTTTAAAATAATATTGTAAACGCATAATATCTCTATTACCAACGACAACAATGTTAAGCAACACAAAGACAGATGTTGTATAATTTATATATTTTGTATATTTTGAATTATGAGGTCTCCCATAATGAACAATCATTTGCAAAATGATGTCTCTTGACACGGGGCCAATTCCTTCAGAAAATGTAGCTGCTAATATTTTTTTTCTATTTTTTTTAATTTTTCATTTCTGACAAGAAATCAAATCCTGAAAGCTTCCTAGTTCTTATTTGCCCTGAACAAGGACTTCCCAGCACCAGTCATAATCATGTTAGGCATTTGGTATCTGCCTGTCCCCCTCTTTGGCCCTGGGTCTGAAGGGGGATTGTGTGCCCCTCTCTGTTTCCTTGGTGCCTTGGGTTAGGTTGAGAATATGCAGTTGCCTTGGGTTACCTGGAAAGGACTGAGAATGCTTCACGGCCTAAATACGCAATCATTCCTAGTCTTCATAGTGTGGCCCTCAAAAGCCCCTGGAAAATCACCTTTTTACATAAGAAGACGAAGGAAGACTGCACCGAAGTGGCAAAAAAATAAATGTCCATCGACTCAAGAAAAAGTGATAATTTCTGGGAATAAACAAACCCGAGGCGGTACGTTGTGTAGAACTATTTTGTCTGTGAATGTGGACAGGCTCGGTTTTGTAAATTCAGTTCAATAAAAATGTTAAAATAATTACTAAATCAACAATTTTAGGTGTAATAGATAATTTACCAAAACAATTACAAACTACATTTAGGAATTTCTGACGCTGCATAAGGGGATACAATTAATTCTCATATTACCTTCAAAAGAGCTCTATTGGTTGAGCATTATGTGTCTCTCTGTACAAAACTATCGTCTTTCTTTGTGGAAATGATTTAGAAAAATATTTCCATAAAATGGTTGTACTTAAATAAGACTATTATTACAACAAACAAAAACAAAAAAACAGCCATCCGTGTGCTCTTAGTTATTTCATCCTACCATAAACTGTAATTCAAATAAAATAAAAAACAGAGATAGTGAGAGATACAGAGATATTCAAAGAGGTCATCAAAATAAACTAACAACCTGCAAATAAAGTTGCTGATAAATTCATCAGTAAAAAGACAGATGGTGGAAGCTCCCGACATCTGAAGTAGAGGCTAATGGGAAGAAAAAAAAGAGAGAGAGAACAGCAACGCCACTCTGAAGGCCTTTTTTGAAAAGTATTTCGGTATCATAAGAACAAAACTGAACCGGACCAAAAGCAAAATGAAGGAGATTGAAACCTGTTTGACAACAGTGTAGGATCACTGGTTCTAAAAGATAACATGTGTTTATAGATGGGTGGCTCCTCTCTTATTTGCTATAATGTGTGGTTTTTATTTAACCTTTATTTAATTAACCTTTATTTAACCTTTATTTAATTAACCTTCATTTAGCCTTTATTTAACTAGGCAAGTGTGAAGGCCTGTTCTCTCTGAACTATATAGAATAAACATCAAATTCTTTCCACATTTAAGTTTCATACATTTTTGTGATTTTCATATATATTTTTTTTTTTTTTGGGGGGGGGGAGCTTATTGAGGAAGCTGAAAACAGTGACTTCAGATTTAGATATGATGAGAAGGACAGTTGATATAAGTGGCCCAAAAGAGAGCGTTATAGACACAGGAGTGGGCACGGCGGGCAAGGACAGAAATTACAAATAAAAGAGTTGGATTGGTCAAGGTTAGTTGTAAAGAGGTTGAACCTTATTGTGGTCATATGAAGTTGAATTTCCTTTGATTTTTCTCACTTTATTCCGTTTTTTTTTTTTTTTTTTTTTTTGTTATTGTCGAAAAAACCGTGTTCCCCGTTACGATTGGAAATGGCCTTGAGGTTATTGTTGAGGCAGAAGACATGACTACGCAGTTCTATTTTATCACACGGACAGTGGAGGAAAGACAGACAGACAAGTCATCCTCTGATAAGATGCGATATCCCTTGACATACTTCGGAACAGTATATTAACGTATATTATATTATACTGTTCTGTCTCAAGACAAGGTGAGATGATGTGAAGGGGTAAACCATCTATTTCTGTTTCATGTGGGGGAGGACGGGAGAACAGAGCTGACATGAATCATTCTCAGCAACTCAACTTGTTTCCATGACATCAACGGGCATCCTTCCAGAACTCCAACAAAGGTTCTGTCCCAAAAGGCACCCTCTTCCCTTTATAGTGCATAGGGCTCTGGTCTAAAGTAGTGCACTACATAGGGAATAGGGTTCCATAGGGCTCTGGTCTAAAGTAGTGCACTATATAGGGAATAGGGTTCCATAGGGCTCTGGTCTAAAGTAGTGCACTATATAGGGAATAGGGTTCCATAGGGCTCTGGTCTAAAGTAGTGCACTATATAGGGAATAGGGTTCCATAGGGCTCTGGACTAAAGTAGTGCACTATATAGGGAATAGGGTTCTATAGGGCTCTGGTCTAAAGTAGTGCACTATATAGGGAATAGGGTTCCATAGGGCTCTGGTCTAAAGTAGTGCACTATATAGGGAATAGGGTTCCATAGGGCTCTGGTCTAAAGTAGTACACTATATAGGGAATAGGGTTCCATAGGGCTCTGGTCTAAAGTAGTGCACTATATAGGGAATAGGGTTTTATAGGGCTCTGGTCTAAAGTAGTGCACTATATAGGGAATAGGGTTCCATAGGGCTCTGGTCTAAAGTAGTGCACTATATAGGGAATAGGGTTTTATAGGGCTCTGGTCTAAAGTAGTGCACTATATAGGGAATAGGGTTTTATAGGGCTCTGGTCTAAAGTAGTGCACTATATAGGGAATAGGGTTCCATAGAGCTCTGGTCTAAAGTAGTGCACTATATAGAGAATAGGGTTCTATAGGGCTCTGGTCTAAAGTAGTGCACTATATAGGGAATAGGGTTCCATAGGGCTCTGGTCAGAAATAGTGCACTATATTAGGGAATAGGGTTCTATAGGGCTCTGGTCTAAAGTAGTGCACTATATAGGGAATAGGGCTCTGGTCTTAAGTAGTGCACTATATAGGGAATAGGGTTTTATAGGGCTCTGGTCTAAAGTAGTGCACTATATAGGGAATAGGGTTCTATTTGGGCCACAGACAAAGTATACAAGGTGCTGAGGGAAGCCACAGAAGCCATGGGGGGAAGCTGGCTTCTAAACACACGACTGAAAATCAACAACAATATAGTCCTGGTGTGTTGGGCAACCCTATCGATAGGTAATAACCAGGATGTTGGGCAACCCTATCGATAGGTAATAACCAGGATGTTGGGCAACCCTATCGATAGGTAATAACCAGGATGTTGGGCAACCCTATCGATAGGTAATAACCAGGATGTTGGGCAACCCTATCGATAGGTAATAACCAGGATGTTGGGCAACCCTATCGATAGGTAATAACCAGGATGTTGGGCAACCCTATCGATAGGTAATAACCAGGATGTTGGGCAACCCTATCGATAGGTAATAACCAGGATGTTGGGCAACCCTATCGATAGGTAATAACCAGGATGTTGGGCAACCCTATCGATAGGTAATAACCAGGATGTTGGGCAACCCTATCGATAGGTAATAACCAGGATGTTGGGCAACCCTATCGATAGGTAATAACCAGGATGTTGGGCAACCCTATCGATAGGTAATAACCAGGATGTTGGGCAACCCTATCGATAGGTAATAACCAGGATGTTGGGCAACCCTATCGATAGGTAATAACCAGGATGTTGGGCAACCCTATCGATAGGTAATAACCAGGATGTTGGGCAACCCTATCGATAGGTAATAACCAGGATGTTGGGCAACCCTATCGATAGGTAATAACCAGGATGTTGGGCAACCCTATCGATAGGTAATAACCAGGATGTTGGGCAACCCTATCGATAGGTAATAACCAGGATGTTGGGCAACCCTATCGATAGGTAATAACCAGGATGTTGGGCAACCCTATCGATAGGTAATAACCAGGATGTTGGGCAACCCTATCGATAGGTAATAACCAGGATGTTGGGCAACCCTATCGATAGGTAATAACCAGGATGTTGGGCAACCCTATCGATAGGTAATAACCAGGATGTTGGGCAACCCTATCGATAGGTAATAACCAGGATGTTGGGCAACCCTATCGATAGGTAATAACCAGGATGTTGGGCTGAAATACAGGGGCATTAACATTCATTAACAGCACTAGGAGAGGAGAGGAGAGCTGTGTACTTGTTCGGTTCTTTTCAATGCCCTTGATTACATTCTAGGCAGGCACCCCAATGCAAAACAGGCTTCATTATCCAGACCCCCCCCCTCCCCGCTCTCCCTCACCCAGGAATCAATAAGACAAAAACACATACTAACACATATTAACACATATAAACACATATTAACACACTAACACATACTAACACACTAACACACACAAACACACACAAACACACACAAACACACACTAACACACACTAACACACACTAACACACAATAAAACACACTAACACACATTAACACATATTAACACATACTAACACACACTAACACACACTAACACACATTAACACATACTAACACACATATTAAAATTACAACTTGAGAAAAAAAAATTCACCAAGGACAAAAATGGTAACTTCTACCTTTGCGGTAACCCTGGTAAAATCATTGATAGCGTGGCACACACACACACACACACACACACACACACACACACACACACACACACACACACACACACACACACACACACACACACACACACACGCGCCTTGACTTTGTGTGAACGGCTGAGATTATTCACATCTTTCACATTTTAATGGTTTTCATATTGGTAACAACAAGATCGTAAGCCAAAATAACCCTTTAGAAACATTTTGACTCAACCACTAACCATCGATAACGTAGCCGGTTGGGTTTTGTGTCTGCGAGAGCACTGCCAGTGTGTTTGTGTGTTTTCAGACAAACCCCGGTCGACTGAAATGCGGCAGGCACTGCAGATTTTTGTTGGCACGGTGACAATGGTGGCACTGCCAAGCCCTACGGCTAAAGCTACTAAAACATGCATAAGGATGGCAATAAGAAAACCTTCTCTCCTTTCAGACGGCACAGCGTTTTACCGTTGTTGGGTTTTTGTTTTTGGCTTGGTGTTTACATCCTTCTTCGTATTTATCAACCCCTTCCTCGTCTCTTCTCGCTCGTAGAAACACCTGGAACGCCGCTTGATATTGGGGGGACTGAAATCTTCATGTCCCGGTTGGTTTATTTTGCGTTTTATTATTTTGTCTTTTTGTTTTGTGTGTGTGTTGTTGTTGTTGTTTTTTTGACATCCTTTGTTTTTTTGGGGGGGATCTTGGTGAAGCCACAATTCTTTACGATTTAATTCTTTCTTTCTTTCATTTTTTTTTTTTTTTGGACTTCATTTTCTTTGTCTGAAGGATTTGTGGAAACATTCCTACAATACCTGAGACAATAGCAGTTGGAGACACAGAATAATACCCCTTTTACACTAAAACCTAAACACATGAACAATGAACAACATACTTAATTATAGTCGTGTAACCAAAACATCTCCTAGTACAACGTTCAGGATTTACTGAAGACGGCAGAATTTAACTAGGAGCTGCTATTGTTATAACAACAATTTAGCTGAACAGCAAACAAAGAAGAGATTCACAGTTAAAGCTATAATTGCTACTATGGTATTGCTGTTTAGGTATTGTGATGTAAACTGATGAGGAAGCCATCTTTATTTTCCATAGAGGATTTTTATTTGGGGCTTGTTTGTTTTTTTGCGAAGAGGATAAATTGAAAAAAACTAAACAAGAGATGGAACAATGCAGAGAAAAGACATTCTCAAGTGGGGGAAAAAACTCTAGAAAAGGCCAACGGAGCTTCAATAAAATATTAAAACCTACAACAACTCAAGATCACTAAATGTAATTTCTGTTTTCTTCACACCAACAATCCGGTACCATTAGTCAACAACTAGCCAGACATGTCATATTGCCGTCTCACCAAATATATTCTAATCTAAGACTAATAGTGAGCATAGACTACTTAGGGCTAGTGAATGAACAAGAGTCACTCAACCTCGTTCTCAGTTGGAGTGACCCCCTCCCCCCTTTCTCTTGTATAGACCTCTAGATAAAGAAAATCTTTGTCCCATTGCTAAGACGTGACATATTACACACGGCTCTAACCACCGATTTCCTTAATCTCACCTCATTTGCACACACTGTATATAGACTTTTCTATTGTGTTATTGACTGTACGTTTGCTTATTCCATGAGTAACTCTGTGTTGTTGTATTGTGTCGCATTGCTTTGCTTTATCTTGGCCAGGTCGCATTTGTAAATGAGAACTTGTTCTCAACTGGCCTACCTGGTTATATAAAGGAGAAATAAAATTAAAAAATAAATAATAATAATTAAATAAAGGTGAAATAAAATAAATAAAACATTTAAAAATAAACTTATAGGAAGCAACAGTGACAGTTATATAACGTCACCTCTAAAAAGCCTAAACAACATGACCTCCTTTGACATTTTGTCAAACAGCGAGAACTACCACCAAGTCAACTGTTTCTTTCTGATGAGTGAGAAGTACTGGTACCCAGGCTATGAAGAATATAAGGTTAGTTTTAAAGAGACTGGCACCCAGGCTAAGAAGAGCTTCAGGGGGATAGACTCCCCAGTCTCACTCTAAGCCATAAGAGAGAGAGCCCCCACCCCGGATGAGCTGGCCTGGCCCACACCACACAGAGAGAGAGAGAGAGAGCCCCCACCCCGGATGAGCTGGCCTGGCCCACACCACACAGAGAGAGAGAGAGCCCCCACCCCGGATGAGCTGGCCTGGCCCACACCACACAGAGAGAGAGAGAGCCCCCACCCCGGATGAGCTGGCCTGGCCCACACCACACAGAGAGAGAGAGCCCCCACCCCGGTTGAGCTGGCCTGGCCCACACCACACAGAGAGAGAGAGAGCCCCCACCCCGGATGAGCTGGCCTGGCCCACACCACACAGAGAGAGAGAGAGAGCCCCCACCCCGGATGAGCTGGCCTGGCCCACACCACAGAGAGAGAGAGAGAGAGCCCCCACCCCGGATGAGCTGGCCTGGCCCACACCACACAGAGAGAGAGAGAGAGAGCCCCACCCCGGATGAGCTGGCCTAGCCCACACCACAGAGAGAGAGAGAGAGAGAGAGAGAGAGAGAGAGAGAGAGAGAGAGAGAGAGAGAGAGAGAGAGAGAGAGAGAGAGAGAGAGAGAGAGAGAGAGAGAGAGAGAGAGAGAGAGAGAGAGAGAGAGAGAGAGAGAGAGAGAGAGAGAGAGAGAGAGAGAGAGAGAGAGAGAGAGAGAGAGAGAGAGAGAGAGAGAGAGAGAGAGAGAGAGAGAGAGAGAGAGAGAGAGAGAGAGAGAGAGAGAGCCCCCACCCCGGATGAGCTGGCCTGGCCCACACCACACAGAGAGAGAGAGAGCCCCCTCCCCGGATGAGCTGGCCTGGCCCACACCACAGAGAGAGAGAGAGAGAGCCCCCACCCTGGATGAGCTGGCCTGGCCCACACCACACAGAGAGAGAGAGAGAGAGAGCCCCCACCCCGGATGAGCTGGCCAGGCCCACACCACACAGAGAGAGAGAGAGAGCCCCCACCCCGGATGAGCTGGCCTGGCCCACACCACACAGAGAGAGAGAGAGAGCCCCCACCCCGGATGAGCTGGCCTGGCCCACACCACACAGAGAGAGAGAGAGCCCCCACCCCGGATGAGCTGGCCAGGCCCACACCACACAGAGAGAGAGAGAGCCCCCACCCCGGATGAGCTGGCCTGGCCCACACCACACAGAGAGAGAGAGAGAGCCCCCACCCCGGATGAGCTGGCCTGGCCCACACCACACAGAGAGAGAGAGAGCCCCCACCCCGGATGAGCTGGCCTGGCCCACACCACACAGAGAGAGAGAGCCCCGACCCCGGATGAGCTGGCCTGGCCCACACCACACAGAGAGAGAGAGAGAGCCCCCACCCCGGATGAGCTGGCCTGGCCCACACCACACAGAGAGAGAGAGCCCCCACCCCGGATGAGCTGGCCTGGCCCACACCACACAGAGAGAGAGAGAGAGAGCCCCCACCCCGGATGAGCTGGCCTGGCCCACACCACACAGAGAGAGAGAGCCCCCACCCCGGATGAGCTGGCCTGGCCCACACCACACAGAGAGAGAGAGAGCCCCCACCCCGGATGAGCTGGCCTGGCCCACACCACACAGAGAGAGAGAGCCCCGACCCCGGATGAGCTGGCCTGGCCCACACCACACAGAGAGAGAGAGAGCCCCCACCCCGGATGAGCTGGCCTGGCCCACACCACACAGAGAGAGAGAGCCCCCACCCCGGATGAGCTGGCCTGGCCCACACCACACAGAGAGAGAGAGAGAGCCCCCACCCCGGATGAGCTGGCCTGGCCCACACCACACAGAGAGAGAGAGAGAGCCCCCACCCCGGATGAGCTGGCCTGGCCCACACCACACAGAGAGAGAGAGAGAGCCCCCACCCCGGATGAGCTGGCCTGGCCCACACCACACAGAGAGAGAGAGAGAAGAGGGGCTTTTCAGCAGTTGCACTCAGGCTTCAAAGGAGACACCTCTCTCCTCCCTCAACTCTCCCACCAGCCTCCCCTGTCACCCAGCCTACCTCCTCCCCTATCTCCACCAGCCTCCCCTGTCACCCAGCCTACCTCCTCCCCTATCTCCACCAGCCTCCCCTGTCACCCAGCCTACCTCCTCCCCTATCTCCACCAGCCTCCCCCTCACCCAGCCTACCTCCTCCCCTATCTCCACCAGCCTCCCCCTCACCCAGCCTACCTCCTCCCCTATCTCCACCTGTCTCCCCTCAGCCTCAGCAGCCTGCCCACTAGAAATAGGCTTCCATTTCGGACATTTGAAAAGGTCCCCAGAACATGGTCTGAGGTCACGATTTATACCTTTTTAATTTTATAGCCTGGGACTGCTTGGAGCGTGTGATGCTGGGAGCGTGATGCTGGGGGGGTGTGATGCTGGGGGGGTGTGATGCTGGAAGCGTGATGCTGGGGGTGTGATGCTGGGAGTGTGTGATGCTGGGGGGGGTGTGATGCTGGGAGCGTGTGATGCTGGGAGCGTGATGCTGGGGGGGTGTGATGCTGGGAGTGTGATGCTGGGGGGGTGTGATGCTGGGAGCGTGTGATGCTGGGGGGGTGTGATGCTGGTAGCGCGCGATGCTGGGAGCGCACGATGCTAGGAGTGAGTGCTCTAGTAAGCTGTGGGAATAGTTGATGATAGTTGATGGAAAAAACATGTTGTTTTTAAAGTTTTTTTTTTAAAGCCTCCCCCAAACCACAGTGTTAACCTTAACAACCTTATCCACTCTGAAATAAGAGAGAGAGAGGAGAGAGGAGAGAGAGAGGAGAGAGGAGAGAGGAGAGAGGAGAGAGGAGAGAGGAGAGAGGAGAGAGGAGAGAGAATGGAGAGGAGAGATAGAGGATGGAGAGGAGAGAGATAGAGAGGAGAGAGAGAGAGGAGAGAGATAGAGGAGATGGAGAAAGATAGAGATGGAGAGAGAGACAGAGGAGAGAGAGGAGAGACAGAGGAGAGAGAGAGAGAGAGAGAGAGAAAGGGAGAGAGAGAGAGAGAGAGAGAGAGAGAGAAAGGAGAGAGAGAGAGAGAGAGAGAGAGAAAGGGAGAGAGAGAGAGAGAGAGAGAGAAAGGGAGAGAGAGAGAGAGAGAGAGAGAGAGAGAGAGAGAGAGAGAGAGAGGGAGGATAGCAGAAGCTCATCACAGCAAGCCACTTTCAACAGGAGCTCTGATGATTGGCTGGGGTCACTATCACCTTTGAACCCTCTGTCCTCACATTTCACTGTCTCTGGCTCACCGAAAGACACACCTGGTCTGTGACATCCACAACAGACCCATCACTCTCCACCATGACAACCTGGGGAGGAGGACAGAGGATCTCACACATCCCATGATATTCTCCCTATATATGGGTTGTATTTACAATGGTGTTTGTTCTTCACTGGTTGCCCTTTTCTCGTGGCAACAGGTCACAAATCTTGCTGCTGTGATGGCACACTCTCTCTCTCTCTGTCTCTCACTCACCCACGCCATCACACACAGGCACACACTAACTCACAGATGCATGCAATGTCAACACACACACTCCTCCTAAATGCTACTCGCCAGCGATCTCACGATCAAATACCAGTATTTAACCAAGTTGTTCTTTATCTCCTGCATACACCACTGCCCCTGATCGGCTCCTAGAGACAAAACAATAACATGTTGGACTTGACTACAGAGAGAGAGAGAGAGAGAGAGACAGAGAGAGAAACAGAGACAGAGAGAGAGAGAGAGAGAGAGAGAGAGAGAGAGAGAGAGAGAGAGAGAGAGAGAGAGAGAGAGAGAGAGAGAGAGAGGGAGAGAGAGAGAGAGACAGAGAGAGAGACACGGAGAGAGCGAAAGAGATAGAGAGAGAGAGAGAGAGAGAGATGTAGAAACCGAGAGAGCAGAGAGCAACTACACCATAGACAGGAATCAGCTGACTACCTGACAACCTGACTACCTGCCTTCAAACAGCTGTGGAGGACAATAGTCTTCAGCACCTGTTTGTCACAACGACGTTAAACTTCAGAGACGAATAGAGATGAAGGCTGGATGGCAATTAACTGGCACGGTTCAGTGAAGAGCTGCTGGCACAATTAGCAGGCCAGCTAGATAGCTTCCTGTCAGAAAGAAGGCAGCTCAGGCCGAGCAGGAAACAATTTAACTTTATCACAATTAATGGACTAAACTAGTTTATTTACAGCCAGCTCTAGATAGTTTATTAACATGAAACTATAGCTTGTTTATTAACAAACAACTATAGCTAGTGGCAGGTAGCCTAGTGGTTAGAGTGTAGAGGTGGCAGGTAGCCTAGTGGTTAGAGTGTAGAGGCAGCAGGTAGCCTAGTGGTTAGAGTGTAGAGGTGGCAGGTAGCCTAGTGGTTAGAGTGTAGAGGTGGCAGGTAGCCTAGTGGTTAGAGTGTAGAGGCGGCAGGTAGCCTAGTGGTTAGAGTGTAGAGGCAGCAGGTAGCCTAGTGGTTAGAGTGTAGAGGCAGCAGGTAGCCTAGTGGTTAGAGTGTAGAGGCAGCAGGTAGCCTAGTGGTTAGAGTGTAGAGGTGGCAGGTAGCCTAGTGGTTAGAGTGTAGAGGTGGCAGGTAGCCTAGTGGTTAGAGTGTAGAGGCAGCAGGTAGCCTAGTGGTTAGAGTGTAGAGGAGGCAGGTAGCCTAGTGGTTAGAGTGTAGAGGTGACAGGAAGCCTAGTGGTTAGAGTGTAGAGGTGACAGGAAGCCTAGTGGTTAGAGTGTAGAGGCGGCAGGGTAGCCTAGTGGTTAGCGCATTGGACTAGTAACCGGAAGGTTGCAAGTTCAAATCCCCAAGCTGACAAGGTCCAAATCTGTCGTTCTGACCCTGAACAGGCAGTTAACCCACTGTTCCTAGGCCGTCATTGAAAATAAGAATTTGTTCTTAACTGACTTGCCTAGTTAAATAAAGGTAAAAAAAAAATGGGGATTTGTGTTCTAGAAATTCTATTTCTATGGCACTGTAGTTTCATAGGGTATCATAGCAGCTGGATAAGATTATAAGAGTGTTGCATCAGACCAGAGCACATTTCTCCAAAAAGTATGATCTTTGTCCTCATGTGCAGTTGCATGCCGTAGTCGGGCTTTTTTATGGCGGTTTTGGATCAGTGGCTTCTTCCTTGGTGAGCGGCCTTTCAGGTTATGTTGATATAGGAATCGTTTTACTGTGGATATAGATACTTTTGTACCTGTTTCCTCCAGCATCTTCACAGGGTCCTTTGCTGTTGTTCTGGGATTGATTTGCGCTTTTCGCACCACAGTATGTTCATCTCTAGGAGACAGAACGCGTCTCCTTCCTGAGCGGTATGATGGCTGCGTGGTCCCATGGTGTTTAAACTTGCGTACTATTGTTTGTACAGATGAACGTGGTACCTTCAGTCATTTTCCCAAGGATGAACCAGACTTGTGGAGGTCCACTTTATTTTCTGAGGTCTTGGCTGATTTATTTTGATGTCAAGCAAAGAGGCACTGAGTTTGTAAACTTATGACTTCAACTGTATCAAAAAGTGCAAATCAATCCCAGAACAGCAGCAAAGGACCTTGTGAAGATGCAGGAGGAAACATGTACAAAAGTATCTATATCCACAGTAAAACGAGTCCTACATAACCTGAAAGGCCGTTCAGCCAAAAACCACCATAAAAAAGCCAGAATACGGTTTGCAACTGCACATGGGGACAAAGATCGTACTTTTTGGAGAAATGTCCTCTGGTCTGATGAAACAAAAATAGAACTGTTTGGCCATAATGTCCATCGTTGTGTTAGGAGGAAAAAGGGGGGGGGGCTTGCAAGCCGAAGAACACCATCCCAACAATGAAGCACGGGAGTGGCAGCATCATATTGTGGGAAGCTTTGCTGCAGGAGGGACTGGTGCACTTCACTAAATAGATAGCAACATGAGGATGGAAAATTACGTGAATATATTGAAGCAACATCTCAAGACATCAGTCAGGAAGTTAAAGCTTGGCCGCAAATGGGTCTTCCAAATGGACAATGACCCCAAGCATACTTCCAAAGTTGTGACAAAATGGCTTAAAGGACAACAAAGTCAAGGTATTGGAGTGGCCATCACAAAGCCCTGACCTCAATCCCATAGAACATTTGTGGGTAGAACTGAAAAAGTGTGTGCGAGCAAGGAGGCCTACAAACCTGACTCAGTTACACCAGCTCTGTCATGGAAGAATGGGCCAAAATTCACCCAACTTATTGTGGCAATCTTGTGGAAGGCTACCCGAAACGTTTGACCCAAGTTAAACAATTTAAAGGCAATGCTACCAAATACTAATTGACTGGATGTAAACTTCTGACCCACTGAGAATGTGAAGAAAGAAATAAAAGCTGAAATAAATCATTCTATATTAAATTATTCTGATATTTCACATTCTGAAAATAAAAGTGATGATCCTAACTAACCTGAGACAGGGATTTTTTTAAAACTCTGATTTAAATGTCAGGAATTGTGGAAAAACCGAGTTTAAATATATTTGGATAAGGTGTATGTAAACTTCAGACTTCAACTGTAGAATGCCCACCCATCCATCCTCCCAACCAACCGTCCTCCTACCATTTCTGTCTGAAGTAACCTGCTGTCTTTATCTGTGACACTGGGCTGTGTGTTTACAGTGTGTGGAAGGATGTACATGTGGGGAAAGAGTTAAGACAACTGATGACATTGAAACCAATTGTGATTGGGAAAGAGGAGATTCTCGTCTCCAAGACAACGAAGCTGTCAGAAGAAGATTCCAAACTATTATATAATATAATAATAATAATAATAATAATGAGACAATAAATGGCTCCTAGCACCAATCCTTGGGGAACACCTTCAGCTGTCTTGCAGAAGCCACTCTAAAAACATTCCTTACCCTAGCTATCGATTACTTCTCACTGGAAGACGTTAAGCTACACTAAAGCTACCCTTAAGGAAAAAGGCTACAAATGACAATAAAACAGATCACTTTGTGATCATACTGTGCATTACCAGAATGTGTAATTGAGCCTATTAAACACTAAAACTATGTTTAAAGGGAGAATTAGGTGGGGATGATGCCACAAACAAAAGAAAGGAAATGATTGCCGACTTCACACATATTTTATTGTGTGAATTCCAGTAGTTAACTACACTTGGAGATGGCTGGGGAGGAGGAAGGGCTGGAGATGGAGGGATGGAGGGGAGGGAGGGCTGGAGATGGAGGGAGGGCTGGAGATGGAGGGAAGGAGAGGAGGGAGGGCTGGAAATGGAGGGAAGGAGAGGAGGGAGGGCTGGGGATGGAGGGAAGGAGAGGAGGGAGGGCTGGGGATGGAGGGAAGGAGAGGAGGGAGGGCTGGGGATGGAGGGAAGGAGAGGAGGGAGGGCTGGAAATGGAGGGAAGGAGAGGAGGGAGGGCTGGAAATGGAGGGAAGGAGAGGAGGGAGGGCTGGGGATGGAGGGGCGGAGAGGAGGGATGGTGAAGGGATACGGTGGCTTTGTTTGGACGAGAGCAGGTGATTCGTCAGGGACAGCTGGAGACAGCAGCAGAGGCTACAGCTGCTGAGGAGAGGAGGAGGAGAGGAGGAGGAGAGGAGGAGTAGAGGAGGAGAAGAGCAGGAACAGAGGAGCAGACAGGCTGCAGAAGTCCTTCAGACCTGCGACAAGTCAGTCAGTCTGTATCGACCGGCCCTCAGCTCTCCTGGGTCCTGCATGCCACCACTATAGAGTAAGCCAATCACTTGACATTTCTCTCATTCACTACCAGAACCACTACCTACCCATATTCAAAAATAGCCTCAGTGAGTAGCAGTGCTGAACGAGGATCAGTTTTAGATCATAATGACTAAGTGGTCACAACGGAGGGTAGAGAGGGGGATAGATGGGGGGTAGAGAGATGGATAGATAGAGGATAGAGAGGGGGTAGATGGAGGGTAGAGAGGGAGGTATAGATGGAGGGTAGCGAGAGAGACATGGAGGGTAGAGAGGGAGGTATAGATGGAGGGTAGAGAGGGAGGTATAGATGGAGGGTAGAGAGAGAGGTATAGATGGAGGGTAGAGAGAGGGATAGATGGAGGGTAGAGAGGGAGGTATATATGGAGGGTAGAGAAATGGGGTAGATGGAGGGTAGAGAGAGGGATAGATGGAGGGTAGAGAGAGGGATAGATGGAGGGTAGAGAGGGGGAAGATGGAGGGTAGAGAGGGGGAAGATGGAGGGTAGAGAGGGAGATATAGATGGAGGGTAGAGAGAGGGATAGAAGGAGGGTAGAGAGGGAGGTATATATGGAGGGTAGAGAAAGGGGGTAGATGGAGGGTAGACAGAGGGATAGATGGAGGGTAGAGAGGGGGATAGATGGAGGGTAGAGAGGGGGTAGATGGAGGGTAGAGAGGGGGATAGAATATAAACCACCAATGGAATATAAACCACCAACAGAATATAAACCACCACCAGAATATAAACCACCACCAGAATATAAACCACCAACAGAAAATAAACCACCAACAGAATATAAACCACCAACAGAATCTAAACCACCAACAGAATATAAACCACCAACAGAATATAAACCCCCAACAGAATATAAACCAACAGAATATAAACCAACATAAAATAAACCAAGAGAATATAAACCAACATAAAATAAACCAAGAGAATATAAACCAACAGAAAATAAACAACCAACAGAATATATACCACCAACATTATATAAACCACCAACATAATATAAACCACCAACAGAATATAAACAAGCACCGGAATATAAACCACCAATGGAATATAAACCACCAATGGAATATAAACCAACAGAATATAAACCACCAACAGAATATAAACCAACAGAATATAAACAACCAACAGAATACAAACCAAAATAACAAACCACCAACAGAAGATAAACCACCAACTGAATATACACCAACAACAGAAGATAAACCAAAACAATATAAACCACCAACAGAATATAAACCAACAGAATATAAACCACCAACAGAATATAAACAAACTGAATATAAACCAAGAGAAAATAAACCACCAACAGAATATAAACCACCAACAGAATATAAACCAACAGAATATACACCACCAACAGAATATTAACAAACTGAATATAAACCAAGAGAAAATAAACCAACATAATATAAACCACCAACAGAATATAAACCACCAACAAAATATAAACAAGCACTGGAATATAAACCAACAGAATACAAACCAACAGAATATAAACCACCAATGGAATATAAACCAACAGAATATAAACCACCAACAGAATATAAACAAACAGAATATACACCACCAACAGAAAATAAACCAACAGAATATATACCACCAACATAATATAAAACACCAACATAATATAAACCACCAACGGAATTTAAACCAACAGAATATAAACCACCCACAGAATATAAACCAACAGAATATAAACCACCAACAGAATACAAACCAACAACAGAATATAAAACCAACAGAAAATAAACCACCAACTGAATATAAACCAACAGAATATACACCACCAACAGAATATAAACCTACAACAGAATATAAACCTACAACAGAATATAAACCACCAACAGAATATAAACCAACAGAATATAAACCAACAGAATATATACCATCAACATAATATAAACCACCAACAGAATATAAACAAGCACCGGAATATAAACCAACAACAGAAGATAAACCAAAACAATATAAACCACCAACAGAATATAAACCAAGAGAAAATAAACCAACAGAATATAAACCACCAACAGAATATAAACCACCAACAGAATATAAAAAACCAACAGAATATAAAGCAACAGAATATAAACCAACAGAATATAAACCACCAACAGAATATAAACAAACTGAATATAAACCAAGAGAAAATAAACCAACAGAATATAAACCAAACAGAATATAAACCAAGAGAAAATAAACCAACAGAATATAAACCACCAACAGAATATAAACCACCAACAGAATATAAACTACCAACAGAATATAAACCACCAACAGAATATAAACCACCAACAGAATATAAACCAACAGAATATAAACCACCAAACCAACAGCATATAAACCACCAACAGAATACAAACCAAAATAACATAAACCACCAACAGAAAATAAACCACCAACTGAATATAAACCAACAACAGCAGATAAACCAAAACAATATAAACCACCAACAGAATATAAACCAACAGAATATAAACCAACAGAATACAACCACCAACTGAAAATAAACCAAAACAATATAAACCACCAACAGAATATAAACCAACAAAATATATACCACCAACATAATATAAAACACCAACATAATATAAACCACCAACGGAATTTAAACCAACAGAATATAAACCCCCAACAGAATATAAACCCCCAACAGAATATAAACCCCCAACAGAAAATAACCCACCAACAGAAAATAACCCAGCAACAGAAAATAACCCAGCAACAGAATATAAATCAGCAACAGAATATAAACCCCCAACAGAAAATAAACCCCCAACAGAATATAAACCACCAACAGAAGATAAACCACCAACTGAATATACACCAACAACAGAAGATAAACCAAAACAATATAAACCACCAACAGAATATAAACCAACAGAATATAAACCACCAACAGAATATAAACAAACTGAATATAAACCAAGAGAAAATAAACCACCAACAGAATATAAACCACCAACAGAATATAAACCAACAGAATATACACCACCAACAGAATATTAACAAACTGAATATAAACCAAGAGAAAATAAACCAACATAATATAAACCACCAACAGAATATAAACCACCAACAAAATATAAACAAGCACCGGAATATAAACCAACAGAATACAAACCAACAGAATATAAACCACCAATGGAATATAAACCAACAGAATATAAACCACCAACAGAATATAAACAAACAGAATATACACCACCAACAGAAAATAAACCAACAGAATATATACCACCAACATAATATAAAACACCAACATAATATAAACCACCAACGGAATTTAAACCAACAGAATATAAACCACCCACAGAATATAAACCAACAGAATATAAACCACCAACAGAATACAAACCAAAATAACATAAAACACCAACAGAAAATAAACCACCAACTGAATATAAACCAACAACAGAATATAAAACCAACAGAAAATAAACCACCAACTGAATATAAACCAACAGAATATACACCACCAACAGAATATAAACCTACAACAGAATATAAACCTACAACAGAATATAAACCACCAACAGAATATAAACCAACAGAATATAAACCACCAACAGAATATAAACCGCCAGAATATATACCATCAACATAATATAAACCACCAACAGAATATAAACAAGCACCGGAATATAAACCAACAACAGAAGATAAACCAAAACAATATAAACCACCAACAGAATATAAACCAAGAGAAAATAAACCAACAGAATATAAACCACCAACAGAATATAAACCACCAACAGAATATAAAAAACCAACAGAATATAAAGCAACAGAATATAAACCAACAGAATATAAACCACCAACAGAATATAAACAAACTGAATATAAACCAAGAGAAAATAAACCAACAGAATATAAACCAAGAGAAAATAAACCAACAGAATATAAACCACCAACAGAATATAAACCACCAACAGAATATAAACTACCAACAGAATATAAACCACCAACAGAATATAAACCACCAACAGAATATAAACCAACAGAATATAAACCACCCACAGAATATAAACCAACAGCATATAAACCACCAACAGAATACAAACCAAAATAACATAAACCACCAACAGAAAATAAACCACCAACTGAATATAAACCAACAACAGCAGATAAACCAAAACAATATAAACCACCAACAGAATATAAACCAACAGAATATAAACCAACAGAATACAACCACCAACTGAAAATAAACCAAAACAATATAAACCACCAACAGAATATAAACCAACAGAATATATACCACCAACATAATATAAAACACCAGCATAATATAAACCACCAACGGAATTTAAACCAACAGAATATAAACCCCCAACAGAATATAAACCCCCAACAGAAAATAACCCACCAACAGAAAATAACCAAGCAACAGAAAATAACCCAGCAACAGAATATAAATCAGCAACAGAATATAAACCCCCAACAGAAAATAAACCCCCAACAGAATATAAACCCCCAACAGAATATAAACCCCCAACAGAATATAAACCACCAACAGAAAATAAACCACCAACAGAATATAAACCAGCAACAGAATATAAACCCCCAAAAGAATATAAACCACCAACAGAATATAAACCAACAGAATATAAACCCCAAACAGAATATAAACCCCCAACAGAATATAAACCCCCAACAGAATATAAACCCCCAACAGAATATAAACCCCCAACAGAATATAAACCCCCAACAGAATATAAACCAGCAACAGAATATAAACCCCCAACAGAATATAAACCCCCAACAGAATATAAACCCACAACAGAAAATAAACCCCCAACAGAATATAAACCAGCAACAGAATATAAACCCCCAACAGAATATAAACCCCCAAAAGAATATAAACCACCAACAGAATATAAACCAACAACAGAATATAAACCCCCAACAGAATATAAACCGCCAACAGAATATAAACTCCCAACAGAAAATAAACCCCCAACAGAATATAAACCAGCAACAGAATATAAACCAACAGAATATAAACCCCCAACAGAATATAAACCCCCAACAGAAAATAAACCCCCAACAGAATATACACCACCAACAGAATATAAACCAAAAACAGAATATAAACAAGCACCGGAATATAAACCAACAGAATACAAACCAAAATAACATAAACCACCAACAGAAAATAAACCAACAGAATATAAACAACCAACAGAATACAAACCAACAGAAAATAAACCACCAATGGAATATAAACAAACTGAATATAAAACAAGAGAAAATAAACCAACAGAATATAAACCACCAACAGAATATAAACCAACAGAATATAAACCACCAACAGAATATAAACAAACAGAATATACACCACCAACAGAATATAAACAAACTGAATATAAACCAAGAGAAAATAAACCAACAGAATATAAACCACCAACAGAATATAAACCACCAGAATATAAACCAACAGAATATAACCCGACAACAGAATATAACCCGACAACAGAATATAACCCGACAACAGAAAATAAACAAACAGAATATAAACCAGCAACAGAATATAAACCAGCAACAGAATATAAACCACCAACAGAATATAAACCACCAACAGAATATAAACCACCAACAGAATATAAACCAGCAACAGAATATAACCCACCAACAGAATATAACCCACCAACAGAATATAACCCAACTACAGAAAATAAACCAACAGAATAGAAACCAACAACAGAATATAAACCAACAGAATAGAAACCAACAACAGAATATAAACCAACAGAATATAAACCAGCAACAGAATATAAACCAGCAACAGAATATAATGCAACAACAGAAAATAAACAAACAAAATATAAACCACCAACAAAATATAAACCACCAACAGAATATAACCCAACAACAGAAAATAAACCAACAGAATATCAACCCCCAACAGAATATAACCCACCAACAGAATATAACCCACCAACAGAATATAACCCACCAACAGAAAATAACCCAGCAACAGAAAATAACCCAGCAACAGAAAATAACCCAGCAACAGAAAATAACCCAGCAACAGAAAATAACCCAGCAACAGAATATAAACCAGCAACAGAATATAAACCAGCAACAGAATATAAACCCCAACAGAATATAAACCCCCAACAGAATATAAACCACCAACAAAATATAAACCACCAACCAACAGAATATAAACCAACAGAATATAAACCACCAACAGAATATAAACCAACCAACAGAATATAAACCAATATAAACCAACAGAATATAAACCACCAACAGAATATAAACCAAACAGAATATAACCACCAACAGAATATAAACAAACAGAATATAAACAGAATATAAACCAAACAGAAAATAAACCAAACAGAATATAAACCACCAACAGAATATAAACCACTAACAGAATATAAACCACCAACAGAATATAAACCACCAACAGAATATAAACCACCAACAGAATATAAACCACCAACAGAATATAAACCACCAACAGAATATAAACCAACAGAATATAAACCAAACAGAATATAAACCACCAACAGAATATAAACCAACAGAATATAAACCAACAGAATATAAACCCAGCACAGAATATAAACCACCAACAGAATATAAACCACCAACAGAATATAAACCACCAACAGAATATAAACCAGAAGATAAACCAACAGAATATAAACCACCAACAGAATATAAACAAGCAGAATTTAAACCAACAGAATATAAACCACCAACAGAATATAAACCAACAACAGAATATAAACCAACAGAATATAAACCACCAACAGAATATAAACCAACAGAATTTAAACCACCAACAGAATATAAACCACCAACAGAATATAAACCACCAACAGAATATAAACCAACAGAATATACACCAAACAGAATATAAACAAACAACAAGAAAATAAACCAACAGAATATAAACCACCAACAGAATATAAACCACCAACAGAATATAAACCACCAACAGAATATAAACCAACAGAATACAAAACAACAGATATAAACCACCAACAGAATATAAACCAACAGAATATAAACCACCAACAGAATATAAACAAACAGAATATAAACCACCAACAGAATATAAACAAACTGAATATAAACCAAGAGAAAATAAACCAACAGAATATAAACCACCAACAGAATATAAACCACAGACAACAGAATATAAACCAACAGAAAATAAACACCAACAGAATATAAACCAACAACAGAATATAAACCACCAACAGAATATAAACCAGCAACAGAATATAAACCAAACAGAATATAAACCACCAACAGAATATAAACCACCAACAGAATATAAACCAAACAGAATATAAACCACCAACAGAATATAAACCACCAACAGAATATAAACCAACAACAGAATATAAACAACAGAAAATAAACCAACAGAATATAAACCAGCAACAGAATATAAACCAGCAACAGAATATAAACCAAGCAACAGAATATAAACCACCAACAGAATATAAACCACCAACAGAATATAAACCACCAACAGAATATAAACCACCAACAGAATATAAACCACCAACAGAATATAAACCACCAACAGAATATAAACCACAACAGAATATAAACCACCAACAGAATATAAACCACCAACAGAATATAAACCAGCAACAGAATATAAACCAGCAACAGAATATAAACCAGCAACAGAATATAAACCACCAACAGAATATAAACCACCAACAGAATATAAACCACCAACAGAATATAAACCAAACAGAATATAAACCACCAACAGAATATAAACCACCAACAGAATATAAACCACCAACAGAATATAAACCACCAACAGAATATAAACCACCAACAGAATATAAACCACCAACAGAATATAAACCACCAACAGAATATAAACCAACAGAATATAAACCACCAACAGAATATAAACCACCAACAGAATATAAACAGAATATAAACCAACAGAATATAAACCAGCAAAGAATATAAACCAGCAACAGAATATAAACCAAACAGAATATAAACCACCAACAGAATATAAACCAACAGAATATAAACCACCAACAGAATATAAACCACCAACAGAATATAAACCACCAACAGAATATAAACCACCAACAGAATATAAACCACCAACAGAATATAAACCCAACAGAATATAAACCACCAACAGAATATAAACCAAAACAATATAAACCACCAACAGAATATAAACCAACAGAATATAAACCACCAACAGAATATAAACCAACAACAGAAAATAAAACCAACAGAATATAAACCACCAACAGAATATAAACCAGCAACAGAATATAAACCCCAACAGAATATAAACCCCAACAGAATATAAACCCCAACAGAATATAAACCACCAACAGAATATAAACCAACAACAGAATATAAACCATCAACAGAATTAAACCACCAATTTGTAAACCACCAACTGAATATAAACCAAAAGAATTAAACCAAATGAATAATAAACCCCAAACAGAATATAAACCACCAACAGAATATAAACAAACTGAATATAAACCAAGAACAGAAAATAAACCAACAGAATATAAACCACCAACAGAATATAAACCACCAACAGAATATCAACCCCAACAGAATATAAACCCAACAGAATATAAACCACCAACAGACTATAAAACCAGCAACAGAATCTAAACCAGCAACAGAATCTAAACCAGCAACAGAATCTAAACCAGCAACAGAATCTAAACCAGCAACAGAATCTAAACCAGCAACAGAATCTAAACCACCAACAGAATCTAAACCACCCCCAGAATCTAAACCACCCCCAGAATCTAAACCACCACCAGAATCTAAACCACCACCAGAATCTAAACCACCAGCAGAATATAAACCACCAACAGAATATAAAACCAACAGAATATAAACCAACAGAATATACACCACCAACAGAATATAAACCAACAATAGAATATAAACCACCAACAGAATATAAACCAACAGAATATAAACAAACTGAATATAAACCAAGAGAAAATAAACCAACAGAATATAAACCACCAACAGAATATAAACCACCAACAGAATATAAACCACCAACAGAATATAAACCAACAGAATATACACCACCAACAGAATATTAACAAACTGAATATAAACCAAGAGAAAATAAACCAACATAATATAAACCACCAACAGAATATAAACCACCAACAGAATATAAACAAGCACCGGAATATAAACCAACAGAATATAAACCACCAATGGAATATAAACCAACAGAATATAAACCACCAACAGCATATAACCCAACAGAATATAAACCACCAACAGAATATAAACAAACTGAATATAAACCAAAATAACATAAACCATCAACAGAAAATAAACCACCAACTGAATATAAACCACCAACAGAATATAAACCACCACCAACAGAATATAAACCACCAACAGAATATAAACCCCCAGAATAAAAACCACCAACAGAATATAAACCAAAACAATATAAACCACCAACAGAATATAAACCAACAGAATATAAACCACCAACAGAATATAACCCAACAACAGAAAATAAAGCAACAGAATATAAACCAGCAACAGAATATAAAACCAGCAACAGAATATAAACCCCCAACAGAATATAAACCCCCAACAGAATATAAACCCCCA
This sequence comes from Oncorhynchus masou masou, assembly GCF_036934945.1. Classification (NCBI taxonomy): domain Eukaryota; kingdom Metazoa; phylum Chordata; class Actinopteri; order Salmoniformes; family Salmonidae; genus Oncorhynchus; species Oncorhynchus masou. Next base: position 5,947,897 of record NC_088222.1, on the reverse strand, counting down.
ACAGAATATAAACCCACAACAGAATATAAACCACCAACAGAATATAAACCAACAACAGAATATAAACCCCAAACAGAATATAAACCACCAACAGAATATAAACAAACTGAATATAAACCAAGAGAAAATAAACCAACAGAATATAAACCACCAACAGAATATCAACCACCAACAGAATATCAACCCCCAACAGCATATAACCCAACAGAATATAAAACACCGACAGACTATAAAACCAGCAACAGAATCTAAACCAGCAACAGAATCTAAACCAGCAACAGAATCTAAACCACCAACAGAATCTAAACCACCAACAGAATCTAAACCACCCCCAGAATCTAAACCAGCAACAGAATCTAAACCACCACCAGAATCTAAACCACCACCAGAATCTAAACCACCACCAGAATCTAAACCACCAACAGAATCTAAACCACCAACAGAATCTAAACCACCCCCAGAATCTAAACCAGCAACAGAATCTAAACCAGCAACAGAATCTAAACCACCAGCAGAATATAAACCACCAACAGAATATAAAACCAACAGAATATAAACCAACAGAATATACACCACCAACAGAATATAAACCAACAACAGAATATAAACCACCAACAGAATATAAACCAACAGAATATAAACAAACTGAATATAAACCAAGAGAAAATAAACCAACAGAATATAAACCACCAACAGAATATAAACCACCAACAAAATATAAACAAGCACCGGAATATAAACCAACAGAATACAAACCAACAGAATATAAACCACCAATGGAATATAAACCAACAGAATATAAACCACCGACAGAATATAAACCAACAGAATATATACCACCAACATAATATAAAACACCAACATAATATAAACCACCAACGGAATTTAAACCAACAGAATATAAACCACCCACAGAATATAAACCAACAGAAAATAAACCACCAACAGAAAACAAACCAAAATAACATAAACCACCAACAGAAAATAAACCACCAACAGAATATCAACCACCAACAGAATATCAACCCCCAACAGCATATAACCCAACAGAATATAAACCACCAACAGACTATAAACCAGCAACAGAATCTAAACCAGCAACAGAATCTAAACCACCAACAGAATCTAAACCACCAACAGAATCTAAACCACCAACAGAATCTAAACCACCAACAGAATCTAAACCACCCCCAGAATCTAAACCAGCAACAGAATCTAAACCACCACCAGAATCTAAACCACCACCAGAATCTAAACCACCACCAGAATCTAAACCACCACCAGAATCTAAACCACCAACAGAATCTAAACCACCCCCAGAATCTAAACCACCACCAGAATCTAAACCACCACCAGAATCTAAACCACCAGCAGAATCTAAACCACCAACAGAATATAAACCACCAACAGAATATAAAACCAACAGAATATAAAACCAACAGAATATAAACCAACAGAATATAAACCAACAGAATATACACCACCAACAGAATATAAACCAACAACAGAATATAAACCACCAACAGAATATAAACAAACTGAATATAAACCAAGAGAAAATAAACCAACAGAATATAAACCACCAACAGAATATAAACCACCAACAGAAAATAAACCACCAACAGAATATAACCCAGCAACAGAAAATAACCCAGCAACAGAAAATAACCCAGCAACAGAAAATAACCCAGCAACAGAATATAAACCAGCAACAGAATATAAACCAGCAACAGAATATAAACCCCCAACAGAATATAAACCCCCAACAGAATATAAACCCCCAACAGAATATAAACCCCCAACAGAATATAAACCCCCAACAGAATATAAACCAACAGAAAATAAACCAACAGAATATAAACCAACAGAAAATAAACAACCAACAGAATATATACCACCAACAGAATATATACCACCAACAGAATATATACCACCAACAGAATATAAACAAGCACCGGAATATAAACCAACAGAATACAAACCAACAAAATATAAACCACCAATGGAATATAAACCAACAGAATATAAACCACCCACAGAATATAAACCAACAGAATATAAACAACCAACAGAATACAAACCAATATAACATAAACCACCAACAGAAAATAAACCACCAACTGAATATACACATACAACAGAAGATAAACCAAAACAATATAAACCACCAACAGAATATAAACCAACAGAATATAAACCACCAACAGAATATAAACCACCACATGGAATATAAACCAGAATATAAACCAACAGAATATAAACCACCAACAGAATATAAACCAACAGAATATAAACCAACAGAATATAAACCACCAACAGAATATAAACAAACTGAATATAAACCAAGAGAAATAAACCAAAAGAATATAAACCACCAACAGAATATAAACCACCAACAGAATATAAACCACCAACAGAATATAAACCACCAACAGAATATAAACCAACAGAATATACACCACCAACAGAATATAAACAAACTCAATATAAACCAAGAGAAAATAAAACAACATAATATAAACCACCAACAGAATATAAACCACCAACAAAATATAAACAAGCAGCGGAATATAAACCAACAGAATACAAAACAACAGACTATAAACCACCAATGGAATATAAACCAACAGAATATAAACCACCAAACAGAATATAAACAAACAGACTATACACCACCAACAGAATATAAACAAACTGAATATAAACCAAGAGAAAATAAACCAACAGAATATAAACCACCAACAGAATATAACCCGACAGACAACAGAATATAACCCGACAACAGAAAATAAACAAACAGAATATAAACCAACAACAGAATATAAACCACCAACAGAATATAAACCAACAGAATATAAACCACCAACAGAATATAAACCAACAGAATATAAACCAACAGAATATAAACCACCAACAGAATATAAACAAACTGAATATAAACCAAGAGAAAATAAACCAAAAGAATATAAACCACCAACAGAATATAAACCACCAACAGAATATAAACCACCAACAGAATATAAACCACCAACAGAATATAAACCAACAGAATATACACCACCAACAGAATATAAACAAACTCAATATAAACCAAGAGAAAATAAAACAACATAATATAAACCACCAACAGAATATAAACCACCAACAAAATATAAACAAGCAGCGGAATATAAACCAACAGAATACAAAACAACAGACTATAAACCACCAATGGAATATAAACCAACAGAATATAAACCACCAACAGAATATAAACAAACAGAATATACACCACCAACAGAATATAAACAAACTGAATATAAACCAAGAGAAAATAAACCAACAGAATATAAACCACCAACAGAATATAACCCGACAGACAACAGAATATAACCCGACAACAGAAAATAAACAAACAGAATATAAACCAACAACAGAATATAAACCACCAACAGAATATAAACCAGCAACAGAATATAAACCAGCAACAGAATATAACCCACCAACAGAATATAACCCACCAACAGAATATAAACCAGCAACAGAATATAAACCAGCAACAGAATATAAACCCCCAACAGAATATAAACCAACAACAGAATATAACCCAACAACAGAAAATAAACCAACAGAATATAAACCAGCAACAGAATATCAACCACCAACAGAATATCAACCCCCAACAGCATATAACCCAACAGAATATAAACCACCAACAGACTATAAACCAGCAACAGAATCTAAACCAGCAACAGAATCTAAACCACCAACAGAATCTAAACCACCAACAGAATCTAAACCACCCCCAGAATCTAAACCACCAACAGAATCTAAACCACCCCCAGAATCTAAACCAGCAACAGAATCTAAACCACCACCAGAATCTAAACCACCACCAGAATCTAAACCACCACCAGAATCTAAACCACCACCAGAATCTAAACCACCAACAGAATCTAAACCACCCCCAGAATCTAAACCACCACCAGAATCTAAACCACCACCAGAATCTAAACCACCAGCAGAATCTAAACCACCAACAGAATATAAACCACCAACAGAATATAAAACCAACAGAATATAAAACCAACAAAATATAAACCAACAGAATATAAACCAACAGAATATACACCACCAACAGAATATAAACCACCAACAGAATATAAACAAACTGAATATAAACCAAGAGAAAATAAACCAACAGAATATAAACCACCAACAGAATATAAACCACCAACAGAAAATAAACCACCAACAGAATATAAACCACCAACAGAATATAACCCAGCAACAGAAAATAACCCAGCAACAGAAAATAACCCAGCAACAGAAAATAACCCAGCAACAGAATATAAACCAGCAACAGAATATAAACCAGCAACAGAATATAAACCCCCAACAGAATATAAACCCCCAACAGAATATAAACCCCCAACAGAATATAAACCCCCAACAGAATATAAACCCCCAACAGAATATAAACCAACAGAAAATAAACCAACAGAATATAAACCAACAGAAAATAAACAACCAACAGAATATTTACCACCAACAGAATATATACCACCAACAGAATATATACCACCAACAGAATATAAACAAGCACCGGAATATAAACCAACAGAATACAAACCAACAAAATATAAACCACCAATGGAATATAAACCAACAGAATATAAACCACCCACAGAATATAAACCAACAGAATATAAACAACCAACAGAATACAAACCAATATAACATAAACCACCAACAGAAAATAAACCACCAACTGAATATACACATACAACAGAAGATAAACCAAAACAATATAAACCACCAACAGAATATAAACCAACAGAATATAAACCACCAACAGAATATAAACCAACAGAATATAAACCACCAACAGAATATAAACCAACAGAATATAAACCAACAGAATATAAACCACCAACAGAATATAAACAAACTGAATATAAACCAAGAGAAAATAAACCAAAAGAATATAAACCACCAACAGAATATAAACCACCAACAGAATATAAACCACCAACAGAATATAAACCACCAACAGAATATAAACCAACAGAATATACACCACCAACAGAATATAAACAAACTCAATATAAACCAAGAGAAAATAAAACAACATAATATAAACCACCAACAGAATATAAACCACCAACAAAATATAAACAAACAGCCAAGGAATATAAACCAACAGAATACAAAACAACAGACTATAAACCACCAATGGAATATAAACCAACAGAATATAAACCACCAAACAGAATATAAACAAACAGACTATACACCACCAACAGAATATAAACAAACTGAATATAAACCAAGAGAAAATAAACCAACAGAATATAAACCACCAACAGAATATAACCCGACAGACAACAGAATATAACCCGACAACAGAAAATAAACAAACAGAATATAAACCAACAACAGAATATAAACCACCAACAGAATATAAACCAGCAACAGAATATAAACCAGCAACAGAATATAACCCACCAACAGAATATAACCCACCAACAGAATATAAACCAGCAACAGAATATAAACCAGCAACAGAATATAAACCCCCAACAGAATATAAACCAACAACAGAATATAACCCAACAACAGAAAATAAACCAACAGAATATAAACCAGCAACAGAATATAAACCAGCAACAGAATATAAACCATTAACAGAATATAAACCAGCAACAGAATATAAACCACCAACAGAAACTAAACCACCAACAGAATCTAAACCACCAAAAGAATCTAAACCACCAACAGAATATAAACCACCAACAGAATATAAACCACTAATAGAAAATAAACCACCAACAGAATCTAAACCAGCAACAGAATATAAACCAGCAACAGAATATAAACCAGCAACAGAATATAAACCCCCAACAGAATATAAACCCCCAACAGAATATAAACTACCAACAGAATATAAACTACCAACAGAATATAAACCACCAACAGAATATAAACCACCAACAGAATATAAACCACCAACAGAATATAAACCACAAACAGAATATAAACCACCCACAGAATATAAACCACGCACAGAATATAAACCAACTGAATATAAACCAACTGAATATAAACCAACAACAGAATATAAACCAACTGGATATAAACCACCAACAGAATATAAACCACCAACAGAATATAAACCACCAACAGAATATAAACCACCAACAGAATATAAACCACCAACAGAATATAAACCACCCACAGAATATAAACCAACTGAATATAAACCAACAACAGAATATAAACCACCAACAGAATATAAATCAGCACCGGAATATAAACCACCAAAAGAATATAAACCCCCAACAGCATATAACCCAACAGAATATAAACCACCAACAGAATATAAACAAACTGAATATAACAAGGCAGGCAATACGCTCGACCTCATCTTTACTAGATGCTGTTCTTCCACTAACCTCATTGCAACTCCCCTCCAAGTCTCCGACCACTACCTTGTATCCTTTTCCCTCTCGCTCTCATCCAACACTTCCCACACTGCCCCTACTCGGATGGTATCGCGCCGTCCCAACCTTCGCTCTCTCTCCCCCGCTACTCTCTCCTCTTCCATCCTATCATCTCTTCCCTCTGCTCATACCTTCTCCAACCTTTCTCCTGAGTCTGCCTCCTCAACCCTCCTCTCTTCCCTTTCTGCATCCTTTGACTCTCTATGTCCCCTATCCTCCAGGCCGGCTCGGTCCTCCCCTCCCGCTCCGTGGCTCGATGACTCATTGCGAGCTCACAGAACAGAGCTCCGGGCAGCCGAGCGGAAATGGAGGAAAACTCGCCTCCCTGCGGACCTGGCATCCTTTCACTCCCTCCTCTCTACATTTTCCTCCTCTGTCTCTGCTGCTAAAGCCACTTTCTACCACTCTAAATTCCAAGCATCTGCCTCTAACCCTAGGAAGCTCTTTGCCACCTTCTCCTCCCTCCTGAATCCTCCTCCCCCTCCCCCCTCCTCCCTCTCTGCAGATGACTTCGTCAACCATTTTGAAAAGAAGGTCGACGACATCCGATCCTCGTTTGCTAAGTCAAACGACACCGCTGGTTCTGCTCACACTGCCCTACCCTGTGCTCTGACCTCTTTCTCCCTCTCTCTCCAGATGAAATCTCGCTTCTTGTGACGGCCGGCCGCCCAACAACCTGCCCGCTTGACCCTATCCCTCCTCTCTTCTCCAGACCATTTCCGGGGACCTTCTCCCTTACCTCACCTCGCTCATCAACTCATCCCTGACCGCTGGCTACGTCCCTTCCGTCTTCAAGAGAGCGAGAGTTGCATCCCTTCTGAAAAAACCTACACTCGATCCCTCCGATGTCAACAACTACAGACCAGTATCCCTTCTTTCTTTTCTCTCCAAAACTCTTGAACGTGCCGTCCTTGGCCAGCTCTCCCACTATCTCTCTCAGAATGACCTTCTTGATCCAAATCAGTCAGGTTTCAAGACTAGTCATTCAACTGAGACTGCTCTTCTCTGTATCACGGAGGCGCTCCGCACTGCTAAAGCTAACTCTCTCTCCTCTGCTCTCATCCTTCTAGACCTATCGGCTGCCTTCGATACTGTGAACCATCAGATCCTCCTCTCCACCCTCTCCGAGTTGGGCATCTCCGGCGCGGCCCACGCTTGGATTGCGTCCTACCTGACAGGTCGCTCCTACCAGGTGGCGTGGCGAGAATCTGTCTCCTCGCCACGCGCTCTCACCACTGGTGTCCCCCAGGGCTCTGTTCTAGGCCCTCTCCTATTCTCGCTATACACCAAGTCACTTGGCTCTGTCATAACCTCACATGGTCTCTCCTATCATTGCTATGCAGACGACACACAATTAATCTTCTCCTTTCCCCCTTCTGATGACCAGGTGGCGAATCGCATCTCTGCATGTCTGGCAGACATATCAGTGTGGATGACGGATCACCACCTCAAGCTGAACCTCGGCAAGACGGAGCTGCTCTTCCTCCCGGGGAAGGACTGCCCGTTCCATGATCTCGCCATCACGGTTGACAACTCCATTGTGTCCTCCTCCCAGAGCGCTAAGAACCTTGGCGTGATCCTGGACAACACCCTGTCGTTCTCAACCAACATCATGGCGGTGGCCCGTTCCTGTAGGTTCATGCTCTACAACATCCGCAGAGTACGACCCTGCCTCACACAGGAAGCGGCGCAGGTCCTAATCCAGGCACTTGTCATCTCCCGTCTGGATTACTGCAACTCGCTGTTGGCTGGGCTCCCTGCCTGTGCCATTAAACCCCTACAACTCATCCAGAACGCCGCAGCCCGGCTGGTGTTCAACCTTCCCAAGTTCTCTCACGTCACCCCGCTCCTCCGCTCTCTCCACTGGCTTCCAGTTGAAGCTCGCATCCGCTACAAGACCATGGTGCTTGCCTACGGAGCTGTGAGGGGAACGGCACCGCAGTACCTCCAGGCTCTGATCAGGCCCTACACCCAAGCAAGGGCACTGCGTTCATCCACCTCTGGCCTGCTCGCCTCCCTACCATTGAGGAAGTACAGTTCCCGCTCAGCCCAGTCAAAACTGTTCGCTGCTCTGGCCCCCAATGGTGGAACAAACTCCCTCACGACGCCAGGACAGCGGAGTCAATCACCACCTTCCGGAGACACCTGAAACCCCACCTCTTCAAGGAATACCTAGGATAAGATAAGTAATCCTTCTCACCACCCCCCCCTTAATGATTTAGATGCACTATTGTAAAGTGGCTGTTCCACTGGATGTCAGAAGGTGAATTCACCAATTTGTAAGTCGCTCTGGATAAGAGCGTCTGCTAAATGACTTAAATGTAAATGTAAATGATAAACCAAAATAACATAAACCATCAACAGAAAATAAACCACCAACTGAATATAAACCACCAACAGAATATAAACCAACAGAATTTAAACCACCAACAGAATATAAACCACCAACAGAATATAAACCACCAACAGAATATAAACCACCAACAGAATATAAACCACCAACAGAATATAAACCCCCAGAATAAAAACCACCAACATAATATAAACCAAAACAATATAAACCACCAACAGAATATAAACCAACAGAATATAAACCACCAACAGAATATAACCCAACAACAGAAAATAAACCAACAGAATATAAACCAGCAACAGAATATAAAACCAGCAACAGAATATAAACCCCCAACGTAATATAAACCCCCAACAGAATATAAACCACCAACAGAATATAAACCAACAACAGAATATAAACCCCAAACAGAATATAAACCACCAACAGAATATAAACAAACTGAATATAAACCAAGAGAAAATAAACCCATAGAATATAAACCACCAACAGAATATCAACCACCAACAGAATATCAACCCCCAACAGCATATAACCCAACAGAATATAAACCACCAACAGACTATAAAACCAGCAACAGAATCTAAACCAGCAACAGAATCTAAACCACCAACAGAATCTAAACCACCAACAGAATCTAAACCACCAACAGAATCTAAACCACCAACAGAATCTAAACCACCCCCAGAATCTAAACCACCCCCAGAATCTAAACCACCACCAGAATCTAAACCACCACCAGAATCTAAACCACCACCAGAATCTAAACCACCAACAGAATCTAAACCAGCAACAGAATATAAACCAACAGAATATAAACCCCCAACAGAATATAAACCCCCAACAGAAAATAAACCCCCAACAGAATATACACCACAAACATAATATAAACCAAAAACAGAATATAAACAAGCACCGGAATATAAACCAACAGAATACAAACCAAAATAACATAAACCACCAACAGAAAATAAACCAACAGAATATAAACAACCAACAGAATACAAACCAACAGAATATAAACCACCAATGGAATATAAACAAACTGAATATAAACCAAGAGAAAATAAACCAACAGAATATAAACCACCAACAGAATATAAACCAACAGAATATAAACCACCAACAGAATATAAACAAACAGAATATACACCACCAACAGAATATAAACAAACTGAATATAAACCAAGAGAAAATAAACCAACATAATATAAAACACCAACAGAATATAAACCACCAACAGAATATAAACCAACAGAATATAACCCGACAACAGAATATAACCCGACAACAGAATATAACCCGACAACAGAAAATAAACAAACAGAATATAAACCAACAACAGAATATAAACCACCAACAGAATATAAACCAGCAACAGAATATAACCCACCAACAGAATATAAACCAGCAACAGAATATAACCCACCAACAGAATATAACCCACCAACAGAATATAACCCAACTACAGAAAATAAACCAACAGAATAGAAACCTCCAACAGAATATAAACCAACAACAGAATATAAACCAGCAACAGAATATAAACCAGCAACAGAATATAACGCAACAACAGAAAATAAACAAACAGAATATAAACCACCAACAGAATATAAACCACCAACAGAATATAACGCAACAACAGAAAATAAACAAACAGAATATAAACCACCAACAGAATATAAACCACCAACAGAATATAAACCACCAACAGAATATAACCCAGCAACAGAAAATAACCCAGCAACAGAAAATAACCCAGCAACAGAAAATAACCCAGCAACAGAAAATAACCCAGCAACAGAAAATAACCCAGCAACAGAATATAAACCAGCAACAGAATATAAACCCCCAACAGAATATAAACCCCCAACAGAATATAAACCCCCAACAGAATATAAACCACCAACAGAATATAAACCACCAACAAAATATAAACAAGCACCGGAATATAAACCAACAGAATACAAAACAACAGAATATAAACCACCAATGGAATATAAACCAACAGAATATAAACCACCAACAGAATATAAACAAACAGAATATACACCACCAACAGAATATAAACAAACTGAATATAAACCAAGAGAAAATAAACCAACAGATTATAAACCACCAACAGAATATAAATCACTAACAGAATATAACCCGACAGACAACAGCATATAACCCGGCAACAGAAAATAAACAAACAGAATATAAACCACCAACAGAATATAACCCACCAACAGAATATAACCCACCAACAGAATATAACCCACCAACAGGATATAACCCACCAACAGGATATAACCCAGCAACAGAAAATAACCCAGCAACAGAAAATAACCCAGCAACAGAAAATAACCCAGCAACAGAATATAAACCCAAAACAGAATATAAACCCCCAACAGAATATAAACCCCCAACAGAATATAAACCCCCAACAGAATATAAACCAACAGAAAATAAACCAACAGAATATAAACCAACAGAAAATAAACAACCAACAGAATATATACCACCAACAGAATATATACCACCAACATAATATATACCACCAACATAATATAAACCACCAACAGAATATAAACAAGCACCGGAATATAAACCAACAGAATACAAACCAACAAAATATAAACCACCAACGGAATATAAACCAACAGAATATAAACCACACACAGAATATAAACCAACAGAATATAAACAACCAACAGAATACAAACCAAAATAACATAAACCACCAACAGAAAATAAACCACCAACTGAATATACACCAACAACAGAAGATAAACCAAAACAATATAAACCACCATTGGAATATAAACCAACAGAATATAAACCACCAACAGAATATAAACAAACAGAATATACACCACCAACAGAATATAAACAAACTGAATATAAACCAAGAGAAAATAAACAAACAGAATATAAACCAACAACAGAATATAAACCACCAACAGAATATAAACCAGCAACAGAATATAAACCAGCAACAGAATATAACCCACCAACAGAATATAACCCACCAACAGAATATAAACCAGCAACAGAATATAAACCATCAACAGAATATAAACCAGCAACAGAATATAAACCACCAACAGAATCTAAACCACCAACAGAAACTAAACCACCAACAGAATCTAAACCACCAACAGAATCTAAACCACCAACAGAATCTAAACCAACAACAGAATATAAACCACTAATAGAAAATAAACCACCAACAGAATCTAAACCACCAACAGAATATAAACCAGCAACAGAATATAAACCAGCAACAGAATATAAACCCCCAACAGAATATAAACCAGCAACAGAATATAACCCACCAACAGAATATAACCCACCAACAGAATATAAACCAGCAACAGAAGATAAACCAACAGAATATAAACCACAAACAGAATATAAACCACGCACAGAATATAAACCAACTGAATATAAACCAACAACAGAATATAAACCAACTGGATATAAACCACCAACAGAATATAAACCACCAACAGAATATAAACCACCAACAGAATATAAACCAGCAACAGAATATAAACCAGCAACAGAATATAACCCACCAACAGAATATAACCCACCAACAGAATATAAACCAGCAACAGAAGATAAACCAAAACAATATAAACCACCAACAGAATATAAACCAACAGAATATAAACCACCAACAGAATATAAACCAACAGAATATAAACCACCAACAGAATATAAACCAACAGAATATAAACCACCAACAGAATATAAACCACCAACAGAATATAAACCACCAACAAAATATAAACAAGCACCGGAATATAAACCAACAGAATACAAAACACCAGAATATAAACCACCATTGGAATATAAACCAACAGAATATAAACCACCAACAGAATATAAACAAACAGAATATACACCACCAACAGAATATAAACAAACTGAATATAAACCAAGAGAAAATAAACCAACAGAATATAAACCACCAACAGAATATAAATCACTAACAGAATATAACCCGACAGACAACAGAATATAACCCGACAACAGAAAATAAACAAACAGAATATAAACCAACAACAGAATATAAACCAGCAACAGAATATAAACCAGCAACAGAATATAACCCACCAACAGAATATAACCCACCAACAGAATATAAACCAGCAACAGAATATAAACCAGCAACAGAATATAAACCCCCAACAGAATATAAACCACCAACAGAATATAAACCAGCAACAGAATATAAACCACTAATAGAAAATAAACCACCAACAGAATCTAAACCAGCAACAGAATATAAACCAGCAACAGAATATAAACAAGCAACAGAATATAAACCCCCAACAGAATATAAACCAGCAACAGAATATAAACCACCAACAGAATATAAACCACCAACAGAATATAAACCACAAACAGAATATAAACCACAAACAGAATATAAACCACGCACAGAATATAAACCAACTGAATATAAACCAACAACAGAATATAAACCAACTGGATATAAACCACCAACAGAATATAAACCACCAACAGAATATAAACAAACTGAATATAAACCACCCACAGAATATAAACCAACTGAATATAAACCAACAACAGAATATAAACCACCAACAGAATATAAATCAGCACCGGAATATAAACCACCAACAGAATATAAACCCCCAACAGCATATAACCCAACAGAATATAAACCACCAACAGAATATAAACAAACTGAATATAAACCAAAATAACATAAACCATCAACAGAAAATAAACCACCAACTGAATATAAACCACCAACAGAATATAAACCAACAGAATTTAAACCACCAACAGAATATAAACCACCAACAGAATATAAACCAGCAACAGAATATAAACCACCAACAGAATATAAACCCCCAGAATAAAAACCACCAAAACAATATAAACCACCAACAGAATATAAACCAACAGAATATAAACCACCAACAGAATATAACCCAACAACAGAAAATAAACCAACAGAATATAAACCAGCAACAGAATATAAAACCAGCAACAGAATATAAACCCCCAACAGAATATAAACCCCCAACAGAATATAAACCAGCAACAGAATATAAACCACTAATAGAAAATAAACCACCAACAGAATCTAAACCAGCAACAGAATATAAACCAGCAACAGAATATAAACAAGCAACAGAATATAAACCCCCAACAGAATATAAACCAGCAACAGAATATAAACCACCAACAGATTATAAACCACAAACAGAATATAAACCACCCACAGAATATAAACCACGCACAGAATATAAACCAACTGAATATAAACCAACAACAGAATATAAACCAACTGGATATAAACCACCAACAGAATATAAACCACCAACAGAATATAAACCACCAACAGAATATAAACCACCAACAGAAAATAAACCCCCAACAGAATATAAACCCCCAACAGAATATAAACCCCCAACAGAATATAAACCACCAACAGAATATAAACCACCAACAGAATATAAACCAAAAACAGAATATAAACCCCCAACAGAATATAAACCAGCAACAGAATATAAAAAACTGAATATAAACCAAGAGAAAATAAACCAAAAGAATATAAACCACCAACAGAATATCAACCACCAACAGAATATCAACCCCCAACAGCATATAACCCAACAGAATATAAACCACCAACAGACTATAAAACCAGCAACAAAATCTAAACCAGCAACAGAATCTAAACCAGCAACAGAATCTAAACCACCAACAGAATCTAAACCACCAACAGAATCTAAACCACCAACAGAATCTAAACCACCAACAGAATCTAAACCACCAACAGAATCTAAACCACCTCCAGAATCGAAACCAGCAACAGAATCTAATCCACCAACTGAATATAAACCAACAACAGAATATAAACCACCAACAGAATATAAATCAGCACCGGAACATAAACCACCAACAGAAAATAATCCACCAACTGAATATAAACCACCAACAGAATATAAACCAACAGAATTTAAACCACCACCAGAATCTAAACCACCAACAGAATATAAACCACCAAGAGAATATAAAACCAACAGAAAATAAAGCACCAACTAAAAATAAACCAACAGAATATAAACCAACAGAATATAAACCAACAGAATATAAACCACCAAGAGAATATAAAAACAACAGAAAACAAACCACCAACTAAAAATAAACCAACAGAATATACACCACCAACAGAATATAAACCAACAACAGAATATAAACCAACAGAATATAAACCAACAGAATATAAACCACCAACAGAATATAAACAAGCACCGGAATATAAACCAACAGAATACAAACCAACAGAATATAAACCACCAACGGAATATAAACCAACAGAATATAAACCACACACAGAATATAAACCAACCAAATATAAACCACCAACAGAATACAAACCAAAATAACATAAACCACCAACAGAAAATAAACCACAAACTGAATATAAACCAACAACAGAAGATAAACCAAAACAATATAAACCACCAACAGAATATAAAAAAACAACAGAATATAAAACACCAACAGAAAATAAACCACCAGAATAAAAACCACCAACAGAATATAAACCAAAACAATATAAACCACCAACAGAATATAAACCAACAGAATATAAACCCCCAACAGAAAAAAACCCAAAAACAGAATATAAACCAGCAACAGAATATAAACCAGCAACAGAATATAAACCAGCAACAGAATATAAACCCCCAACAGAATATAAACCCCCAACAGAATATAAACCCCCAACAGAATATAAACCCCCAACAGAATATAAACCAACAACAGAATATAACCCAACAACAGAATATAAACCAGCAACAGAATATAAACCAGCAACAGAATATAAACCAGCAACAGAATATAAACCACCAACATAATCTAAACCACCAACAGAATCTAAACCACCAACAGAATCTAAACCACCAACAGAATCTAAACCACCAACAGAATATAAACAACCAACAGAATATAAACCACCAACAGAATATAAACCACCATCAGAATATAAACCACCAACAGAATATAAACCACCAACAGAATATAAAGCAACATAATATAAACCACCAACAGAATACAAACCAACAGAATATATACCACCAACAGAATATAAACCACCAACAGAATATAAACCACCAACAGAATATAAACCACCAACAGAATCTAAACCACCAACAGAATAAAAACCACCAACAGAATAAAAACCACCAACAGAATAAAAACCACCAACAGAATATAAACAAACTGAATATAAACCAAGAGAAAATAAACCAACTGAATATAAACCACCAACAGAATATAAACAAACTGAATATAAACCAAGAGAAAATAAACCAACTGAATATAAACCACCAACAGAATATAAACCAACAGAATACAAACCACCAACAGAATATAAACCACCAACAGAATATAAACCAACAGAATATAAACCACCAACAGAATATAAACCAGCAACAGAATATAAACCCCCAACAGAATATAAACCCCCAACAGAATATAAAACAGCAACAGAATATAAACCAGCAACAGAATATAAACCAGCAACAGAATATAAACCCCCAACAGAATATAAACCAACAAAAGAATATAAACCCCCAACAGAATATAACCCACCAACAGAATAAAAACAAACGGAATATAAACCAAGAGAAAATAAACCAACAGAATATAAACCACCAACAGAATATAAACAAACTGAATATAAACCAAGAGAAAATAAACCAACAGAATATAAACCCCCAACAGAATATAAACCACCAACAGCATATAAACCACCAACAGCATATAACCCAACAGAATCTAAACCACCAACAGAATCTAAACCACCAACAGAATATAAACCAACAACAGAATATAAACCAACTGGATATAAACCACCAACAGAATATAAACCACCAACAGAATATAAACCATCAACAGAATATAAACCATCAACAGAATATAAACCATCAACAGAATATAAACCATCAACAGAATATAAACCACCAACAGAATATAAACCACCAACAGAATATAAACCACCCACAGAATATAAACCACCCACAGAATATAAACCACCCACAGAATATAAACCAACTGAATATAAACCAACAACAGAATATAAACCAACTGGATATAAACCACCAACAGAATATAAACCACCAACAGAATATAAACCACCAACAGAATATAAACCACCAACAGAATATAAACCAACTACAGAATATAAACCACCAACAGAATATAAATCAGCACCGGAATATAAACCACCAACAGCATATAACCCAACAGAATATAAAACCACCAACAGAATATAAACCACCAACAGAATATAAACCACCAACAGAATATAAACCAACAGAATATATACCACCAACATAATATAAACCACCAACAGAATATAAACAAGCACCGGAATATAAACCAACAGAAGACAAACCAACAGAATATAAACCACCAACGGAATATAAACCAACAGAATATAAACCACCCACAGAATATAAACCAACCAAATATAAACCATCAACAGAATACAAACCAAAATAACATAAACCACCAACAGAAAATAAACCACCAACTGAATATAAACCAACAACAGAATATAAACCAAAACAATATAAACCAACAGAATATAAACCAACAGAATATAAACCACCAACAGAATAAAACCCAAAAACAGAATATAAACCAGCAACAGAATATTAACCAGCAACAGAATATAAATCAGCGACAGAATATAAACCAGCAACAGAATATAAACCACCAACATAATCTAAACCACCAACAGAATCTAAACCACCAACAGAATCTAAACCACCAACAGAATCTAAACCACCAACAGAATATAAACTATCAACAGAATATAAACCACCAACAGAATATAAACCACCAACAGAATATAAACCACCAACAGAATATAAACCACCCACAGAATATAAACCACCCACAGAATATAAACCACCCACAGAATATAAACCAACTGAATATAAACCAACAACAGAATATAAACCAACAACAGAATATAAACCAACTGGATATAAACCACCAACAGAATATAAACCACCAACAGAATATAAACCACCAACAGAATATAAACCACCAACAGAATATAAACCACCAACAGAATATAAACCAAACAGAATATAAACCACCAACAGAATATAAATCAGCACCGGAATATAAACCACCAACAGAATATAAACCTCCAACAGCATATAACCCAACAGAATATAAACCACCAACAGAATATAAACAAACTGAATATAAACCAACAGAACATAAACCACCAACAGAATATAAACCAACAGAATATAAACCACCCACAGAATATAAACCAACAGAATACAAACCAAAATAACATAAAACATCAACAGAAAATAAACCACCAACTGAATTTAAACCACCAACAGAATATAAACCAACAGAATATAAACCACCAACAGAATATAAACCACCAACAGAATATAAACCACCAACAGAATATAAACCACCAACAGAATATAAACCCCCAGAATAAAAACCACCAACAGAATAAAAACCAAAACAATATAAACCACCAACAGAATATAAACCAACAGACTATAAACCACCAACAGAATATAACCCAACAACAGAAAATAAACCAACAGAATATAAACCAGCAACAGAATATAAAACCAGCAACAGAATATAAACCCCCAACAGAATATAAACCCCCAACAGAATATAAACCCCCAACAGAATATAAACCACCAACAGAATATAAACCCCCAACAGAATATAAACCACCAACAGAATATAAACCACCAACAGAATATAAACAAACTGAATATAAACCAAGAGAAAATAAACCAACAGAATATAAACCACCAACAGAATATCAACCACCAACAGAATATAAACCACCAACAGAATATAAACAAACTGAATATAAACCAAGAGAAAATAAACCAACAGAATATAAACCACCAACAGAATATAAACAAACTGAATATAAACCAAGAGAAAATAAACCAACAGAATATAAACCAGCAACAGAATATAAACCACCAACAGAATATAAACCACCAACAGAATATAAACCACCCACAGAATATAAACCAACCACAGAATATAAACCACCCACAGAATATAAACCAACAACAGAATATAAACCAACAACAGAATATAAACCAACTGGATATAAACCACCAACAGAATATAAACCACCAACAGAATATAAACCACCAACAGAATATAAACCACCAACAGAATATAAACCACCAACAGAATATAAACCAAACAGAATATAAACCACCAACAGAATATAAATCAGCACCGGAATATAAACCACCAACAGAATATAAACCTCCAACAGCATATAACCCAACAGAATATAAACCACCAACAGAATATAAACAAACTGAATATAAACCAACAGAACATAAACCACCAACAGAATATAAACCAACAGAATATAAACCACCCACAGAATATAAACCAACAGAATACAAACCAAAATAACATAAACCATCAACAGAAAATAAACCACCAACTGAATATAAACCACCAACAGAATATAAACCAACAGAATATAAACCACCAACAGAATATAAACCACCAACAGAATATAAACCACCAACAGAATATAAACCACCAACAGAATATAAACCCCCAGAATAAAAACCACCAACAGAATATAAACCAACAGACTATAAACCACCAACAGAATATAACCCAACAACAGAAAATAAACCAACAGAATATAAACCAGCAACAGAATATAAAACCAGCAACAGAATATAAAACCAGCAACAGAATATAAACCCCCAACAGAATATAAACCACCAACAGAATATAAACCAACAATAGAATATAAACCCCCAACAGAATATAAACCACCAACAGAATATAAACAAACTGAATATAAACCAAGAGAAAATAAACCAACAGAATATAAACCACCAACAGAATATCAACCACCAACAGAATATAAACCACCAACAGAATATAAACAAACTGAATATAAACCAAGAGAAAATAAACCAACAGAATATAAACCACCAACAGAATATAAACAAACTGAATATAAACCAAGAGAAAATAAACCAACAGAATATAAACCAGCAACAGAATATAAACCAGCAACAGAATATAAACCCCCAACAGAATATAAACCCCCAACAGAATATAACCCAACAACAGAATATAACCCAACAACAGAATATAAACCAGCAACATAATCTAAACCAGCAACATAATCTAAACCAGCAACATAATCTAAACCACCAACAGAATCTAAACCACCAACAGAATCTAAACCACCAACAGAATCTAAACCACCAACAGAATCTAAACCACCAACAGAATCTAAACCATCAACAGAATCTAAACCATCAACCGAATATAAACCATCAACAGAATATAAATCACCCACAGAATATAAACCACCCACAGAATATAAACCACCCACAGAATATAAACCAACTGAATATAAACCAACAACAGAATATAAACCAACAACAGAATATAAACCAACTGGATATAAACCACCAACAGAATATAAACCACCAACAGAATATAAACCACCAACAGAATATAAACAAACTGAATATAAACCAAGAGAAAATAAACCAACAGAATATAAACCACCAACAGAATATCAACCACCAACAGAATATAAACCACCAACAGAATCTAAACAAACTGAATATAAACCAAGAGAAAATAAACCAACAGAATATAAACCACCAACAGAATATAAACAAACTGAATATAAACCAAGAGAAAATAAACCAACAGAATATAAACCAGCAACAGAATATAAACCAGCAACAGAATATAAACCCCCAACAGAATATAAACCCCCAACAGAATATAAACCCCCAACAGAATATAAACCCCCAACAGGATATAAACCCCCAACAGCATATAACCCAACAGAATATAAACCACCAACAGAATCTAAAACCAGCAACAGAATCTAAACCAGCAACAGAATCTAAACCAGCAACAGAATCTAAACCACCAACAGAATCTAAACCACCAACAGAATCTAAACCACCCCCAGAATCTAAACCACCACCAGAATCTAAACCACCACCAGAATCTAAACCACCAACAGAATATAAACCACCAACAGAATATAAACCACCAACAGAATATTAAACCACCAGAATATAAACCAACAGAATATAAACCAACAGAATATACACCACCAACAGAATATAAACCAACAACAGAATATAAACCAACAACAGAATATAAACCACCAACAGAATATAAACCAACAGAATATAAACCAACAGAATATAAACCACCAACAGAATATAAAACCAACAGAATATAAACCACCCACAGAATATAAACCAACCAAATATAAACCACCAACAGAATACAAACCAACAACAGAAGATAAACCAAAACAATATAAACCACCAAAAGAATATAAACCAACAGAATATAAACCACCAACAGAATATAAAAAAACAACAGAATATAAAACACAAACAGAAAATAAACCACCAGAATAAAAACCACCAACAGAATATAAACCAAAACAATATAAACCACCAACAGAATATAAACCAACAGAATATAAACCACCAACAGAATAAAACGCAAAAACAGAATATAAACCAGCAACAGAATATAAACCAGCAACAGAATATAAACCAGCAACAGAATATAAACCAGCAACAGAATATAAACCAGCAACAGAATATAAACCCCCAACAGAATATAAACCCCCAACAGAATATAAACCCCCAACAGAATATAAACCACCAACAGAATCTAAACCACCAACAGAATATAAACCACCAACAGAATCTAAACCACCAACAGAATATAAACCACCAACAGAATATAAACCACCAACAGAAAATAAACCACCAACAGAATCTACACCAGCAACAGAATATAAACCACCCACAGAATATAAACCACCCACAGAATATAAACCACCCACAGAATATAAACCACCCACAGAATATAAACCACCCACAGAATATAAACCACCCACAGAATATAAACCACCCACAGAATATAAACCACCAACAGAATATAAACCAACAGCAGAATATAAACCAACTGGATATAAGCCACCAACAGAATATAAACCACCAACAGAATATAAACCACCAACAGAATATAAACCACCAACAGAATATAAACCAAACAGAATATAAACCACCCAGAGAATATAAACCAACTGAATATAAACCAACAACAGAATATAAACCACCAACAGAATATAAATCAGCACCGGAATATAAACCACCAACAGAATATAAACCCCAAACAGAATATAAACCCCCAACAGAATATAACCCAACAACAGAATATAACCCAACAACAGAATATAAACCAGCAACAGAATATAAACGAGCAACAGAATATAAACCAGCAACATAATCTAAACCAGCAACATAATCTAAACCACCAACAGAATCTAAACCACCAACAGAATCTAAACCACCAACAGAATCTAAACCACCAACAGAATCTAAACCATCAACAGAATCTAAACCATCAACCGAATATAAACTATCAACAGAATATAAACCACCCACAGAATATAAACCACCCACAGAATATAAACCAACTGGATATAAACCACCAACAGAATATAAACCACCAACAGAATATAAACCACCAACAGAATATAAACCACCAACAGAATATAAACCACCAACAGAATATAAATCAGCACCGGAATATAAACCACCAACAGAATATAAACCTTCAACAGCATATAAACCAACAGAACATAAACCACCAACAGAATATAAACCACCAAGAGAATATAAAAAACCAACAGAATATAAACCCCCAGAATAAAAACCACCAACAGAATATAAACCCAACAGAATATAAACCACCAACAGAATATAAACAAACTGAATATAAACCAACAGAACATAAACCACCAACAGAATATAAACCACCCACAGAATATAAACCAACAGAATACAAACCACCAACAGAATACAAACCAAAATAACATAAACCATCAACAGAAAATAAACCACCCACAGAATATAAACCAGCAGAATATAAACCACCAACAGAATATAAACCACCAACAGAATATAAACCACCAACAGAATATAAACCACCAACAGAATATAAACCCCCAGAATAAAAACCACCAACAGAATATAAACCAAAACAATATAAACCACCAACAGAATATAAACCAACAGAATATAAACCACCAACAGAATATAAACCAACAGAATATAAACCACCAACAGAATATAACCCAACAACAGAAAATAAACCAACAGAATATAAACCAGCAACATAATATAAAACCAGCAACAGAATATAAACCCCCAACAGAATATAAACCCCCAACAGAATATAAACCCCCAACAGAATATAAACCACCAACAGAATATAAACCAACAATAGAATATAAACCCCCAACAGAATATAAACCACCAACAGAATATAAACCACCAACAGAATATAAACAAACTGAATATAAACCAAGAGAAAATAAACCAACAGAATATAAACCACCCACAGAATATAAACCAACCAAATATAAACCATCAACAGAATACAAACCAAAATAACATAAACCACCAACAGAAAATAAACCACCAACTGAATATAAACCAACAACAGAATATAAACCAAAACAATATAAACCAACAGAATATAAACCAACAGAATATAAACCACCAACAGAATAAAACCCAAAACAGAATATAAACCAGCAACAGAATATTAACCAGCAACAGAATATAAATCAGCGACAGAATATAAACCAGCAACAGAATATAAACCACCAACATAATCTAAACCACCAACAGAATCTAAACCACCAACAGAATCTAAACCACCAACAGAATCTAAACCACCAACAGAATATAAACTATCAACAGAATATAAACCACCAACAGAATATAAACCACCAACAGAATATAAACCACCAACAGAATATAAACCACCCACAGAATATAAACCACCCACAGAATATAAACCACCCACAGAATATAAACCAACTGAATATAAACCAACAACAGAATATAAACCAACAACAGAATATAAACCAACTGGATATAAACCACCAACAGAATATAAACCACCAACAGAATATAAACCACCAACAGAATATAAACCACCAACAGAATATAAACCACCAACAGAATATAAACCAAACAGAATATAAACCACCAACAGAATATAAATCAGCACCGAATATAAACCACCAACAGAATATAAACCTCCAACAGCATATAACCCAACAGAATATAAACCACCAACAGAATATAAACAAACTGAATATAAACCAACAGAACATAAACCACCAACAGAATATAAACCAACAGAATATAAACCACCCACAGAATATAAACCAACAGAATACAAACCAAAATAACATAAAACATCAACAGAAAATAAACCACCAACTGAATATAAACCACCAACAGAATATAAACCAACAGAATATAAACCACCAACAGAATATAAACCACCAACAGAATATAAACCACCAACAGAATATAAACCACCAACAGAATATAAACCCCAGAATAAAAACCACCAACAGAATAAAAACCAAAACAATATAAACCACCAACAGAATATAAACCAACAGACTATAAACCACCAACAGAATATAACCCAACAACAGAAAATAAACCAACAGAATATAAACCAGCAACAGAATATAAAACCAGCAACAGAATATAAACCCCCAACAGAATATAAACCCCCAACAGAATATAAACCCCCAACAGAATATAAACCACCAACAGAATATAAACCACCAACAGAATATAAACCCCCAACAGAATATAAACCACCAACAGAATATAAACCACCAACAGAATATAAACAAACTGAATATAAACCAAGAGAAAATAAACCAACAGAATATAAACCACCAACAGAATATCAACCACCAACAGAATATAAACCACCAACAGAATATAAACTATCAACAGAATATAAACCACCAACAGAATATAAACCACCAACAGAATCTAAACCACCAACAGAATCTAAACCACCAACAGAATCTAAACCACCAACAGAATATAAACTATCAACAGAATATAAACCACCAACAGAATATAAACCACCAACAGAATATAAACCACCAACAGAATATAAACCACCCACAGAATATAAACCACCCACAGAATATAAACCACCCACAGAATATAAACCAACTGAATATAAACCAACAACAGAATATAAACCAACAACAGAATATAAACCAACTGGATATAAACCACCAACAGAATATAAACCACCAACAGAATATAAACCACCAACAGAATATAAACCACCAACAGAATATAAACCACCAACAGAATATAAACCAAACAGAATATAAACCACCAACAGAATATAAATCAGCACCGGAATATAAACCACCAACAGAATATAAACCTCCAACAGCATATAACCCAACAGAATATAAACCACCAACAGAATATAAACAAACTGAATATAAACCAACAGAACATAAACCACCAACAGAATATAAACCAACAGAATATAAACCACCCACAGAATATAAACCAACAGAATACAAACCAAAATAACATAAAACATCAACAGAAAATAAACCACCAACTGAATTTAAACCACCAACAGAATATAAACCAACAGAATATAAACCACCAACAGAATATAAACCACCAACAGAATATAAACCACCAACAGAATATAAACCACCAACAGAATATAAACCCCCAGAATAAAAACCACCAACAGAATAAAAACCAAAACAATATAAACCACCAACAGAATATAAACCAACAGACTATAAACCACCAACAGAATATAACCCAACAACAGAAAATAAACCAACAGAATATAAACCAGCAACAGAATATAAAACCAGCAACAGAATATAAACCCCCAACAGAATATAAACCCCCAACAGAATATAAACCCCCAACAGAATATAAACCACCAACAGAATATAAACCCCCAACAGAATATAAACCACCAACAGAATATAAACCACCAACAGAATATAAACAAACTGAATATAAACCAAGAGAAAATAAACCAACAGAATATAAACCACCAACAGAATATCAACCACCAACAGAATATAAACCACCAACAGAATATAAACAAACTGAATATAAACCAAGAGAAAATAAACCAACAGAATATAAACCACCAACAGAATATAAACAAACTGAATATAAACCAAGAAAAATAAACCAACAGAATATAAACCAGCAACAGAATATAAACCACCAACAGAATATAAACCACCAACAGAATATAAACCACCCACAGAATATAAACCAACCACAGAATATAAACCACCCACAGAATATAAACCAACAACAGAATATAAACCAACAACAGAATATAAACCAACTGGATATAAACCACCAACAGAATATAAACCACCAACAGAATATAAACCACCAACAGAATATAAACCACCAACAGAATATAAACCACCAACAGAATATAAACCAAACAGAATATAAACCACCAACAGAATATAAATCAGCACCGGAATATAAACCACCAACAGAATATAAACCTCCAACAGCATATAACCCAACAGAATATAAACCACCAACAGAATATAAACAAACTGAATATAAACCAACAGAACATAAACCACCAACAGAATATAAACCAACAGAATATAAACCACCCACAGAATATAAACCAACAGAATACAAACCAAAATAACATAAACCATCAACAGAAAATAAACCACCAACTGAATATAAACCACCAACAGAATATAAACCAACAGAATATAAACCACCAACAGAATATAAACCACCAACAGAATATAAACCACCAACAGAATATAAACCACCAACAGAATATAAACCCCAGAATAAAAACCACCAACAGAATATAAACCAACAGACTATAAACCACCAACAGAATATAACCCAACAACAGAAAATAAACCAACAGAATATAAACCAGCAACAGAATATAAAACCAGCAACAGAATATAAAACCAGCAACAGAATATAAACCCCCAACAGAATATAAACCACCAACAGAATATAAACC
Source organism: Oncorhynchus masou masou (assembly GCF_036934945.1). Classification (NCBI taxonomy): domain Eukaryota; kingdom Metazoa; phylum Chordata; class Actinopteri; order Salmoniformes; family Salmonidae; genus Oncorhynchus; species Oncorhynchus masou. The sequence continues at coordinate 5,921,080 of NC_088222.1, read as the reverse complement.
AACAATAGAATATAAACCCCCAACAGAATATAAACCACCAACAGAATATAAACAAACTGAATATAAACCAAGAGAAATAAACCAACAGAATATAAACCACCAACAGAATATCAACCACCAACAGAATATAAACCACCAACAGAATATAAACAAACTGAATATAAACCAAGAGAAAATAAACCAACAGAATATAAACCACCAACAGAATATAAACAAACTGAATATAAACCAAGAGAAAATAAACCAACAGAATATAAACCAGCAACAGAATATAAACCAGCAACAGAATATAAACCCCCAACAGAATATAAACCCCCAACAGAATATAACCCAACAACAGAATATAACCCAACAACAGAATATAAACCAGCAACATAATCTAAACCAGCAACATAATCTAAACCAGCAACATAATCTAAACCACCAACAGAATCTAAACCACCAACAGAATCTAAACCACCAACAGAATCTAAACCACCAACAGAATCTAAACCACCAACAGAATCTAAACCATCAACAGAATCTAAACCATCAACCGAATATAAACCATCAACAGAATATAAATCACCCACAGAATATAAACCACCCACAGAATATAAACCACCCACAGAATATAAACCAACTGAATATAAACCAACAACAGAATATAAACCAACAACAGAATATAAACCAACTGGATATAAACCACCAACAGAATATAAACCACCAACAGAATATAAACCACCAACAGAATATAAACAAACTGAATATAAACCAAGAGAAAATAAACCAACAGAATATAAACCACCAACAGAATATCAACCACCAACAGAATATAAACCACCAACAGAATCTAAACAAACTGAATATAAACCAAGAGAAAATAAACCAACAGAATATAAACCACCAACAGAATATAAACAAACTGAATATAAACCAAGAGAAAATAAACCAACAGAATATAAACCAGCAACAGAATATAAACCAGCAACAGAATATAAACCCCCAACAGAATATAAACCCCCAACAGAATATAAACCCCCAACAGAATATAAACCCCCAACAGGATATAAACCCCCAACAGCATATAACCCAACAGAATATAAACCACCAACAGAATCTAAAACCAGCAACAGAATCTAAACCAGCAACAGAATCTAAACCAGCAACAGAATCTAAACCACCAACAGAATCTAAACCACCAACAGAATCTAAACCACCCCCAGAATCTAAACCACCACCAGAATCTAAACCACCACCAGAATCTAAACCACCAACAGAATATAAACCACCAACAGAATATAAACCACCAACAGAATATTAAACCACCAGAATATAAACCAACAGAATATAAACCAACAGAATATACACCAAACAGAATATAAACCAACAACAGAATATAAACCAACAACAGAATATAAACCACCAACAGAATATAAACCAACAGAATATAAACCAACAGAATATAAACCACCAACAGAATATAAAACCAACAGAATATAAACCACCCACAGAATATAAACCAACCAAATATAAACCACCAACAGAATACAAACCAACAACAGAAGATAAACCAAAACAATATAAACCACCAAAAGAATATAAACCAACAGAATATAAACCACCAACAGAATATAAAAAAACAACAGAATATAAAACACAAACAGAAAATAAACCACCAGAATAAAAACCACCAACAGAATATAAACCAAAACAATATAAACCACCAACAGAATATAAACCAACAGAATATAAACCACCAACAGAATAAAACGCAAAAACAGAATATAAACCAGCAACAGAATATAAACCAGCAACAGAATATAAACCAGCAACAGAATATAAACCAGCAACAGAATATAAACCAGCAACAGAATATAAACCCCCAACAGAATATAAACCCCCAACAGAATATAAACCCCCAACAGAATATAAACCACCAACAGAATCTAAACCACCAACAGAATATAAACCACCAACAGAATCTAAACCACCAACAGAATATAAACCACCAACAGAATATAAACCACCAACAGAAAATAAACCACCAACAGAATCTACACCAGCAACAGAATATAAACCACCCACAGAATATAAACCACCCACAGAATATAAACCACCCACAGAATATAAACCACCCACAGAATATAAACCACCCACAGAATATAAACCACCCACAGAATATAAACCACCCACAGAATATAAACCACCAACAGAATATAAACCAACAGCAGAATATAAACCAACTGGATATAAGCCACCAACAGAATATAAACCACCAACAGAATATAAACCACCAACAGAATATAAACCACCAACAGAATATAAACCAAACAGAATATAAACCACCCAGAGAATATAAACCAACTGAATATAAACCAACAACAGAATATAAACCACCAACAGAATATAAATCAGCACCGGAATATAAACCACCAACAGAATATAAACCCCAAACAGAATATAAACCCCCAACAGAATATAACCCAACAACAGAATATAACCCAACAACAGAATATAAACCAGCAACAGAATATAAACGAGCAACAGAATATAAACCAGCAACATAATCTAAACCAGCAACATAATCTAAACCACCAACAGAATCTAAACCACCAACAGAATCTAAACCACCAACAGAATCTAAACCACCAACAGAATCTAAACCATCAACAGAATCTAAACCATCAACCGAATATAAACTATCAACAGAATATAAACCACCCACAGAATATAAACCACCCACAGAATATAAACCAACTGGATATAAACCACCAACAGAATATAAACCACCAACAGAATATAAACCACCAACAGAATATAAACCACCAACAGAATATAAACCACCAACAGAATATAAATCAGCACCAGAATATAAACCACCAACAGAATATAAACCTTCAACAGCATATAAACCAACAGAATATAAACCACCAACAGAATATAAACCACCAAGAGAATATAAAAAACCAACAGAATATAAACCCCAGAATAAAAACCACCAACAGAATATAAACCCAACAGAATATAAACCACCAACAGAATATAAACAAACTGAATATAAACCAACAGAACATAAACCACCAACAGAATATAAACCACCCACAGAATATAAACCAACAGAATACAAACCACCAACAGAATACAAACCAAAATAACATAAACCATCAACAGAAAATAAACCACCCACAGAATATAAACCAGCAGAATATAAACCACCAACAGAATATAAACCACCAACAGAATATAAACCACCAACAGAATATAAACCACCAACAGAATATAAACCCCCAGAATAAAAACCACCAACAGAATATAAACCAAAACAATATAAACCACCAACAGAATATAAACCAACAGAATATAAACCACCAACAGAATATAAACCAACAGAATATAAACCACCAACAGAATATAACCCAACAACAGAAAATAAACCAACAGAATATAAACCAGCAACATAATATAAAACCAGCAACAGAATATAAACCCCCAACAGAATATAAACCCCCAACAGAATATAAACCCCAACAGAATATAAACCACCAACAGAATATAAACCAACAATAGAATATAAACCCCAACAGAATATAAACCACCAACAGAATATAAACCACCAACAGAATATAAACAAACTGAATATAAACCAAGAGAAATAAACCAACAGAATATAAACCACCCACAGAATATAAACCAACCAAATATAAACCATCAACAGAATACAAACCAAAATAACATAAACCACCAACAGAAAATAAACCACCAACTGAATATAAACCAACAACAGAATATAAACCAAAACAATATAAACCAACAGAATATAAACCAACAGAATATAAACCACCAACAGAATAAAACCCAAAAACAGAATATAAACCACAACAGAATATAAACCAGCAACAGAATATAAATCCACAGAATATAAACCAGCAACAGAATATAAACCACCAACATAATCTAAACCACCAACAGAATCTAAACCACCAACAGAATCTAAACCACCAACAGAATATAAACCACCAACAGAATATAAACCATCAACAGAATATAAACCACCAACAGAATATAAACCACCAACAGAATATAAACCACCAACAGAATATAAACCACCCACAGAATATAAACCACCCACAGAATATAAACCACCCACAGAATATAAACCAACTGAATATAAACCAACAACAGAATATAAACCAACAACAGAATATAAACCAACTGGATATAAACCACCAACAGAATATAAACCACCAACAGAATATAAACCACCAACAGAATATAAACCACCAACAGAATATAAACCACCAACAGAATATAAACCAAACAGAATATAAACCACCAACAGAATATAAATCAGCAACAGAATATAAACCACCAACAGAATATAAACCTCCAACAGCATATAACCCAACAGAATATAAACCACCAACAGAATATAAACAAACTGAATATAAACCAACAGAACATAAACCACCAACAGAATATAAACCAACAGAATATAAACCACCCACAGAATATAAACCAACAGAATACAAACCAAAATAACATAAAACAGAAAATAAACCACCAACTGAATATAAACCACCAACAGAATATAAACCAACAGAATATAAACCACCAACAGAATATAAACCACCAACAGAATATAAACCACCAACAGAATATAAACCACCAACAGAATATAAACCCCCAGAATAAAAACCACCAACAGAATAAAAACCAAAACAATATAAACCACCAACAGAATATAAACCAACAGACTATAAACCACCAACAGAATATAACCCAACAACAGAAAATAAACCAACAGAATATAAACCAGCAACAGAATATAAAACCAGCAACAGAATATAAACCCCCAACAGAATATAAACCCCCAACAGAATATAAACCCCCAACAGAATATAAACCACCAACAGAATATAAACCACCAACAGAATATAAACCCCCAACAGAATATAAACCACCAACAGAATATAAACAAACTGAATATAAACCAAGAGAAAATAAACCAACAGAATATAAACCACCAACAGAATATCAACCACCAACAGAATATAAACCACCAACAGAATATAAACAAACTGAATATAAACCAAGAGAAAATAAACCAACAGAATATAAACCACCAACAGAATATAAACAAACTGAATATAAACCAAGAGAAAATAAACCAACAGAATATAAACCAGCAACAGAATATAAACCACCAACAGAATATAAACCACCAACAGAATATAAACCACCCACAGAATATAAACCAACCACAGAATATAAACCACCCACAGAATATAAACCAACAACAGAATATAAACCAACAACAGAATATAAACCAACTGGATATAAACCACCAACAGAATATAAACCACCAACAGAATATAAACCACCAACAGAATATAAACCACCAACAGAATATAAACCACCAACAGAATATAAACCAAACAGAATATAAACCACCAACAGAATATAAATCAGCACCGGAATATAAACCACCAACAGAATATAAACCTCCAACAGCATATAACCCAACAGAATATAAACCACCAACAGAATATAAACAAACTGAATATAAACCAACAGAACATAAACCACCAACAGAATATAAACCAACAGAATATAAACCACCCACAGAATATAAACCAACAGAATACAAACCAAAATAACATAAACCATCAACAGAAAATAAACCACCAACTGAATATAAACCACCAACAGAATATAAACCAACAGAATATAAACCACCAACAGAATATAAACCACCAACAGAATATAAACCACCAACAGAATATAAACCACCAACAGAATATAAACCCCCAGAATAAAAACCACCAACAGAATATAAACCAACAGACTATAAACCACCAACAGAATATAACCCAACAACAGAAAATAAACCAACAGAATATAAACCAGCAACAGAATATAAAACCAGCAACAGAATATAAAACCAGCAACAGAATATAAACCCCCAACAGAATATAAACCACCAACAGAATATAAACCAACAATAGAATATAAACCCCCAACAGAATATAAACCACCAACAGAATATAAACAAACTGAATATAAACCAAGAGAAAATAAACCAACAGAATATAAACCACCAACAGAATATCAACCACCAACAGAATATAAACCACCAACAGAATATAAACAAACTGAATATAAACCAAGAGAAAATAAACCAACAGAATATAAACCACCAACAGAATATAAACAAACTGAATATAAACCAAGAGAAAATAAACCAACAGAATATAAACCAGCAACAGAATATAAACCAGCAACAGAATATAAACCCCCAACAGAATATAAACCCCCAACAGAATATAACCCAACAACAGAATATAACCCAACAACAGAATATAAACCAGCAACATAATCTAAACCAGCAACATAATCTAAACCAGCAACATAATCTAAACCACCAACAGAATCTAAACCACCAACAGAATCTAAACCACCAACAGAATCTAAACCACCAACAGAATCTAAACCACCAACAGAATCTAAACCATCAACAGAATCTAAACCATCAACCGAATATAAACCATCAACAGAATATAAATCACCCACAGAATATAAACCACCCACAGAATATAAACCACCCACAGAATATAAACCAACTGAATATAAACCAACAACAGAATATAAACCAACAACAGAATATAAACCAACTGGATATAAACCACCAACAGAATATAAACCACCAACAGAATATAAACCACCAACAGAATATAAACAAACTGAATATAAACCAAGAGAAAATAAACCAACAGAATATAAACCACCAACAGAATATCAACCACCAACAGAATATAAACCACCAACAGAATCTAAACAAACTGAATATAAACCAAGAGAAAATAAACCAACAGAATATAAACCACCAACAGAATATAAACAAACTGAATATAAACCAAGAGAAAATAAACCAACAGAATATAAACCAGCAACAGAATATAAACCAGCAACAGAATATAAACCCCCAACAGAATATAAACCCCCAACAGAATATAAACCCCCAACAGAATATAAACCCCAACAGGATATAAACCCCAACAGCATATAACCCAACAGAATATAAACCACCAACAGAATCTAAAACCAGCAACAGAATCTAAACCAGCAACAGAATCTAAACCAGCAACAGAATCTAAACCACCAACAGAATCTAAACCACCAACAGAATCTAAACCACCAACAGAATCTAAACCACCCCCAGAATCTAAACCACCACCAGAATCTAAACCACCACCAGAATCTAAACCACCAACAGAATATAAACCACCAACAGAATATAAACCACCAACAGAATATTAAACCACCAGAATATAAACCAACAGAATATAAACCAACAGAATATACACCACCAACAGAATATAAACCAACAACAGAATATAAACCAACAACAGAATATAAACCACCAACAGAATATAAACCAACAGAATATAAACCAACAGAATATAAACCACCAACAGAATATAAAACCAACAGAATATAAACCACCCACAGAATATAAACCAACCAAATATAAACCACCAACAGAATACAAACCAACAACAGAAGATAAACCAAAACAATATAAACCACCAAAAGAATATAAACCAACAGAATATAAACCACCAACAGAATATAAAAAAACAACAGAATATAAAACACAAACAGAAAATAAACCACCAGAATAAAAACCACCAACAGAATATAAACCAAAACAATATAAACCACCAACAGAATATAAACCAACAGAATATAAACCACCAACAGAATAAAACGCAAAAACAGAATATAAACCAGCAACAGAATATAAACCAGCAACAGAATATAAACCAGCAACAGAATATAAACCAGCAACAGAATATAAACCAGCAACAGAATATAAACCCCCAACAGAATATAAACCCCCAACAGAATATAAACCCCCAACAGAATATAAACCACCAACAGAATCTAAACCACCAACAGAATATAAACCACCAACAGAATCTAAACCACCAACAGAATATAAACCACCAACAGAATATAAACCACCAACAGAAAATAAACCACCAACAGAATCTACACCAGCAACAGAATATAAACCACCCACAGAATATAAACCACCCACAGAATATAAACCACCCACAGAATATAAACCACCCACAGAATATAAACCACCCACAGAATATAAACCACCCACAGAATATAAACCACCCACAGAATATAAACCACCAACAGAATATAAACCAACAGCAGAATATAAACCAACTGGATATAAGCCACCAACAGAATATAAACCACCAACAGAATATAAACCACCAACAGAATATAAACCACCAACAGAATATAAACCAAACAGAATATAAACCACCCAGAGAATATAAACCAACTGAATATAAACCAACAACAGAATATAATCCACCAACAGAATATAAATCAGCACCGGAATATAAACCACCAACAGAATATAAACCCCAAACAGAATATAAACCCCCAACAGAATATAACCCAACAACAGAATATAACCCAACAACAGAATATAAACCAGCAACAGAATATAAACGAGCAACAGAATATAAACCAGCAACATAATCTAAACCAGCAACATAATCTAAACCACCAACAGAATCTAAACCACCAACAGAATCTAAACCACCAACAGAATCTAAACCACCAACAGAATCTAAACCATCAACAGAATCTAAACCATCAACCGAATATAAACTATCAACAGAATATAAACCACCCACAGAATATAAACCACCCACAGAATATAAACCAACTGGATATAAACCACCAACAGAATATAAACCACCAACAGAATATAAACCACCAACAGAATATAAACCACCAACAGAATATAAACCACCAACAGAATATAAACCACCAACAGAATATAAATCAGCACCGGAATATAAACCACCAACAGAATATAAACCCCCAACAGCATATAAACCAACAGAACATAAACCACCAACAGAATATAAACCACCAAGAGAATATAAAAAACCAACAGAATATAAACCCCCAGAATAAAAACCACCAACAGAATATAAACCCAACAGAATATAAACCACCAACAGAATATAAACAAACTGAATATAAACCAACAGAACATAAACCACCAACAGAATATAAACCACCCACAGAATATAAACCAACAGAATACAAACCACCAACAGAATACAAACCAAAATAACATAAACCATCAACAGAAAATAAACCACCCACAGAATATAAACCAGCAGAATATAAACCACCAACAGAATATAAACCACCAACAGAATATAAACCACCAACAGAATATAAACCACCAACAGAATATAAACCCCCAGAATAAAAACCACCAACAGAATATAAACCAAAACAATATAAACCACCAACAGAATATAAACCAACAGAATATAAACCACCAACAGAATATAAACCAACAGAATATAAACCACCAACAGAATATAACCCAACAACAGAAAATAAACCAACAGAATATAAACCAGCAACATAATATAAAACCAGCAACAGAATATAAACCCCCAACAGAATATAAACCCCCAACAGAATATAAACCCCCAACAGAATATAAACCACCAACAGAATATAAACCAACAATAGAATATAAACCCCCAACAGAATATAAACCACCAACAGAATATAAACCACCAACAGAATATAAACAAACTGAATATAAACCAAGAGAAAATAAACCAACAGAATATAAACCACCAACAGAAAATCAACCACCAACAGAATATAAACCACCAACAGAATATAAACAAACTGAATATAAACCAAGAGAAAATAAACCAACAGAATATAAACCACCAACAGAATATAAACAAACTGAATATAAACCAAGAGAAAATAAACCAACAGAATATAAACCAGCAACAGAATATAAACCAGCAACAGAATATAAACCCCCAACAGAATATAAACCCCCAACAGAATATAAACCCCCACAGAATATAAACCCCCAACAGAATATAAACCCCCAACAGAATATAAACCCCCACCAGAATATAAACCCCCACAGAATATAAACCACCAACAGAATATAAAACCAGAAACAGAATCTAAACCAGCAACAGAATCTAAACCAGCAACAGAATCTAAACCACCCCCAGAATCTAAACCAGCAACAGAATCTAAACCACCACCAGAATCTAAACCACCACCAGAATCTAAACCACCAACAGAATATAAACCACCAACAGAATATAAACCACCAACAGAATATTAAACCAACAGAATATAAACCAACAGAATATAAACCAACAGAATATACACCACCAACAGAATATAAACCAACAACAGAATATAAACCACCAACAGAATATAAACCAACAGAATATAAACCAACAGAATATAAACCACCAACAGAATATAAACAAGCACCGGAATATAAACCAACAGAATACAAACCAACAGAATATAAACCACCAACGGAATATAAACCAACAGAATATAAACCACCCACAGAATATAAACCAACCAAATATAAACCACCAACAGAATACAAACCAAAATAACATAAACCACCAACAGAAAATAAACCACCAACTGAATATAAACCAACAACAGAAGATAAACCAAAACAATATAAACCACCAACAGAATATAAACCAACAGAATATAAAAAAACAACAGAATATAAACCAAAAACAGAATATAAACCAGCAACAGAATATAAACCAGCAACAGAATATAAACCAGCAACAGAATATAAACCCAACATAATATAAACCCCCAACAGAATATAAACCCCAACAGAATATAAACCCCCAACAGAATATAAACCCCCAACAGAATATAACCTAACAACAGAATATAACCCAACAACAGAATATAACCCAACAACAGAAAATAAACCAACAGAATATAAACCAGCAACAGAATATAAACCAGCAACAGAATATAAACCAGCAACAGAATATAAACCACCAACAGAATCTAAACCACCAACAGAATCTAAACCACCAACAGAATCTAAACCACCAACAGAATCTAAACCACCAACAGAATCTAAACCACCAACAGAATCTAAACCACCAACAGAATATAAACCACCAACAGAATATAAACCACCAACAGAATATAAACCACCAACAGAAAATAAACCACCAACAGAATATAAACCACCAACAGAATATAAACCACCAACAGAATATAAACCACCAAGAGAATATAAACCACCAACAGAATATAAACCACCAACAGAATATAAACCACCAACAGAATATAAACCACCAACAGAATATAAACCACCCACAGAATATAAACCACCCACAGAATATAAACCAACAACAGAATATAAACCAACAACAGAATATAAACCACCAACAGAATATAAACCAAACAGAATATAAACCACCCACAGAATATAAACCAACTGAATATAAACCAACAACAGAATATAAACCACCAACAGAATATAAATCAGCACCGGAATATAAACCACCAACAGAATATAAACCCCCAACAGCATATAACCCAACAGAATATAAACCCCCAACAGCATATAACCCAACAGAATATAAACCACCAACAGAATATAAACAAACTGAATATAAAGCACCAACAGAATATAAACCAACATAATTTAAACCACCAACAGAATATAAACCACCAACAGAATATAAACCAGCAACAGAATATAAACCCGCAACAGAATATAAACCAGCAACAGAATATAAACCCCCAACAGAATATAAACCAGCAACAGAATATAAACCCCCAACAGAATATAAACCACCAACAGAATATAAACCAACAACAGAATATAAACCCCCAACAGAATATAAACCACCAACAGAATATAAACAAATGGAATATAAACCAAGAGAAAATAAACCAACAGAATATAAACCACCAACAGAATATAAACCACCAACAGGATATAAACAAATGGAATATAAACCAAGAGAAAATAAACCAACAGAATATAAACCAGCAACAGAATATAAACCAGCAACAGAAAATAAACCAGCAACAGAATATAAACCAGCAACAGATTATATAAACCAGCAACAGATTATATAAACCAGCAACAGAATATAAACCCCCAACAGAATATAAACCACCAACAGCATATAACCCAAAAGAATCTAAACCACCAACAGAATCTAAACCACCAACAGAATCTAAACCACCAACAGAATCTAAACCACCAACAGAATCTAAACCAGCAACAGAATATAAACCAGCAACAGAAAATAAACCCCCAACAGAATATAAACCCCCAACAGAATATAAACCCCCAACAGAATATAAACCCCCAACAGAATATAAACCACCAACAGAATCTAAACCAGCAACAGAATCTAAACCACCAACAGAATATAAATCATCAACAGAATATAAACCACCAACAGAATATAAACTACCAACAGAATATAAACCACCAACAGAATATAAACCACCAACAGAATATAAACCACCAACAGAATATAAACCAAACAGAATATAAACCACCCACAGAATATAAACCAACTGAATATAAACCAACAACAGAATATAAACCACCAACAGAATATAAATCAGCACCGGAATATAAACCACCAACAGAATATAAACCCCCAACAGAATATAAACCCCCACCGAATATAAACCCCCACCGAATATAAACCCCCACCGAATATAAACCCCCAACAGAATATAAACCCCCAACAGCATATAACCCAACAGAATATAAACCACCAACAGAATATAAACCAACAGAATACAAACCACATACAGAATATAAACCAACAGAATATAAACCCCCAACAGAATATAAACCCCCAACAGAATATAAACCCCCAACAGAATATAAACCCCAACAGAATATAAACCCCCAACAGAATATAAACCCCACCGAATATAAACCCCCACCGAATATAAACCCCCAACAGAATATAAACCCCCAACAGCATATAACCCAACAGAATATAAACCACCAACAGAATATAAAACCAGCAACAGCATATAAACCCAACAGAATATAAACCACCAACAGAATATAAAACCAGCAACAGCATATAAACCCAACAGAATATAAACCACCGACAGAATATAAACCAACAACAGAATATAAACCCCCAACAGAATATAAACCACCAACAGAATATAAACAAACTGAATATAAACCAAGAGAAAATAAACCAACAGAATATAAACCACCAACAGAATAAACAAACTGAATATAAACCAAGAGAAAATAAACCAACAGAATCTAAACCACCAACAGAATATCAACCACCAACAGAATATAAACCACCAAAAGAATAGAAACAAACTGAATATAAACCAAGAGAAAATAAACCAACAGAATCTAAACCAGCAACAGAATCTAAACAAACTGAATATAAACCAAGAGAAAATAAACCAACAGAATATAAACCACCAACAGAATATCAACCACCAACAGAATATAAACCACCAAAAGAATAGAAACAAACTGAATATAAACCAAGAGAAAATAAACCAACAGAATCTAAACCAGCAACAGAATCTAAACCACCAACAGAATCTAAACCACCACCAGAATCTAAACCACCACCAGAATCTAAACCAGCAACAGAATCTAAACCACCACCAGAATCTAAACCAACACCAGAATCTAAACCACCACCAGAATCTAAACCACCAACAGAAAATAAACCACCAACTGAAAATAAACCAACAGAATATAAACCACCAACAGAATATAAACCACCAACAGAATATAAACCAACAGAATATATACCACCAACATAATATAAACCACAACAGAATATAAACAAGCACCGGAATATAAACCAACAGAATACAAACCAAAATAACATAAACCACCAACAGAAAATAAACCACCAACTGAATATAAACCAACAACAGAAGATAAACCACCAACAGAAAATAAACCACCAACAGAATATAAACCAACAGAATATAAACCAATAACTGAATAAAAAAAAACAACAGAATATAAAACACAAACAGAAAATAAACCACCAGAATAAAAACCACCAACAGAATATAAACCAAAACAATATAAACCACCAACAGAATATAAACCAACAGAATATAAACCACCAACAGAATAAAACCCAAAAACCGAATATAAACCAGCAATAGAAAATAAACCAGCAACAGAATATAAACCAGCAACAGATTATATAAACCAGCAACAGATTATATAAACCAGCAACAGAATATAAACCCCCAACAGAATATAAACCACCAACAGCATACAAACCAAAATAACATAAACCACCAACAGAAAATAAACCACCAACTGAATATAAACCAACAACAGAAGATAAACCAAAACAATATAAACCACCAACAGAATATAAACCAACAGAATATAAAAAAACAACAGAATATAAACCAAAAACAGAATATAAACCAGCAACAGAATATAAACCAGCAACAGAATATAAACCAGCAACAGAATATAAACCCAACATAATATAAACCCCCAACAGAATATAAACCCCAACAGAATATAAACCCCCAACAGAATATAAACCCCCAACAGAATATAACCTAACAACAGAATATAACCCAACAACAGAATATAACCCAAAAACAGAAAATAAACCAACAGAATATAAACCAGCAACAGAATATAAACCAGCAACAGAATATAAACCAGCAACAGAATATAAACCACCAACAGAATCTAAACCACCAACAGAATCTAAACCACCAACAGAATCTAAACCACCAACAGAATCTAAACCACCAACAGAATCTAAACCACCAACAGAATCTAAACCACCAACAGAATATAAACCACCAACAGAATATAAACCACCAACAGAAAATAAACCACCAACAGAATATAAACCACCAACAGAATATAAACCACCAACAGAATATAAACCACCAACAGAATATAAAACACCAACAGAATATAAACCACCAACAGAATATAAACCACCAACAGAATATAAACCACCAACAGAATATAAACCACCCACAGAATATAAACCACCAACAGAATATAAACCACCAACAGAATATAAACCACCAACAGAATATAAACCACCAACAGAATATAAACCAAACAGAATATAAACCACCCACAGAATATAAACCAACTGAATATAAACCAACAACAGAATATAAACCACCAACAGAATATAAATCAGCACCGGAATATAAACCACCAACAGAATATAAACCCCCAACAGCATATAACCCAACAGAATATAAACCCCCAACAGCATATAACCCAACAGAATATAAACCACCAACAGAATATAAACAAACTGAATATAAAGCACCAACAGAATATAAACCAACATAATTTAAACCACCAACAGAATATAAACCACCAACAGAATATAAACCAGCAACAGAATATAAACCCGCAACAGAATATAAACCAGCAACAGAATATAAACCCCAACAGAATATAAACCAGCAACAGAATATAAACCCCCAACAGAATATAAACCACCAACAGAATATAAACCAACAACAGAATATAAACCCCCAACAGAATATAAACCACCAACAGAATATAAACAAATGGAATATAAACCAAGAGAAAATAAACCAACAGAATATAAACCACCAACAGAATATAAACCACCAACAGGATATAAACAAATGGAATATAAACCAAGAGAAAATAAACCAACAGAATATAAACCAGCAACAGAAAATAAACCAGCAACAGAATATAAACCAGCAACAGATTATATAAACCAGCAACAGATTATATAAACCAGCAACAGAATATAAACCCCCAACAGAATATAAACCACCAACAGCATATAACCCAACAGAATCTAAACCACCAACAGAATCTAAACCACCAACAGAATCTAAACCACCAACAGAATCTAAACCAGCAACAGAATATAAACCAGCAACAGAAAATAAACCCCCAACAGAATATAAACCCCCAACAGAATATAAACCCCCAACAGAATATAAACCCCCAACAGAATATAAACCACCAACAGAATCTAAACCAGCAACAGAATCTAAACCACCAACAGAATCTAAACCACCAACAGAATCTAAATCATCAACAGAATATAAACCATCAACAGAATATAAACCACCAACAGAATATAAACTACCAACAGAATATAAACCACCAACAGAATATAAACTACCAACAGAATATAAACCACCAACAGAATATAAACCACCAACAGAATATAAACCACCAACAGAATATAAACCAAACAGAATATAAACCAAACAGAATATAAACCACCCACAGAATATAAACCAACTGAATATAAACCAACAACAGAATATAAACCACCAACAGAATATAAATCAGCACCGGAATATAAACCACCAACAGAATATAAACCCCCAACAGCATATAACCCAACAGAATATAAACCCCCAACAGCATATAACCCAACAGAATATAAACCACCAACAGAATATAAACAAACTGAATATAAACCACCAACAGAATCTAAACCACCAACAGAATCTAAACCACCAACAGAATAAAAACCATCAACATAATATAAACCATCAACAGAATATAAATCATCAACAGAATATAAACCATCAACAGAATATAAACCAGCAACAGAATATAAACCCGCAACAGAATATAAACCAGCAACAGAATATAAACCCCCAACAGAATATAAACCAGCAACAGAATATAAACTCCCAACAGAATATAAACCACCAACAGAATATAAACCAACAACAGAATATAAACCCCCAACAGAATATAAACCACCAACAGAATATAAACAAATGGAATATAAACCAAGAGAAAATAAACCAACAGAATATAAACCACCAACAGAATATAAACCACCAACAGGATATAAACAAATGGAATATAAACCAAGAGAAAATAAACCAACAGAATATAAACCAGCAACAGAATATAAACCAGCAACAGAAAATAAACCAGCAACAGAATATAAACCAGCAACAGATTATATAAACCAGCAACAGATTATATAAACCAGCAACAGAATATAAACCCCCAACAGAATATAAACCACCAACAGCATATAACCCAACAGAATCTAAACCACCAACAGAATCTAAACCACCAACAGAATCTAAACCACCAACAGAATCTAAACCACCAACAGAATCTAAACCACCAACAGAATCTAAACCAGCAACAGAATATAAACCAGCAACAGAAAATAAACCCCCAACAGAATATAAACCCCCAACAGAATATAAACCCCCAACAGAATATAAACCCCCAACAGAATATAAACCACCAACAGAATCTAAACCAGCAACAGAATCTAAACCACCAACAGAATCTAAACCACCAACAGAATATAAATCATCAACAGAATATAAACCATCAACAGAATATAAACCACCAACAGAATATAAACTACCAACAGAATATAAACCACCAACAGAATATAAACCACCAACAGAATATAAACCAAACAGAATATAAACCACCCACAGAATATAAACCAACTGAATATAAACCAACAACAGAATATAAACCACCAACAGAATATAAATCAGCACCGGAATATAAACCACCAACAGAATATAAACCCCCAACAGAATATAAACCCCCACCGAATATAAACCCCCACCGAATATAAACCCCCACCGAATATAAACCCCCACCGAATATAAACCCCCAACAGAATATAAACCCCCAACAGCATATAACCCAACAGAATATAAACCACCAACAGAATATAAACCAACAGAATACAAACCACATACAGAATATAAACCAACAGAATATAAACCCCCAACAGAATATAAACCCCCAACAGAATATAAACCACCAACAGAATATAAACCCCCAACAGAATATAAACCCCCAACAGAATATAAACCCCCACCGAATATAAACCCCCACCGAATATAAACCCCCAACAGAATATAAACCCCCAACAGCATATAACCCAACAGAATATAAACCACCAACAGAATATAAAACCAGCAACAGCATATAAACCCAACAGAATATAAACCACCAACAGAATATAAAACCAGCAACAGCATATAAACCCAACAGAATATAAACCACCGACAGAATATAAACCAACAACAGAATATAAACCCCCAACAGAATATAAACCACCAACAGAATATAAAAAAACTGAATATAAACCAAGAGAAAATAAACCAACAGAATATAAACCACCAACAGAATAAACAAACTGAATATAAACCAAGAGAAAATAAACCAACAGAATCTAAACCACCAACAGAATATCAACCACCAACAGAATATAAACCACCAAAAGAATAGAAACAAACTGAATATAAACCAAGAGAAAATAAACCAACAGAATCTAAACCAGCAACAGAATCTAAACAAACTGAATATAAACCAAGAGAAAATAAACCAACAGAATATAAACCACATACAGAATATCAACCACCAACAGAATATAAACCACCAAAAGAATAGAAACAAACTGAATATAAACCAAGAGAAAATAAACCAACAGAATCTAAACCAGCAACAGAATCTAAACCACCAACAGAATCTAAACCACCACCAGAATCTAAACCACCACCAGAATCTAAACCAGCAACAGAATCTAAACCACCACCAGAATCTAAACCACCACCAGAATCTAAACCACCACCAGAATCTAAACCACCAACAGAAAATAAACCACCAACTGAAAATAAACCAACAGAATATAAACCACCAACAGAATATAAACCACCAACAGAATATAAACCAACAGAATATATACCACCAACATAATATAAACCACAACAGAATATAAACAAGCACCGGAATATAAACCAACAGAATACAAACCAAAATAACATAAACCACCAACAGAAAATAAACCACCAACTGAATATAAACCAACAACAGAAGATAAACCACCAACAGAAAATAAACCACCAACAGAATATAAACCAACAGAATATAAACCAATAACTGAATAAAAAAAAACAACAGAATATAAAACACAAACAGAAAATAAACCACCAGAATAAAAACCACCAACAGAATATAAACCAAAACAATATAAACCACCAACAGAATATAAACCAACAGAATATAAACCACCAACAGAATAAAACCCAAAAACCGAATATAAACCAGCAATAGAAAATAAACCAGCAACAGAATATAAACCCCCAAAAGAATATAAACCCCCAACAGAATATAAACCCCCACAGAATATAAACCCCCAACAGGATATAAACCCCCAACAGCATATAACCCAACAGAATATAAACCACCAACAGAATATAAACCAGCAACAGAATCTAAACCAGCAACAGAATCTAAACCACCAACAGAATCTAAACCACCAACAGAATCTAAACCACCAACAGAATCTAAACCACCACCAGAATCTAAACCACCACCAGAATCTAAACCACCACCAGAATCTAAACCAGCAACAGAATCTAAACCAGCAACAGAATCTAAACCACCACCAGAATATAAACCACCAACAGAATATAAAACCAACAGAAAATAAACCACCAACTGAAAATAAACCAACAGAATATAAACCAACAGAATATACACCACCAACAGAATATAAACCAACAACAGAATATAAACCACCAACAGAATATAAACCAAACAGAATATAAACCACCCACAGAATATAAACCACCCTCAGAATATAAACCAACTGAATATAAACCACCAACAGAATATAAACCAGCACCGGAATATAAACCACCAACAGAATATAAACCCCCAACAGCATATAACCCAACAGAATATAAACCACCAACAGAATATAAACAAACTGAATATAAACCAACAGAACATAAACCACCAACAGAATATAAACCAACAGAATATAAACCACCCACAGAATATAAACCAACAGAATACAAACCACATACAGAATATAAACCAACAGAATATAAACCCCCAACAGAATATAAACCCCCAACAGAATATAAACCCCCAACAGAATATAAACCCCCACCGAATATAAACCCCCAACAGAATATAAACCCCCAACAGCATATAACCCAACAGAATATAAACCACCAACAGAATATAAAACCAGCAACAGCATATAAACCACCAACAGAATATAAACCACCAACAGAATATAAAACCAGCAACAGCATATAAACCCCCAACAGAATATAAACCACCAACAGAATATAAACCAACAACAGAATATAAACCCCCAACAGAATATAAACCACCAACAGAATATAAACAAACTGAATATAAACCAAGAGAAAATAAACCAACAGAATATAAACCACCAACAGAATATCAACCACCAACAGAATATAAACAAACTGAATATAAACCAAGAGAAAATAAACCAACAGAATATAAACCACCAACAGAATATCAACCACCAACAGAATATAAACCACCAAAAGAATAGAAACAAACTGAATATAAACCAAGAGAAAATAAACCAACAGAATCTAAACCAGCAACAGAATCTAAACCACCAACAGAATCTAAACCACCACCAGAATCTAAACCACCACCAGAATCTAAACCAGCAACAGAATCTAAACCACCACCAGAATCTCAACCACCACCAGAATCTCAACCACCAACAGAAAGTAAACCACCAACAGAAAATAAACCAACAGAATATAAACCACCAACAGAATATAAACCAACAGAATATATACCACCAACATAATATAAACCACAACAGAATATAAACAAGCACCGGAATATAAACCAACAGAATACAAACCAAAATAACATAAACCACCAACAGAAAATAAACCACCAACTGAATATAAACCAACAACAGAAGATAAACCACCAACAGAAAATAAACCACCAACAGAATATAAACCAACAGAATATAAACCAATAACTGAATAAAAAAAAAAACAACAGAATATAAAACACAAACAGAAAATAAACCACCAGAATAAAAACCACCAACAGAATATAAACCAAAACAATATAAACCACCAACAGAATATAAACCAACAGAATATAAACCACCAACAGAATAAAACCCAAAAACCGAATATAAACCAGCAATAGAAAATAAACCAGCAACAGAATATAAACCCCCAAAAGAATATAAACCCCCAACAGAATATAAACCCCCACAGAATATAAACCCCCAACAGAATATAAACCCCCAACAGCATATAACCCAACAGAATATAAACCAGCAACAGAATATAAACCAGCAACAGAATCTAAACCAGCAACAGAATCTAAACCACCAACAGAATCTAAACCACCAACAGAATCTAAACCACCAACAGAATCTAAACCACCAACAGAATCTAAACCACCACCAGAATCTAAACCACCACCAGAATCTAAACCAGCAACAGAATCTAAACCAGCAACAGAATCTAAACCACCACCAGAATATAAACCACCAACAGAAAATAAACCACCAACTGAAAATAAACCAACAGAATATAAACCAACAGAATATACACCACCAACAGAATATAAACCAACAACAGAATATAAACCACCAACAGAATATAAACCAAACAGAATATAAACCACCCACAGAATATAAACCACCCTCAGAATATAAACCAACTGAATATAAACCACCAACAGAATATAAACCAGCACCGGAATATAAACCACCAACAGAATATAAACCCCCAACAGCATATAACCCAACAGAATATAAACCACCAACAGAATATAAACAAACTGAATATAAACCAACAGAACATAAACCACCAACAGAATATAAACCAACAGAATATAAACCACCCACAGAATATAAACCAACAGAATACAAACCACATACAGAATATAAACCAACAGAATATAAACCCCCAACAGAATATAAACCCCCAACAGAATATAAACCCCCACCGAATATAAACCCCCAACAGAATATAAACCCCCAACAGCATATAACCCAACAGAATATAAACCACCAACAGAATATAAAACCAGCAACAGCATATAAACCACCAACAGAATATAAACCACCAACAGAATATAAAACCAGCAACAGCATATAAACCCCCAACAGAATATAAACCACCAACAGAATATAAACCAACAACAGAATATAAACCCCCAACAGAATATAAACCACCAACAGAATATAAACAAACTGAATATAAACCAAGAGAAAATAAACCAACAGAATATAAACCACCAACAGAATATCAACCACCAACAGAATATAAACAAACTGAATATAAACCAAGAGAAAATAAACCAACAGAATATAAACCACCAACAGAATATCAACCACCAACAGAATATAAACCACCAAAAGAATAGAAACAAACTGAATATAAACCAAGAGAAAATAAACCAACAGAATCTAAACCAGCAACAGAATCTAAACCACCAACAGAATCTAAACCACCACCAGAATCTAAACCACCACCAGAATCTAAACCAGCAACAGAATCTAAACCACCACCAGAATCTCAACCACCACCAGAATCTCAACCACCAACAGAAAATAAACCACCAACAGAAAATAAACCAACAGAATATAAACCACCAACAGAATATAAACCAACAGAATATATACCACCAACATAATATAAACCACAACAGAATATAAACAAGCACCGGAATATAAACCAACAGAATACAAACCAAAATAACATAAACCAGCAACAGAAAATAAACCAGCAACAGAATATAAACCCCCAAAAGAATATAAACCCCCAACAGAATATAAACCCCCAACAGAATATAAACCCCCAACAGCATATAACCCAACAGAATATAAACCACCAACAGAATATAAACCAGCAACAGAATCTAAACCAGCAACAGAATCTAAACCACCAACAGAATCTAAACCAGCAACAGAATCTAAACCACCAACAGAATCTAAACCACCAACAGAATCTAAACCACCACCAGAATCTAAACCACCACCAGAATCTAAACCAGCAACAGAATCTAAACCACCACCAGAATCTAAACCACCACCAGAATATAAACCACCAACAGAATATAAAACCAACAGAAAATAAACCACCAACTGAAAATAAACCAACAGAATATAAACCAACAGAATATACACCACCAACAGAATATGAACCAACAACAGAATATAAACCACCAACAGAATATAAACCAAACAGAATATAAACCACCCACAGAATATAAACCACCAACAGAATATAAACCAACTGAATATAAACCACCAACAGAATATAAACCAGCACCGGAATATAAACCACCAACAGAATATAAACCCCCAACAGCATATAACCCAACAGAATATAAACCACCAACAGAATATAAACAAACTGAATATAAACCAACAGAACATAAACCACCAACAGAATATAAACCACCAGAATATAAACCACCCACAGAATATAAACCAACAGAATACAAACCACATACAGAATATAAACCAACAGAATATAAACCCCCAACAGAATATAAACCCCCAACAGAATATAAACCCCCAACAGAATATAAACCCCCACCGAATATAAACCCCCAAGAGAATATAAACCCCCAACAGCATATAACCCAACAGAATATAAACCACCAACAGAATATAAAACCAGCAACAGCATATAAACCCCCAACAGAATATAAACCACCAACAGAATATAAACCACCAACAGAATATAAAACCAGCAACAGCATATAAACCCCCAACAGAATATAAACCACCAACAGAATATAAACCAACAACAGAATATAAACCCCCAACAGAATATAAACCACCAACAGAATATAAACAAACTGAATATAAACCAAGAGAAAATAAACCAACAGAATATAAACCACCAACAGAATATCAACCACCAACAGAATATAAACAAACTGAATATAAACCAAGAGAAAATAAACCAACAGAATATAAACCACCAACAGAATATCAACCACCAACAGAATATAAACCACCAAAAGAATAGAAACAAACTGAATATAAACCAAGAGAAAATAAACCAACAGAATCTAAACCAGCAACAGAATCTAAACCACCAACAGAATCTAAACCACCACCAGAATCTAAACCACCACCAGAATCTAAACCACCACCAGAAAATAAACCACCAACTGAAAATAAACCAACAGAATATAAACCACCAACAGAATATAAACCACCAACAGAATATAAACCAACAGAATATATACCACCAACATAATATAAACCACAACAGAATATAAACAAGCACCGGAATATAAACCAACAGAATACAAACCAAAATAACATAAACCACCAACAGAAAATAAACCACCAACTGAATATAAACCAACAACAGAAGATAAACCAAAACAATATAAACCACCAACAGAATATAAAACACCAACAGAAAATAAACCACCAACAGAAAATAAACCACCAGAATAAAAACCACCAACAGAATATAAACCAAAACAATATAAACCACCAACAGAATATAAACCAACAGAATCTAAACCACCAACAGAATCTAAACCACCAACAGAATCTAAACCACCAACAGAATCTAAACCACCAACAGAATCTAAACCAACAACAGAATATACACCACCAACAGAATATAAACCACTAACAGAAAATAAACCACCAACAGAATATAAACCACCAACAGAATATAAACCACCAACAGAATATAAACCACCAACAGAATATAAACCACCAACAGAATATAAACCACCAACAGAATCTAAACCAGCAACAGAATATAAACCACCAACAGAAAATAATGCACCAACAGAATATAAAAGAACAGAATAAAAACCATCAACAGAATATAAATCAACAGAATATAAACCAACAGAATATAAACCACCAACAGAATATAAACCAACAGAATATATACCACCAACAGAATATAAACCACCAACAGAATACAAACCACCAACAGAATGTAAACCACCAACAGAATAAAAACCACCAACAGAATATAAACCACCAACAGAATATAAACCACCAACAGAATATAAACCACCAACAGAATATAAACCACCAACAGAATATAAACCACCAACAGAATATAAACCACCAACAGAATATAAACCACCAACAGAATATAAACCACCAACAGAATATAAACCAAGAGAATACAAACCACCAACAGAATACAAACCACCAACAGAATATAAACCACCAACAGAATATAAACCAACAGAATATAAACCACCAACAGAATATAACCCAACAACAGAAAATAAACCAACAGAATATAAATAAACAGAATATAAACCAACAGAATATAAACCACCAACAGAATATAAACCAACAGAATATATACCACCAACAGAATATAAACCACCAACAGAATATAAACCACCAACAGAATGTAAACCACCAACAGAATATATACCACCAACATAATATAAACCACAACAGAATATAAACAAGCACCGGAATATAAACCAACAGAATACAAACCAAAATAACATAAACCACCAACAGAAAATAAACCACCAACTGAATATAAACCACCAACAGAATCTAAACCACCAACAGAATATAAACCACCAACAGAAAATAATGCACCAACAGAATATAAAAGAACAGAATAAAAACCATCAACAGAATATAAATCAACAGAATATAAACCACCAACAGAATATAAACCACCAACAGAATATAAACCACCAACAGAATATAAACCACCAACAGAATATAAACCACCAACAGAATATAAACCACCAACAGAATATAAACCACCAACAGAATATAAACAAACTGAATATAAACCAAGAGAAAATAAACCAACTGAATATAAACCACCAACAGAATATAAACCAACAGAATATAAACCACCAACAGAATATAAACCAACAGAAAACAAACCACCAACAGAATATAAACCACCAACAGAATATAAACCACCAACAGAATATAAACCACCAACAGAATATAAACAAACTGAATATAAACCAAGAGAAAATAAACCAACTGAATATAAACCACCAACAGAATATAAACCAACAGAAAACAAACCACCAACAGAATATAAACCACCAACAGAATATAAACCACCAACAGAATATAAACCACCAACAGAATATAACCCAACAACAGAAAATAAACCAACAGAATATAAACCAGCAACAGAATATAAACCAGCAACAGAATATAAACCAGCAACAGAATATAAACCAGCAACAGAATATAAACCAGCAAAAGAATCTAAACCAGCAACAGAATCTAAACCACCAACAGAATCTAAACCACCAACAGAATATAAACCCCCAAAAGAATAAACCCCCAACAGAATATAAACCCCCAACAGCATATAACCCAACAGAATCTAAACCACCAACAGAATATAAACCAGCAACAGAATATAAACCCCCAACAGAATATAAACCCCCAACAGAATATAAACACCCAACAGAATATAAACCCCCAACAGAATATAAACCTCCAACAGAATACAAACCACCAACAGAATATAAACCAGCAACAGAATCTAAACCAGCAACAGAATCTAAACCACCAACAGAATCTAAACCACCAACAGAATATAAACCACCAACAGAATATAAACCACCAACAGAATATAAACCACCCACAGAATATAAACCACCCACAGAATATAAACCACCCACAGAATATAAACCACCCACAGAAAATAAACCACCCACAGAAAATAAACCAAATGAATATAAACCAACAACAGAATATAAACCACCCACAGAATATAAACCAACTGAATATAAACCAACAACAGAATATAAAACACCAACAGAATATAAACCCCCAACAGCATATAACCCAACAGAATATAAACCACCAACAGAATATAAACCAACAGAATATAAACCACCCACAGAATATAAACCAACAGAATACAAACCACCAACAGAATACAAACCAATTTGTAAGTCGCTCTGGATAAGAGCGTCTGCTAAATGACTTAAATGTAAATGTAAACCAAAATAACATAAACCATCAACAGAAAATAAACCACCAACTGAATATAAACCACCAACAGAAAACAAAGCACCAACAGAATATAAATGAACAGAATAAAAACCATCAACAGAATATAAATCAACAGAATATAAACCAACAGAATATATACCACCAACAGAATATAAACCACCAACAGAATATAAACCACCAACAGAATATAAACCACCAACAGAATAAAAACCACCAACAGAATATAAACCACCAACAGAATATAAACCACCAACAGAATATAAACCAACAGAATATAAACCAACAGAATATAAACCAACAGAATATAAACAAACTGAATATAAACCAAGAGAAAATAAACCAACAGAATACAAACCACCAAAAGAATATAAACCAACAGAATATAAACCAACAGAATATAAACCACCAACAGAATATAAACCACCAACAGAATATAACCCAACAACAGAAAATAAACCAACAGAATACAAACCACCAAAAGAATATAAACCAACAGAATACAAACCAGCAACAGAATATAAACCAGCAACAGAATATAAACCAGCAACAGAATATAAACCAGCAACAGAATATAAACCAGCAACAGAATATAAACCAGCAACAGAATCTAAACCAGCAACAGAATCTAAACCCCCAACAGAATCTAAACCCCCAACAGAATATAAACCCCCAACAGAATCTAAACCCCCAACAGAATCTAAACCCCCAACAGAATCTAAACCCCCAACAGAATCTAAACCCCCAACAGAATCTAAACCCCCAACAGAATCTAAACAAGCAACAGAATCTAAACCAGCAACAGAATCTAAACCAGCAACAGAATCTAAACCAGCAACAGAATCTAAACCAGCAACAGAATCTAAACCAGCAACAGAATCTAAACCATCAACAGAATATAAACCATCAACAGAATATAAACCATCAACAGAATATAAACCATCAACAGAATATAAACCACCAACATAATCTAAACCAGCAACAGAATCTAAACCAGCAACAGAATCTAAACAACCAACAGAATCTAAACCACCACCAGAATCAAAACCAGCAACAGAATCTAAACCACCAACAGAAAATAAACCACCAACAGAATCTAAACCAGCAACAGAATATAAACCACCAACAGAAAATAAAGCACCAACAGAATATAAACGAACAGAATAAAAACCATCAACAGAATATCAACCACCAACAGAATATAAACCACCAACAGAATATAATCAAACTGAAAATAAACCAAGAGAAAATAAACCAACAGAATATAAACCACCAACAGAATATAAACAAACTGAATATAAACCAAGAGAAAATAAACCAACAGAATATAAACCAGCAACAGAATATAAACCAGCAACAGAATATAAACCACCAACAGAATATAAACCAGCAACAGAATATAAACCCCCAACAGAATATAAACCAGCAACAGAATATAAACCCCCAACAGAATATAAAACACCAACAGAATATAAACCAACAACAGAATAAAAACCCCAACAGAATATAAACCACCAACAGAATATAAACAAACGGAATATAAACCAAGAGAAAATAAACCAACAGAATATAAACCACCAACAGAATATAAACCACCAACAGAATATAAACAAACTGAATATAAACCAAGAGAAAATAAACCAACAGAATATAAACCAGCAACAGAATATAAACCAGCAACAGAATATAAACCAGCAACAGAATATAAACCAGCAACAGAATATAAACCCCCAACAGAATATAAACCACCAACAGCATATAACCCAACAGAATCTAAACCACCAACAGAATCTAAACCAGCAACAGAATATAAAACACCAACATAATATAAACCCCAACAGAATATAAACCACCAACAGAATATAAACCACCAACAGAATATACACCACCAACAGAATATAAACCTACAACAGAATATAAACCACCAACATAATATAAACCAACAGAATATAAAACACCAACAGAATATAAACCAACAGAATATATACCACCAACATAATATAAACCACCAACAGAATTTAAACAAGCACCGGAATATAAACCAACAGAATACAAACCAACAGAATATAAACCACCAACGGAATATAAACCAACAGAATATAAACCACCCACAGAATATAAACCAACCAAATATAAACCACCAACAGAATACAAACCAAAATAACATAAACCTCCAACAGAATATAAACCAGCAACAGAATATAAACCAGCAACAGAATCTAAACCACCAACAGAATCTAAACCACCAACAGAATCTAAACCACCAACAGAATCTAAACCACCCACAGAATATAAACCACCAACAGAAAATAAACCACCAACAGAATATAAACCACCAACAGAAAATAAAGCACCAACAGAATATAAACGAACAGAATAAAACCATCAACAGAATATAAAATCAACAGAATATAAACCAACAGAATATAAACCACCAACAGAATATAAACCAACAGAATATATACCACCAGCAGAATAAAAACCACCAACAGAATATAAACCACCAACAGAATATAAACCACCAACAGAATATAAACCACCAACAGAATATAAACCACCAACAGAATATAAACCAACAGAATATAAACAAACTGAATATAAACCAAGAGAAAATAAACCAACTGAATATAAACCACCAACAGAATATAAACCAACAGAATACAAACCACCAACAGAATATAAACCAACAGAATATAAACCACCAACAGAATATAACCCAACAACAGAAAATAAACCAACAGAATATAAACCAGCAACAGAATATAAACCAGCAACAGAATATAAACCAGCAACAGAATATAAACCAGCAACAGAATATAAACCAGCAACAGAATATAAACCCCCAACAGAATATAAACCCCCAACAGAATATAAACCCCCAACAGCATATAACCCAAGAGAATCTAAACCACCAACAGAATATAAACCAGCAACAGAATATAAACCCCCAACAGAATATAAACCCCCAACAGAATATAAACCCCCAACAGAATATAAACCCCCAACAGAATATAAACCCCCAACAGAAAATAAACGAACAGAATAAAAACCATCAACAGAATATAAATCAACAGAATATAAACCAACAGAATATAAACCAGCAACAGAATATAAACCAACAGAATCTAAACCACCAACAGAAAATAAACGAACAGAATAAAAACCATCAACAGAATATAAATCAACAGAATATAAACCAACAGAATATAAACCACCAACAGAATATAAACCAACAGAATATAAACCACCAACAGAATATAAACCACCAACAGAATATAAACCACCAACAGAATATAAACCACCAACAGAATATAAACCACCAACAGAATAAAAACCACCAACAGAATATAAACCACCAACAGAATATAAACCACCAACAGAATATAAACCACCAACAGAATATAAACCACCAACAGAATATAAACCAGCAACAGAATATAAACCCCCAACAGAATATAAACCCCCAACAGAATATAAACCCCCAACAGAATATAAACCCCCAACAGCATATAACCCAACAGAATCTAAACCACCAACAGAATATAAACCAGCAACAGAATATAAACCCCCAACAGAATATAAACCCCCAACAGAATATAAACTCCCAACAGAATATAAACCCCCAACAGCATATAACCCAACAGAATCTAAACCACCAACAGAAAATAAAGCACCAACAGAATATAAATGAACAGAATAAAAACCATCAACAGAATATAAATCAACAGAATATAAACCAACAGAATATAAACCACCCACAGAATATAAACCAACAGAATACAAACCACCAACAGAATACAAACCAATTTGTAAGTCGCTCTGGATAAGAGCGTCTGCTAAATGACTTAAATGTAAATGTAAACCAAAATAACATAAACCATCAACAGAAAATAAACCACCAACTGAATATAAACCACCAACAGAAAACAAAGCACCAACAGAATATAAATGAACAGAATAAAAACCATCAACAGAATATAAATCAACAGAATATAAACCAACAGAATATATACCACCAACATAATATAAACCACCAACAGAATTTAAACAAGCACCGGAATATAAACCAACAGAATACAAACCAACAGAATATAAACCACCAACGGAATATAAACCAACAGAATATAAACCACCCACAGAATATAAACCAACCAAATATAAACCACCAACAGAATACAAACCAAAATAACATAAACCTCCAACAGAATATAAACCAGCAACAGAATATAAACCAGCAACAGAATCTAAACCACCAACAGAATCTAAACCACCAACAGAATCTAAACCACCAACAGAATCTAAACCACCCACAGAATATAAACCACCAACAGAAAATAAACCACCAACAGAATATAAACCACCAACAGAAAATAAAGCACCAACAGAATATAAACGAACAGAATAAAAACCATCAACAGAATATAAAATCAACAGAATATAAACCAACAGAATATAAACCACCAACAGAATATAAACCAACAGAATATATACCACCAGCAGAATAAAAACCACCAACAGAATATAAACCACCAACAGAATATAAACCACCAACAGAATATAAACCACCAACAGAATATAAACCACCAACAGAATATAAACCAACAGAATATAAACAAACTGAATATAAACCAAGAGAAAATAAACCAACTGAATATAAACCACCAACAGAATATAAACCAACAGAATACAAACCACCAACAGAATATAAACCAACAGAATATAAACCACCAACAGAATATAACCCAACAACAGAAAATAAACCAACAGAATATAAACCAGCAACAGAATATAAACCAGCAACAGAATATAAACCAGCAACAGAATATAAACCAGCAACAGAATATAAACCAGCAACAGAATATAAACCCCCAACAGAATATAAACCCCCAACAGAATATAAACCCCCAACAGCATATAACCCAAGAGAATCTAAACCACCAACAGAATATAAACCAGCAACAGAATATAAACCCCCAACAGAATATAAACCCCCAACAGAATATAAACCCCCAACAGAATATAAACCCCCAACAGAATATAAACCCCCAACAGAAAATAAACGAACAGAATAAAAACCATCAACAGAATATAAATCAACAGAATATAAACCAACAGAATATAAACCAGCAACAGAATATAAACCAACAGAATCTAAACCACCAACAGAAAATAAACGAACAGAATAAAAACCATCAACAGAATATAAATCAACAGAATATAAACCAACAGAATATAAACCACCAACAGAATATAAACCAACAGAATATAAACCACCAACAGAATATAAACCACCAACAGAATATAAACCACCAACAGAATATAAACCACCAACAGAATAAAAACCACCAACAGAATATAAACCACCAACAGAATATAAACCACCAACAGAATATAAACCACCAACAGAATATAAACCAGCAACAGAATATAAACCCCCAACAGAATATAAACCCCCAACAGAATATAAACCCCCAACAGAATATAAACCCCCAACAGAATATAAACCCCCAACAGCATATAACCCAACAGAATCTAAACCACCAACAGAATATAAACCAGCAACAGAATATAAACCCCCAACAGAATATAAACCCCCAACAGAATATAAACTCCCAACAGAATATAAACCCCCAACAGCATATAACCCAACAGAATCTAAACCACCAACAGAAAATAAAGCACCAACAGAATATAAATGAACAGAATAAAAACCATCAACAGAATATAAATCAACAGAATATAAACCAACAGAATATAAACCACCCACAGAATATAAACCAACAGAATACAAACCACCAACAGAATACAAACCAATTTGTAAGTCGCTCTGGATAAGAGCGTCTGCTAAATGACTTAAATGTAAATGTAAACCAAAATAACATAAACCATCAACAGAAAATAAACCACCAACTGAATATAAACCACCAACAGAAAACAAAGCACCAACAGAATATAAATGAACAGAATAAAAACCATCAACAGAATATAAATCAACAGAATATAAACCAACAGAATATATACCACCAACAGAATATAAACCACCAACAGAATATAAACCACCAACAGAATATAAACCACCAACAGAATAAAAACCACCAACAGAATATAAACCACCAACAGAATATAAACCACCAACAGAATATAAACCACCAACAGAATATAAACCAACAGAATATAAACCAACAGAATATAAACCAACAGAATATTAACCAACAGAATATAAACAAACTGAATATAAACCAAGAGAAAATAAAACAACAGAATACAAACCACCAAAAGAATATAAACCAACAGAATACAAACCACCAACAGAATATAAACCAACAGAATATAAACCACCAACAGAATATAACCCAACAACAGAAAATAAACCAACAGAATACAAACCACCAAAAGAATATAATCCAACAGAATACAAACCAGCAACAGAATATAAACCAGCAACAGAATATAAACCAGCAACAGAATATAAACCAGCAACAGAATATAAACCAGCAACAGAATATAAACCCCCAACAGAATCTAAACCAGCAACAGAATCTAAACCAGCAACAGAATCTAAACCAGCAACAGAATCTAAACCAGCAACAGAATCTAAACCAGCAACAGAATCTAAACCAGCAACAGAATCTAAACCAGCAACAGAATCTAAACCATCAACAGAATATAAACCATCAACAGAATATAAACCATCAACAGAATATAAACCATCAACAGAATATAAACCATCAACAGAATATAAACCACCAACATAATCTAAACCAGCAACAGAATCTAAACCAGCAACAGAATCTAAACCAGCAACAGAATCTAAACAACCAACAGAATCTAAACCATCACCAGAATCAAAACCAGCAACAGAATCTAAACCACCACCAGAATCTAAACCACCACCAGAATCTAAACCACCAACAGAATATTAACCCCCAACAGAATATAAACCCCCAACAGAATATAAACAAACTGAATATAAACCAAGAGAAAATAAACCAACAGAATATAAACCACCAACAGAATATAAACAAACTGAATATAAACCAAGAGAAAATAAACCAACAGAATATAAACCAGCAACAGAATATAAACCAGCAACAGAATATAAACCACCAACAGAATATAAACCAGCAACAGAATATAAACCCCCAACAGAATATAAACCAGCAACAGAATATAAACCCCCAACAGAATATAAACCACCAACAGAATATAAACCAACAACAGAATAAAAACCCCAACAGAATATAAACCACCAACAGAATATAAACAAACGGAATATAAACCAAGAGAAAATAAACCAACAGAATATAAACCACCAACAGAATATAAACCACCAACAGAATATAAACAAACTGAATATAAACCAAGAGAAAATAAACCAACAGAATATAAACCAGCAACAGAATATAAACCAGCAACAGAATATAAACCAGCAACAGAATATAAACCAGCAACAGAATATAAACCCTCAACAGAATATAAACCACCAACAGCATATAACCCAACAGAATCTAAACCACCAACAGAATCTAAACCAGCAACAGAATATAAAACACCAACATAATATAAACCCCAACAGAATATAAACCACCAACAGAATATAAACCACCAACAGAATATACACCACCAACAGAATATAAACCTACAACAGAATATAAACCACCAACATAATATAAACCAACAGAATATAAAACACCAACAGAATATAAACCAACAGAATATATACCACCAACATAATATAAACCACCAACAGAATTTAAACAAGCACCGGAATATAAACCAACAGAATACAAACCAACAGAATATAAACCAGCAACAGAATATAAACCAGCAACAGAATCTAAACCACCCACAGAAAATAAACCACCAACAGAATCTAAACCACCAACAGAAAATAAACCACCAACAGAATCTAAACCAGCAACAGAATATAAACCACCAACAGAAAATAAAGCACCAACAGAATATAAACGAACAGAATAAAAACCATCAACAGAATATAAACCAACAGAATATAAACCACCAACAGAATATAAACCACCAACAGAATATATACCACCAACAGAATAAAAACCACCAACAGAATATAAACCACCAACAGAATATAAACCACCAACAGAATATAAACCACCAACAGAATATAAACCACCAACAGAATATAAAACACCAACAGAATATAAACCACCAACAGAATATAAACCAACAGAATATAAACAAACTGAATATAAACCAAGAGAAAATAAACCAACTGAATATAAACCACCAACAGAATATAAACCAACAGAATACAAACCACCAACAGAATACAAACCACCAACAGAATATAAACCACCAACAGAATATAAACCACCAACAGAATATAACCCAACAACAGAAAATAAACCAACAGAATATAAACCAGCAACAGAATATAAACCAGCAACAGAATATAAACCAGCAACAGAATATAAACCAGCAACAGAATATAAACCAGCAACAGAATATAAACCCCCAACAGAATATAAACCCCCAACAGAATATAAACCCCCAACAGCATATAACCCAAGAGAATCTAAACCACCAACAGAATATAAACCAGCAACAGAATATAAACCCCCAACAGAATATAAACCCCCAACAGAATATAAACCCCCAACAGAATATAAACCCCCAACAGAATATAAACCCCCAACAGAATATAAACCCCCAACAGAAAATAAACGAACAGAATAAAAACCATCAACAGAATATAAATCAACAGAATATAAACCAACAGAATATAAACCAGCAACAGAATATAAACCAACAGAATCTAAACCACCAACAGAAAATAAACGAACAGAATAAAAACCATCAACAGAATATAAATCAACAGAATATAAACCAACAGAATATAAATCACCAACAGAATATAAACCAACAAAATATAAACCACCAACAGAATATAAACCACCAACAGAATATAAACCACCAACAGAATATAAACCACCAACAGAATAAAAACCACCAACAGAATAAAAACCACCAACAGAATATAAACCACCAACAGAATATAAACCACCAACAGAATATAAACCAGCAACAGAATATAAACCAGCAACAGAATATAAACCCCCAACAGAATATAAACCCCCAACAGAATATAAACCCCCAACAGAATATAAACCCCCAACAGCATATTACCCAACAGAATCTAAACCACCAACAGAATATAAACCAGCAACAGAATATAAACCCCCAACAGAATATAAACCCCCAACAGAATATAAACTCCCAACAGAATATAAACCCCCAACAGCATATAACCCAACAGAATCTAAACCACCAACAGAAAATAAAGCACCAACAGAATATAAATGAACAGAATAAAAAACATCAACAGAATATAAATCAACAGAATATAAACCAACAGAATATAAACCACCAACAGAATATAAACCAACAGAATATAAACCACCAACAGAATCTAAACCACCAACAGAATCTAAACCACCAACAGAATCTAAACCACCCACAGAATATAAACCACCAACAGAAAATAAACCACCAACAGAATCTAAACCAGCAACAGAATATAAACCACCAACAGAAAATAAAGCACCAACAGAATATAAACGAACAGAATAAAAACCATCAACAGAATATAAACCAACAGAATATAAACCACCAACAGAATATATACCACCAACAGAATATATACCACCAACAGAATATAAACCACCAACAGAATATAAACCACCAACAGAATAAAAACCACCAACAGAATACAAACCACCAACAGAATATAAACCACCAACAGAATATAAACCACCAACAGAATATAAACCAACAGAATATAAACAAACTGAATATAAACCAAGAGAAAATAAACCAACTGAATATAAACCACCAACAGAATATAAACCTACAGAATACAAACCACCAACAGAATATAAACCACCAACAGAATATAACCCAACAACAGAAAATAAACCAACAGAATATAAACCAGCAACAGAATATAAACCAGCAACAGAATATAAACCAGCAACAGAATATAAACCAGCAACAGAATATAAACCAGCAACAGAATATAAACCCCCAACAGAATATAAACCCCCAACAGAATATAAACCCCCAACAGAATATAAACCCCCAACAGAATATAAACCCCCAACAGCATATAACCCAAGAGAATCTAAACCACCAACAGAATATAAACCAGCAACAGAATATAAACCCCAACAGAATATAAACCCCCAACAGAATATAAACCCCCAACAGAATATAAACCCCCAACAGAATATAAACCCCCAACAGAAAATAAACGAACAGAATAAAAACCATCAACAGAATATAAATCAACAGAATATAAACCAACAGAATATAAACCAGCAACAGAATATAAACCAACAGAATCTAAACCACCAACAGAAAATAAACGAACAAAATAAAAACCATCAACAGAATATAAACCAACAGAATATAAACCACCAACATAATATAAACCAACAGAATATAAACCACCAACAGAATATAAACCACCAACAGAATATAAACCACCAACAGAATATAAACCACCAACAGAATATAAACCACCAACAGAATAAAAACCACCAACAGAATATAAACCACCAACAGAATATAAACCACCAACAGAATATAAACCAGCAACAGAATATAAACCCCCAACAGAATATAAACCCCCAACAGAATATAAACCCCCAACAGAATATAAACCCCCAACAGAATATAAACCCCCAACAGCATATAACCCAACAGAATCTAAACCACCAACAGAATCTAAACCAGCAACAGAATTTAAACCCCCAACAGAATATAAACCCCCAACAGAATATAAACTCCCAACAGAATATAAACCCCCAACAGCATATAACCCAACAGAATCTAAACCACCAACAGAAAATAAAGCACCAACAGAATATAAATGAACAGAATAAAAACCATCAACAGAATATAAATCAACAGAATATAAACCAACAGAATATAAACCACCAACAGAATATAAACCAACAGAATATAAACCACCAACAGAATCTAAACCACCAACAGAATCTAAACCACCAACAGAATCTAAACCACCAACAGAATCTAAACCACCCACAGAATATAAACCACCAACAGAAAATAAACCACCAACAGAATCTAAACCAGCAACAGAATATAAACCAACAACAGAAAATAAAGCACCAACAGAATATAAACGAACAGAATAAAAACCATCAACAGAATATAAACCAACAGAATATAAACCACCAACAGAATATAAACCAACAGAATATATACCACCAACAGAATATAAACCACCAACAGAATATAAACCACCAACAGAATAAAAACCACCAACAGAATATAAACCACCAACAGAATATAAACCACCAACAGAATATAAACCACCAACAGAATATAAACCACCAACAGAATATAAACCAACAGAATATAAACAAACTGAATATAAACCAAGAGAAAATAAACCAACTGAATATAAACCACCAACAGAATATAAACCTACAGAATACAAACCACCAACAGAATATAAACCACCAACAGAATATAAACCAACAGAATATAAACCAGCAACAGAATGTAAACCAGCAACAGAATATAAACCAGCAACAGAATATAAACCAGCAACAGAATATAAACCAGCAACAGAATATAAACCCCCAACAGAATATAAACCCCCAACAGAATATAAACCCCCAACAGCATATAACCCAAGAGAATCTAAACCACCAACAGAATATAAACCAGCAACAGAATATAAACCAGCAACAGAATATAAACCCCCAACAGAATATAAACCCCCAACAGAATATAAACCCCCAACAGAATATAAACCCCCAACAGAATATAAACCCCCAACAGAAAATAAACGAACAGAATAAAAACAATCAACAGAATATAAATCAACAGAATATAAACCAACAGAATATAAACCAGCAACAGAATATAAACCAACAGAATCTAAACCACCAACAGAAAATAAACGAACAGAATAAAAACCATCAACAGAATATAAACCAACAGAATATAAACCACCAACAGAATATAAACCAACAGAATATAAACCACCAACAGAATATAAACCACCAACAGAATATAAACCACCAACAGAATATAAACCACCAACAGAATATAAACCACCAACAGAATAAAAACCACCAACAGAATAAAAACCACCAACAGAATATAAACCACCAACAGAATATAAACCAGCAACAGAATATAAACCAGCAACAGAATATAAACCCCCAACAGAATATAAACCCCCAACAGAATATAAACCCCCAACAGAATATAAACCCCCAACAGCATATAACCCAACAGAATCTAAACCACCAACAGAATCTAAACCAGCAACAGAATTTAAACCCCCAACAGAATATAAACCCCCAACAGAATATAAACTCCCAACAGAATATAAACCCCCAACAGCATATAACCCAACAGAATCTAAACCACCAACAGAAAATAAAGCACCAACAGAATATAAATGAACAGAATAAAAACCATCAACAGAATATAAATCAACAGAATATAAACCAACAGAATATAAACCACCAACAGAATATAAACCACCAACAGAATCTAAACCACCAACAGAATCTAAACCACCAACAGAATCTAAACCACCCACAGAATATAAACCACCAACAGAAAATAAACCACCAACAGAATCTAAACCAGCAACAGAATATAAACCACCAACAGAAAATAAAGCACCAACAGAATATAAACGAACAGAATAAAAACCATCAACAGAATATAAACCAACAGAATATAAACCACCAACAGAATATAAACCAACAGAATATATACCACCAACAGAATATAAACCACCAACAGAATATAAACCACCAACAGAATAAAAACCACCAACAGAATATAAACCACCAACAGAATATAAACCACCAACAGAATATAAACCAACAGAATATAAACCACCAACAGAATATAACCCAACAACAGAAAATAAACCAACAGAATATAAACCAGCAACAGAATATAAACCAGCAACAGAATATAAACCCCCAACAGAATATAAACCCCCAACAGAATATAAACCCCCAACAGCATATAACCCAACAGAATCTAAACCAGCAACAGAATTTAAACCCCCAACAGAATATAAACCCCCAACAGAATATAAACTCCCAACAGAATATAAACCCCCAACAGCATATAACCCAACAGAATCTAAACCACCAACAGAAAATAAAGCACCAACAGAATATAAATGAACAGAATAAAAACCATCAACAGAATATAAATCAACAGAATATAAACCAACAGAATATAAACCACCAACAGAATATAAACCACCAACAGAATATAAACCACCAACAGAATATAAACCACCAACAGAATATAAACCACCAACAGAATGTAAACCACCAACAGAATATAAACCACCAACAGAATATAAACCACCAACAGAATATAAACCACCAACAGAATAAAAACCACCAACAGAATGTAAACCACCAACAGAATATAAACCAGCAACAGAATATAAACCCCCAACAGAATATAAACCCCCAACAGAATATAAACCCCCAACAGAATATAAACCCCCAACAGCATATAACCCAACAGAATCTAAACCACCAACAGAATATAAACCAGCAACAGAATATAAACCCCCAACAGAATATAAACCCCCCACAGAATACAAACCCCCAACAGAATATAAACCCCCAACAGAATATAAACCCCCAACAGAATATAAACCCCCAACAGAATACAAACCAGCAACAGAATATAAACCAGCAACAGAATCTAAACCAGCAACAGAATCTAAACCACAAACAGAATATAAACCAAAAACAGAATATAAACCACCAACAGAATATAAACCACCAACAGAATATAAACCACCCACAGAATATAAACCAACTGAATATAAACCAACAACAGAATATAAACCAACAACAGAATATAAACCCCCAACAGCATATAACCCAACAGAATATAAACCACCAACAGAATATAAACCACCAACAGAATATAAACCACCCACAGAATATAAACCAACTGAATATAAACCAACAACAGAATATAAACCACCAACAGCATATAACCCAACAGAATATAAACCAGCAACAGAATATAAACAAACTGAATATAAACAAACAGAACATAAACCACCAACAGAATATAAACCAACAGAATATAAACCACCCACAGAATATAAACCACCAACTGAATATAAACCACCAACAGAATATAAACCACCAACAGAATATAAACCAACAGAATATAAACCACCAACAGAATATAAACCACCAACAGAATATAAACCACCAACAGAATATAAACCACCAACAGAATATAAACCACCAACAGAATATAAACCACCAACAGAATATAAACCCCCAGAATGAAAACCACCAACAGAATATAAACCAACAGAATATAAACCACCAACAGAATATAAACCAACAGAATATAAACCACCAACAGAATATAACCCACCAACAGAAAATAAACCACCAACAGAATATAAACCAGCAGCAGAATATAAAACCAGCAACAGAATATAAA
Organism: Oncorhynchus masou masou; assembly: GCF_036934945.1. Lineage (NCBI taxonomy): Eukaryota > Metazoa > Chordata > Actinopteri > Salmoniformes > Salmonidae > Oncorhynchus > Oncorhynchus masou. The sequence goes on along the minus strand of NC_088222.1, from coordinate 5,879,867 downwards.
CCCCCAACAGAATATAAACCCCCAACAGAATATAAACAACCAACAGAATATAAACCACCAACAGAATATAAACCACCAACAGAATATAAACCACCAACAGAATATAAACAAACTGAATATAAACCAAGAGAAAATAAACCAACAGAATATAAACCACCAACAGAATATCAACCACCAACAGAATATAAACCACCAACAGAATATAAACAAACTGAATATAAACCAAGAGAAAATAAACGAACAGAATATAAACAAACTGAATATAAACTAAGAGAATATAAACCACCAACAGAATATAAACCACCAACAGAATATAAACCAACAGAATACAAACCAACTGAATATAAACCACCAAAAGAATATAAACCAACAGAATATAAACCAGCAACAGAATATAAACCCCCAACAGAATATAAACCACCAACAGAATATAAACCACCAACAGAATATAAACCACCAACAGAATATAAACCACCAACAGAATATAAACCACCAACAGAATATAAACCCCCAGAATGAAAACCACCAACAGAATATAAACCAACAGAATATAAACCACCAACAGAATATAAACCAACAGAATATAAACCACCAACAGAATATAACCCACCAACAGAAAATAAACCACCAACAGAATATAAACCAGCAGCAGAATATAAAACCAGCAACAGAATATAAATCCCCAACAGAATATAAACCCCCAACAGAATATAAACAACCAACAGAATATAAACCACCAACAGAATATAAACCACCAACAGAATATAAACCACCAACAGAATATAAACAAACTGAATATAAACCAAGAGAAAATAAACCAACAGAATATAAACCATCAACAGAATATCAACCACCAACAGAATATAAACCACCAACAGAATATAAACAAACTGAATATAAACCAAGAGAAAATAAACCAACAGAATATAAACAAACTGAATATAAACTAAGAGAATATAAACCACCAACAGAATATAAACCACCAACAGAATATAAACCAACAGAATACAAACCAACTGAATATAAACCACCAAAAGAATATAAACCAACATAATATAAACCAGCAACAGAATATAAACCCCCAACAGAATATAAACCCCCAACAGAATATATACCACCAACAGAATATAAACCACCAACAGAATATAAACCACCAACAGAATAAAAACCACCAACAGAATATAAACCACCAACAGAATATAAACCACCAACAGAATATAAACCACCAACAGAATATAAACCACCAACAGAATATAAACCAACAGAATATAAACAAACTGAATATAAACCAAGAGAAAATAAACCAACTGAATATAAACCACCAACAGAATATAAACCTACAGAATACAAACCACCAACAGAATATAAACCACCAACAGAATATAAACCAACAGAATATAAACCACCAACAGAATATAACCCAACAACAGAAAATAAACCAACAGAATCTAAACCAGCAACAGAATATAAACCAGCAACAGAATATAAACCAGCAACATAATATAAACCAGCAACAGAATATAAACCAGCAACAGAATATAAACCCCCAACAGAATATAAACCCCCAACAGAATATAAACCCCCAACAGCATATAACCCAAGAGAATCTAAACCACCAACAGAATATAAACCAGCAACAGAATATAAACCCCCAACAGAATATAAACCCCCAACAGAATATAAACCTCCAACAGAATATAAACCAGCAACAGAATATAAACCAACAGAATCTAAACCACCAACAGAAAATAAACGAACAGAATAAAAACCATCAACAGAATATAAACCACCAACAGAATATAAACCAACAGAATATAAACCACCAACAGAATATAAACCACCAACAGAATATAAACCACCAACAGAATATAAACCACCAACAGAATATAAACCACCAACAGAATAAAAACCACCAACAGAATAAAAACCACCAACAGAATATAAACCACCAACAGAATATAAACCAGCAACAGAATATAAACCCCCAACAGAATATAAACCCCCAACAGAATATAAACCCCCAACAGAATATAAACCCCCAACAGAATATAAACCCCCAACATCATATAACCCAACAGAATCTAAACCACCAACAGAATATAAACCAGCAACAGAATATAAACCCCCAACAGAATATAAACCCCCAACAGAATATAAACTCCCAACAGAATATAAACCCCCAACAGCATATAACCCAACAGAATCTAAACCAGCAACAGAATATAAACCAGCAACAGAATATAAACCCCCAACAGAATATAAACCCCCAACAGAATATAAACCCCCAACAGAATATAAACCCCCAACAGAATACAAACCAGCAACAGAATATAAACCAGCAACAGAATCTAAACCAGCAACAGAATCTAAACCACAAACAGAATATAAACCAAAAACAGAATATAAACCACCAACAGAATATAAACCACCAACAGAATATAAACCACCCACAGAATATAAACCAACTGAATATAAACCAACAACAGAATATAAACCACCAACAGAATATAAACCCCCAACAGCATATAACCCAACAGAATATAAACCAGCAACAGAATATAAACAAACTGAATATAAACCAACAGAACATAAACCACCAACAGAATATAAACCAACAGAATATAAACCACCCACAGAATATAAACAACCAACTGAATATAAACCACCAACAGAATATAAACCAACAGAATTTAAACCACCAACAGAATATAAACCACCAACAGAATATAAACCACCAACAGAATATAAACCACCAACAGAATATAAACCACCAACAGAATATAAACCACCAACAGAATATAAACCACCAACAGAATATAAACCCCCAGAATGAAAACCACCAACAGAATATAAACCAACAGAATATAAACCACCAACAGAATATAAACCAACAGAATATAAACCACCAACAGAATATAACCCACCAACAGAAAATAAACCACCAACAGAATATAAACCAGCAGCAGAATATAAAACCAGCAACAGAATATAAACCCCCAACAGAATATAAACCCCCAACAGAATATAAACAACCAACAGAATATAAACCACCAACAGAATATAAACCACCAACAGAATATAAACCAACAACAGAATATAAACCCCCAACAGAATATAAACCACCAACAGAATATAAACAAAATGAATGTAAACCAAGAGAAAATAAACCAACAGAATATAAACCACCAACAGAATATCAACCACCAACAGAATATAAACCACCAACAGAATATAAACAAACTGAATATAAACCAAGAGAAAATAAACCAACAGAATATAAACAAACTGAATATAAACTAAGAGAATATAAACCACCAACAGAATATAAACCACCAACAGAATATAAACCAACAGAATACAAACCAACTGAATATAAACCACCAAAAGAATATAAACCAACAGAATATAAACCAGCAACAGAATATAAACCCCCAACAGAATATAAACCCCCAACAGAATATAACCCAACAACAGAAAATAAACCAACATAATATAAACCAGCAACAGAATATAAACCAGCAACAGAATCTAAACCACCAACAGAATCTAAACCACCCACAGAATCTAAACCACCCACATAATCTAAACCACCCACATAATCTAAACCACCCACAGAATCTAAACCACCCACAGAATCTAATCCACCCACAGAATCTAAACCACCCACAGAATCTAAACCACCCACAGAATATAAACCACCACCAGAAAATAAACCACCAACAGAAAATAAACCACCAACAGAAAATAAACCACCAACAGAATCTAAACCAGCAACAGAATATAAACCACCAACAGAAAATAAAGCACCAACAGAATATAAACGAACAGACTAAAAACCATCAACAGAATATAAATCAACAGAATATAAACCAACAGAATATATACCACTAACAGAATATAAACCACCAACAGAATATAAACCACCAACAGAATAAAAACCACCAACAGAATATAAACCACCAACAGAATATAAACCACCAACAGAATATAAACCACCAACAGAATATAAACCACCAACAGAATATAAACCACCAGAATATAAACCACCAGAATATAAACCAACAGAATACAAACCACCAACAGAATATAAACCACCAACAGAATATAAACCAACAGAATATAAACCAACAACAGAATATAACCCAGCAACAGAATATAACCCAGCAACAGAATATAAACCAGCAACAGAATATAAACCAGCAACAGAATATAAACCAGCAACAGAATATAAACCAGCAACAGAATATAAACCCGCAACAGAATATAAACCCACAACAGAATATAAACCCACAACAGAATATAAACCCCCAACAGAATATAAACCACCAACAGCATATAACCCAACAGAATCTAAACCACCAACATAATCTAAACCCCCAACAGAATATAAACCACCAACAGAATATAAACCAGCAAACAGAATATAAACCAGCAACAGAATATAAACCACCAACAGAATCTAAACCACCAACATAATCTAAACCACCAACATAATCTAAACCACCAACATAATCTAAACCACCAACAGAATCTAAACCACCAACAGAATCTAAACCACCCACAGAATATAAACCACCAAAAGAATATAAACCACTAACAGAAAATAAACCACCAACAGAATATAAACCACCAACAGAATATAAACCACCAACAGAATAAAAACCATCAACAGAATATAAATCAACAGAATATAAACCAACAGAATATATACCACCAACATAATCTAAACCACCAACATAATCTAAACCACCAACAGAATATAAACCACCAACAGAATAAAAACCACCAACAGAATATAAACCACCAACAGAATATAAACCACCAACAGAATATAAACCACCAACAGAATATAAACCACCAACAGAATATAAACCAACAGAATACAAACCACCAACAGAATACAAACCACCAAGAGAATATAAACCACCAACAGAATATAAACCAACAGAATATAAACCAACAACAGAATATAACCCAACAACAGAATATAAACCAGCAACAGAATATAAACCAGCAACAGAATATAAACCACCAACAGAATATAAACCAGCAACAGAATATAAACCACACACAGAATATAAACCAACAGAATATAAACCAACAGAATATAAACCAAGAGAAAATAAACCAACTGAATATAAACCACCAAAAGAATATAAACCAACAGAATACAAACCACCAACAGAATATAAACCACCAAAAGAATATAAACCACCAACAGAATATAAACCACCAACAGAATATAAACAAACTGAATATAAACCAAGAGAATATAAACCACCAACAGAATATAAACCAACAGAATACAAACCAACTGAATATAAACCACCAAAAGAATATAAACCAACAGAATATAAACCAGCAACAGAATATAAACCCCCAACAGAATATAAACCCCCAACAGAATATAACCCAACAACAGAAAATAAACCAACATAATATAAACCAGCAACAGAATATAAACCAGCAACAGAATATAAACCAGCAACAGAATATAAACCAGCAACATAATCTAAACCACCAACAGAATCTAAACCACCAACAGAATCCAAACCACCAACAGAATATAAACCACTAACAGAAAATAAACCACTAACAGAAAATAAACCAGCAACAGAATCTAAACCAGCAACAGAATATAAACCACCAACAGAATTTAAACGAACAGAATAAAAACCATCAACAGAATATAAATCAACAGAATATAAACCAACAGAATATATACCACCAACAGAATAAAAACCACCAACAGAATATAAACCACCAACAGAATATAAACCACCAACAGAATATAAACCAAGAGAAAATAAACCAACTGAATATAAACCACCAAAAGAATATAAACCAACAGAATACAAACCACCAACAGAATATAAACCACCAACAGAATATAAACCAACAACAGAATATAAACCAGCAACAGAATATAAACCAGCAACAGAATATAAACCAGCAACAGAATATAAACCCACAACAGAATATAAACCCACAACAGAATATAAACCCCCAACAGAATATAAACCACCAACAGCATATAACCCAACAGAATCTAAACCACCAACAGAATCTAAACCCCCAACAGAATATAAACCACCAACAGAATATAAACCAGCAACAGAATATAAACCAGCAACAGAATATAAACCACCAACAGAATATAAACCACCAACAGAATATAAACCACCAACAGAATATAAACCACCAACAGAATATAAACCACCAACAGAATATAAACCAACAGAATACAAACCATCAACAGAATACAAACCACCAACAGAATATAACCCAACAACAGAATATAAACCAGCAACAGAATATAAACCAGCAACAGAATATAAACCAGCAACAGAATATAAACCACCAACAGAATATAAACCACCAACAGAATATAAACCAACAGAATATAAACCAACAGAATATAAACCAAGAGAAAATAAACCAACTGAATATAAACCACCAAAAGAATATAAACCAACAGAATACAAACCACCAACAGAATATAAACCACCAACAGAATATAAACCAACAGGATATAAACCAGCAACAGAATATAAACCAGCAACAGAATATAAACCCACAACAGAATATAAACCCACAACAGAATATAAACCCACAACAGAATCTAAACCACCATCAGCATATAAACCACCAACAGCATATAACCCAACAGAATCTAAACCACCAACAGAATCTAAACCAGCAACATAATCTAAACCACCAACAGAATCTAAACCACCAACAGAATCCAAACCACCAACAGAATATAAACCACTAACAGAAAATAAACCACTAACAGAAAATAAACCAGCAACAGAATCTAAACCAGCAACAGAATATAAACCACCAACAGAAAATAAAGCACCAACAGAATTTAAACGAACAGAATAAAAACCATCAACAGAATATAAATCAACAGAATATAAACCAACAGAATATAAACCACCAACAGAATAAAAACCACCAACAGAATATAAACCACCAACAGAATATAAACCACCAACAGAATATAAACCAAGAGAAAATAAACCAACTGAATATAAACCACCAAAAGAATATAAACCAACAGAATACAAACCACCAACAGAATATAAACCACCAACAGAATATAAACCAACAACAGAATATAAACCAGCAACAGAATATAAACCAGCAACAGAATATAAACCAGCAACAGAATATAAACCCACAACAGAATATAAACCCACAACAGAATATAAACCCCCAACAGAATATAAACCACCAACAGCATATAACCCAACAGAATCTAAACCACCAACAGAATCTAAACCCCCAACAGAATATAAACCACCAACAGAATATAAACCAGCAACAGAATATAAACCAGCAACAGAATATAAACCAGCAACAGAATATAAACCACCAACAGAATATAAACCACCAACAGAATATAAACCACCAACAGAATATAAACCACCAACAGAATATAAACCACCAACAGAATATAAACCACCAACAGAATATAAACCACCAACAGAATATAAACCAACAGAATATAAACCATCAACAGAATATAAACCACCAACAGAATATAAACCAACAACAGAATATAACCCAACAACAGAATATAACCCAGCAACAGAATATAAACCAGCAACAGAATATAAACCAGCAACAGAATATAAACCAGCAACAGAATATAAACCACCAACAGAATATAAACCACCAACAGAATATAAACCAACAGAATATAAACCAACAGAATATAAACCAAGAGAAAATAAACCAACTGAATATAAACCACCAAAAGAATATAAACCAACAGAATACAAACCACCAACAGAATATAAACCACCAACAGAATATAAACCAACAGAATATAAACCAGCAACAGAATATAAACCAGCAACAGAATATAAACCCACAACAGAATATAAACCCACAACAGAATATAAACCCACAACAGAATCTAAACCACCATCAGCATATAAACCACCAACAGCATATAACCCAACAGAATCTAAACCACCAACAGAATCTAAACCCCCAACAGAATCTAAACCCCCAACAGAATATAAACCAGCAACAGAATATAAACCAGCAACATAATATAAACCAGCAACATAATCTAAACCACCAACAGAATCTAAACCACCAACATAATCTAAACCACCAACATAATCTAAAACACCGACAGAATCTAAACCACCCACAGAATATAAACCACCAAAAGAATATAAACCACTAACAGAAAATAAACCACCAACAGAATCTAAACCAGCAACAGAATATAAACCACCAACAGAAAACAAAGCACCAACAGAATATAAATGAACAGAATAAAAACCATCAACAGAATATAAATCAACAGAATATAAACAAACAGAATATATACCACCAACAGAATACAAACCACCAACAGAATACAAACCTCCAACACAATATAAACCACCAACAGAATATAACCCAACAACAGAATATAACCCAACAACAGAATATAAACCAGCAACAGAATATAAACCAGCAACAGAATATAAACCAGCAACAGAATATAAACCAGCAACAGAATATAAACCAGCAACAGAATATAAACCACCAACAGAATATAAACCACCAACAGAATATAAACCACCAACAGAATAAAACCCCCAACAGAATATAAACCACCAACAGAATATAAACCAACAGAATACAAACCACCAACAGAATATAAACCACCAACAGAATATAAACCACCAACAGAATATAAACCACCAACAGAATATAACCCAACAACAGAATATAAACCAGCAACAGAATATAAACCAGCAACAGAATATAAACCAGCAACAGAATATAAACCAGCAACAGAATATAAACCAGCAACAGAATATAAACCAGCAACAGAATATAAACCACCAACAGAATATAAACCACCAACAGAATATAAACCAACAGAATATAAACCAACAGAATATAAACCAAGAGAAAATAAACCAACTGAAAATAAACCACCAAAAGAATATAAACCAACAGAATACAAACCACCAACAGAATATAAACCACCAACAGAATATAAACCAACAGAATATAAACCAGCAACAGAATATAAACCAGCAACAGAATGTAAACCAACAGAATACAAACCACCAACAGAATATAAACCACCATCAGCATATAACCCAACAGAATCTAAACCACGAACAGAATCTAAACCCCCAACAGAATCTAAACCCCCAACAGAATCTAAACCCCCAACAGAATATAAACCAGCAACATAATATAAACCAGCAACATAATATAAACCAGCAACATAATCTAAACCACCAACAGAATCTAAACCACCAACATAATCTAAACCACCAACATAATCTAAACCACCAACAGAATCTAAACCACCCACAGAATATAAACCACCAAAAGAATATAAACCACTAACAGAAAATAAACCACCAACAGAATCTAAACCAGCAACAGAATATAAACCACCAACAGAAAACAAAGCACGAACAGAATATAAATGAACAGAATAAAAACCATCAACAGAATATAAATCAACAGATTATAAACCAACAGAATATAAACCACCAACAGAATAAAAACCACCAACAGAATAAAAACCACCAACAGAATAAAAACCACCAACAGAATAAAAACCACCAACAGAATAAAAACCACCAACAGAATATAAACCACCAACAGAATATAAACCAACAGAATATAAACCAACAGAATATAAACAAACTGAATATAAACCAAGATAAAATAAACCAAAAGAATAAAAACCACCAAAAGAATATAAACCAACAGAATACAAACCACCAACAGAATATAAACCAACAGAATATAAACCACCAACAGAATATAACCCAACAACAGAAAATAAACCAACAGAATATAAACCAGCAACAGAATATAAACCAGCAACAGAATATAAACCAGCAACAGAATATAAACCAGCAACAGAATATAAACCAGCAACAGAATATAAACCCCCAACAGAATATAAACCCCCAACAGAATATAAACCCCCAACAGAATATAAACAAACAGAATATAAACCAAGAGAAAATAAACCAACAGAATATAAACCACCAACAGAATATAAACCACCAACAGAATATAAACAAACTGAATATAAACCAAGAGAAAATAAACCAACAGAATATAAACCAGCAACAGAATATAAACCAGCAACAGAATATAAACCAGCAACAGAATATAAACCAGCAACAGAATATAAACGCACAACAGAATATAAACCCCCAACAGAATATAAACCCCCAACAGAATATAAACCACCAACAGCATCTAAACCACCAACAGCATCTAAACCACCAACAGAATCTAAACCCCCAACAGAATCTAAACCCCAACAGAATATAAACCCCCAACAGAATATAAACCCCCAACAGAATATAAACCCCCAACAGAATCTAAACCACCAACAGAATCTAAACCACCAACAGAATCTAAACCAGCAACAGAATCTAAACCCCCAACAGAATATAAACCAGCAACATAATATAAACCAGCAACATAATATAAACCAGCAACATAATCTAAACCACCAACAGAATCTAAACCACCAACATAATCTAAACCACCAACATAATCTAAACCACCAACAGAATCTAAACCACCCACAGAATATAAACCACCAAAAGAATATAAACCACTAACAGAAAATAAACCACCAACAGAATCTAAACCAGCAACAGAATATAAACCACCAACAGAAAACAAAGCACGAACAGAATATAAATGAACAGAATAAAAACCATCAACAGAATATAAATCAACAGATTATAAACCAACAGAATATAAACCACCAACAGAATAAAAACCACCAACAGAATAAAAACCACCAACAGAATAAAAACCACCAACAGAATATAAACCACCAACAGAATATAAACCAACAGAATATAAACCAACAGAATATAAACAAACTGAATATAAACCAAGATAAAATAAACCAAAAGAATAAAAACAACCAAAAGAATATAAACCAACAGAATACAAACCACCAACAGAATATAAACCAACAGAATATAAACCACCAACAGAATATAACCCAACAACAGAAAATAAACCAACAGAATATAAACCAGCAACAGAATATAAACCAGCAACAGAATATAAACCAGCAACAGAATATAAACCAGCAACAGAATCTAAACCCCCAACAGAATCTAAACCCCAACAGAATATAAACCCCCAACAGAATATAAACCCCCAACAGAATATAAACCACCAACAGAATCTAAACCACCAACAGAATCTAAACCAGCAACAGAATCTAAACCAGCAACAGAATCTAAACCAGCAACAGAATCTAAACCACCAACAGAATCTAAACCACCAACAGAATAAAAACCATCAACAGAATATAAACCAGCAACAGAATCTAAACCAGCAACAGAATCTAAACCAGCAACAGAATCTAAACCAGCAACAGAATCTAAACCACCACCAGAATCTAAACCACCACCAGAATCTAAACCACCACCAGAATCTAAACCACCAACAGAATATAAACCACCAACAGAATATAAACCCCCAATAGAATATAAACCGCCAACAGAATATAAACAAACTGAATATAAACCATGAGAAAATAAACCAACAGAATATAAACCACCAACAGAATATAAACCACCAACAGAATATAAACCAGCAACAGAATATAAACCAGCAACAGAATATAAACCCCCAACAGAATATAAACCCCCAACAGAATATAAACCCCCAACAGAATATAAACCACCAACAGAATATAAACCACCAACAGCATCTAAACCACCAACAGCATCTAAACCACCAACAGAATCTAAACCCCCAACAGAATCTAAACCCCAACAGAATATAAACCCCCAACAGAATATAAACCCCCAACAGAATATAAACCCCCAACAGAATATAAACCAACCAACAGAATATAAACCAACCAACAGAATATAAACCAACCAACAGAATATAAACCAACCAACAGAATATAAACAAACTGAATATAAACCAAGAGAAAATAAACCAACAGAATATAAACCACCAACAGAATATAAACCAACAGAATATAAACCAACAGAATATAAACCACCAACAGAATATAAACCAGCAACAGAATATAAACCCAACAGAATATAAACCCAACAGAATATAAACCCAACAGAATATAAACCCAACAGAATATAAACCCCCAACAGCATATAACCCAACAGAATCTAAACCAGCAACAGAATCTAAACCAGCAACAAAATCTAAACCACCAACAGAATCTAAACCACCAACAGAATCTAAACCACCACCAGAATCTAAACCACCACCAGAATCTAAACCCCCAACAGAATATAAACCCCCAACAGAATATAAACCCCCAACAGAATATAAACCACCAAGAGAATATAAACCACCAACAGAATATAAACCCCCAACAGAATATAAACCAGCAACAGAATATAAACCAGCAACAGAATATAAACCCCCAACAGAATATAAACGCCCAACAGAATATAAACCCGCAACAGAATATAAACCAGCAACAGAATATAAACCAGCAACAGAATATAAACCAGCAACAGAATATAAACCAGCAACAGAATATAAACCAGCAACAGAATATAAACCACCAACAGAATCTAAACCACCAACAGAATCTAAACCACCAACAGAATCTAAACCACCAACAGAATCTAAACCACCAACAGAATCTAAACCACCAACAGAATCTAAACCACCAACAGAATCTAAACCATCAACAGAATCTAAACCATCAACAGAATATAAACCACCAAAAGAATATAAACCACCAACAGAATATAAACCACCAACAGAAAATAAACCACCAACAGAATCTAAACCAGCAACAGAATATAAACAAACAGAATAAAAACCACCAACAGAAAATAAAGCACCAACAGAATATAAACGAACAGAATAAAAACCATCAACAGAATATAAACCATCAACAGAATATAAACCATCAACAGAATATAAACCACCAACAGAATATAAACCAACAGAATATAAACCACCAACAGAATATAAACCAACTGAATATAAACCACCAACAGAATATAAACCAGCACCGGAATATAAACCACCAACAGAATATAAACCAACAGAATTTAAACCACCAACAGAATACAAACAAACTGAATATAAACCAACAGAACATAAACCACCAACAGAATATAAACCACCAACAGAATATAAACAAACTGAATATAAACCAAGAGAAAATAAAACAGAATATAAACCACCAACACAATATAAACCACCAACAGAATATAAACCACCAGCAGAATATAAACTACCAACAGAATATAAACCACCAACAGAATATAAACCAACAACAGGATATAAACCAACAACAGAATATAACCCAACAACAGAAAATAAACCAACAGAATATAAACCAACAACAGAATATAAACCAACAACAGAATATAAACCAACAACAGAATATAAACCACCAACAGAATATAAACCAACAGAATATAAACCACCAACAGAATATAAACCAACTGAATATAAACCACCAACAGAATATAAACCCCCAACAGAATACAAACCACCAACAGAATACAAACCACCAACAGAATACAAACCACCAACAGAATATAAACCAACAGAATATAAACCACCAACAGAATATAAACCAGCAACAGAATATAAACCCAACAGAATATAAACCCAACAGAATATAAACCCAACAGAATATAAACCCAACAGAATATAAACCCCCAACAGCATATAACCCAACAGAATCTAAACCAGCAACAGAATCTAAACCAGCAACAAAATCTAAACCACCAACAGAATCTAAACCACCAACAGAATCTAAACCACCACCAGAATCTAAACCACCACCAGAATCTAAACCCCCAACAGAATATAAACCCCCAACAGAATATAAACCCCCAACAGAATATAAACCACCAAGAGAATATAAACCACCAACAGAATATAAACCCCCAACAGAATATAAACCAGCAACAGAATATAAACCAGCAACAGAATATAAACCCCCAACAGAATATAAACGCCCAACAGAATATAAACCCGCAACAGAATATAAACCAGCAACAGAATATAAACCAGCAACAGAATATAAACCAGCAACAGAATATAAACCAGCAACAGAATATAAACCAGCAACAGAATATAAACCAGCAACAGAATCTAAACCACCAACAGAATCTAAACCACCAACAGAATCTAAACCACCAACAGAATCTAAACCACCAACAGAATCTAAACCACCAACAGAATCTAAACCATCAACAGAATCTAAACCATCAACAGAATATAAACCACCAAAAGAATATAAACCACCAACAGAATATAAACCACCAACAGAAAATAAACCACCAACAGAATCTAAACCAGCAACAGAATATAAACAAACAGAATAAAAACCACCAACAGAAAATAAAGCACCAACAGAATATAAACGAACAGAATAAAAACCATCAACAGAATATAAACCATCAACAGAATATAAACCATCAACAGAATATAAACCACCAACAGAATATAAACCAACAGAATATAAACCACCAACAGAATATAAACCAACTGAATATAAACCACCAACAGAATATAAACCAGCACCGGAATATAAACCACCAACAGAATATAAACCAACAGAATTTAAACCACCAACAGAATACAAACAAACTGAATATAAACCAACAGAACATAAACCACCAACAGAATATAAACCACCAACAGAATATAAACAAACTGAATATAAACCAAGAGAAAATAAAACAGAATATAAACCACCAACACAATATAAACCACCAACAGAATATAAACCACCAGCAGAATATAAACTACCAACAGAATATAAACCACCAACAGAATATAAACCAACAACAGGATATAAACCAACAACAGAATATAACCCAACAACAGAAAATAAACCAACAGAATATAAACCAACAACAGAATATAAACCAACAACAGAATATAAACCACCAACAGAATATAAACCACCAACAGAATATAAACCAACAGAATATAAACCACCAACAGAATATAAACCAACTGAATATAAACCACCAACAGAATATAAACCCCCAACAGAATACAAACCACCAACAGAATACAAACCACCAACAGAATACAAACCACCAACAGAATATAAACCAACAGAATATAAACCACCAACAGAATATAAACCACCAACAGAATATAAACCAACTGAATATAAACCACCAACAGAATATAAACCAAGAGAAAATAAACCAACAGAATATAAACCACCAAGAGAATATAAACCACCAACAGAATATAAACCAACTGAATATAAACCACCAACAGAATATAAACCACCAACAGAATATAAACCCCCAACAGAATACAAACCACCAACAGAATGCAAACCACCAACAGAATACAAACCACCAACAGAATATAAACCACCAACAGAATATAAACCAACTGAATATAAACCACCAACAGAATATAAACCAACTGAATATAAACCACCAACAGAATATAAACCACCAAGAGAATATAAACCACCAACAAAAATATAAACCACCAACAGAATATAAACCACCAACAGAATATAACCCAACAACAGAAAATAAACCAACAGAATATAAACCAGCAACAGAATATAAACCCCCAACAGAATATAAACCAACCAACAGAATATAAACCAACCAACAGAATATAAACCAACCAACCGAATATAAACAAACTGAATATAAACCAAGAGAAAATAAAACAGAATATAAACCACCAACACAATATAAACCACCAACAGAATATAAACCACCAGCAGAATATAAACCACCAACAGAATATAAACCAACAACAGGATATAAACCAACAACAGAATATAACCCAACAACAGAAAATAAACCAACAGAATATAAACCAACAACAGAATATAAACCAACAACAGAATATAAACCACCAACAGAATATAAACCACCAACAGAATATAAACCAACAGAATATAAACCACCAACAGAATATAAACCAACTGAATATAAACCACCAACAGAATACAAACCACCAACAGAATACAAACCACCAACAGAATATAAACCAACAGAATATAAACCACCAACAGAATATAAACCACCAACAGAATATAAACCAACTGAATATAAACCACCAACAGAATATAAACCAAGAGAAAATAAACCAACAGAATATAAACCACCAAGAGAATATAAACCACCAACAGAATATAAACCAACTGAATATAAACCACCAACAGAATATAAACCACCAACAGAATATAAACCCCCAACAGAATACAAACCACCAACAGAATGCAAACCACCAACAGAATACAAACCACCAACAGAATATAAACCACCAACAGAATATAAACCAACTGAATATAAACCACCAACAGAATATAAACCAACTGAATATAAACCACCAACAGAATATAAACCACCAAGAGAATATAAACCACCAACAAAAATATAAACCACCAACAGAATATAAACCACCAACAGAATATAACCCAACAACAGAAAATAAACCAACAGAATATAAACCAGCAACAGAATATAAACCCCCAACAGAATATAAACCAACCAACAGAATATAAACCAACCAACAGAATATAAACCAACCAACCGAATATAAACAAACTGAATATAAACCAAGAGAAAATAAACCAACAGAATATAAACCACCAACAGAATATAAACAAACTGAATATAAACCAACAGAATATAAACCACCAACAGAATATAAACCACCAACAGAATATAAACCCCCAAAAGAATATAAACCCAACAGAATCTAAATCAGCAACAGCATATAACCCAACAGAATCTAAACCAGCAATAGAATCTAAACCAGCAACAGAATCTAAACCAGCAACAGAATCTAAACCAGCAACAGAATCTAAACCAGCAACAGAATCTAAACCACCACCAGAAACTAAACCACCACCAGAATCTCAACCCCCAACAGAATATAAACCAAGAGAAAATAAACCAACAGAATATAAACCACCAACAGAATACAAACCACCAAAAGAATATAAACCACCAAAAGAATATAAACCACCAACAGAATATAAACCAGCAACAGAATATAAACCAGAAACAGAATATAAACCCCCAACAGAATATAAACCCCCAACAGAATATAAACCCCCAACAGAATATAAACCCCCAACAGAATATGAACCCCCAACAGAATATAAACCACCAACAGAATATAAACCATCAACAGAATATTAACCCCCAACAGAATATAAATCACCAACAGAATATAAACCAGCAACAGAATATAAACCAGCAACAGAATATAAACCAGCAACAGAATATAAACGAGCAACAGAATATAAACCCCCAACAGAATATAAGCCCCAACAGAATATAAACCCCCAACAGAATCTAAACCACCACCAGAATCTAAACCACCACCAGAATCTAAACCCCTAACAGAATATAAACCACCAACAGCATATAACCCAACAGAATCTAAACCAGCAACAGAATCTAAACCAGCAACAGAATCTAAACCAGCAACATAATCTAAAACACCAACAGAATAAAAACCATCAACATAATATAAACCATCAACAGAATATAAACCATCAACAAACTATAAACCACCAACAGAATATTAACCACCAACAGAATATAAACCACCAACTGAATATAAACGAACAGAATATAAACCAGCAACAGAAAATAAACGAACAGAATATAAACCAGCAACAGAATATAAACCAGCAACAGAATATAAACCACCAACAGCATAAAAACCATCAACAGAACATAAACCACCAACAGAATATAAACCACCAACAGAATATAAACCACCAACAGAACATAAACCACCAACAGAATATAAACCACCAACAGAATATAAACCACCAACAGAATATAAACCACCAACAGAATATAAACCACCAACAGAATATAAACCACCAACAGAATATAAACCACCAACAGAATATAAACCAGCAACAGAATATAAACCAGCAACAGAATATAAACCAGCAACAGAATATAAACCAGCAACAGAATATAAACCAGCAACAGAATATAAACCAGCAACAGAATATAAACCCCCAACAGGATATAAACCAGCAACAGAATATAAACCACCAACAGAATATAAACCATAAACAGAATATAAACCATCAACAGAATATAAACCAGCAACAGAATATAAACCACCAACAGAATATAAACCAGCAACAGAATATAAACCCCCAACAGAATATAAACCAGCAACAGAATATAAACCAGAAAAAGAATATAAACCCCCAACAGAATATAAACCACCAACAGAATATAAAACCCCAACAGAAAATAAACCCCCAACAGAATATAAACCAGCAACAAAATATAAACGAACAGAATATAAACCAGCAACAGAATATAAACCAGCAACAGAATATAAACCACCAACAGAATATAAACCAGCAACAGAATATAAACCAGCAACAGAATATAAACCCCCAACAGAATATAAACCAGCAACAGAATATAAACCAGCAACAGAATATAAACCAGAAAAAGATTATAAACCCCCAACAGAATATAAAACCCCAACAGAATATAAACCCCCAACAGAATATAAACCAGCAACAAAATATAAACGAACAGAATATAAACCAGCAACAGAATATAAACCAGCAACAGAATATAAACCACCAACAGAATATAAACCAGCAGCAGAATATAAACCAGCAGCAGAATATAAACCAGCAGCAGAATATAAACCCCCAACAGAATATAAACCACCAACAGAATAAAAACAAACTGAATATAAACCAAGAGAAAAATAAACCACCAACAGAATATAAACCACCAACAGAATATAAACCCCCAACAGAATATAAACCAGCAACAAAATATAAACCAGCAACAGAATATAAACCAGCAACAGAATATAAACCAGCAACAGAATATAAACCAGCAACAGAATATAAACCACCAACAGAATATAAACCACCAACAGAATATATACCAGCAACAGAATATATACCAGCAACAGAATATAAACCCCCAACAGAATATAAACCCCCAACAGAATATAAACCCCCAACAGAATATAAACCCCCAACAGAATATAAACCCCCAACAGAATATAAACCCCCAACAGAATATAAACCACCACCAGAATATAAACCAACAGAATATAAACCACCAGAATATAAACCAGCAACAGAATATAAACCAGCAACAGAATATAAACCAGCATCAGAATATAAACCAGCAACAGAATATAAACCCCCAACAGAATATAAACCAGCAACAGAATATAAACCAGGAAAAGAATATAAACCCCCAACAGAATATAAACCACCAACAGAATATAAAACCCCAACAGAATATAAACCCCCAACAGAATATAAACCCCCAACAGAATATAAACCAGCAACAAAATATAAACGAACAGAATATAAACCAGCAACAGAATATAAACCAGCAACAGAATATAAACCACCAACAGAATATAAACCAGCAGCAGAATATAAACCAGCAGCAGAATATAAACCAGCAGCAGAATATAAACCCCCAACAGAATATAAACCACCAACAGAATATAAACCACCAACAGAATAAAAACAAACTGAATATAAACCAAGAGAAAAATAAACCACCAACAGAATATAAACCACCAACAGAATATAAACCCCCAACAGAATATAAACCAGCAACAAAATATAAACCAGCAACAGAATATAAACCAGCAACAGAATATAAACCAGCAACAGAATATAAACCAGCAACAGAATATAAACCACCAACAGAATATAAACCACCAACAGAATATATACCAGCAACAGAATATATACCAGCAACAGAATATAAACCCCCAACAGAATATAAACCCCCAACAGAATATAAACCCCCAACAGAATATAAACCCCCAACAGAATATAAACCCCCAACAGAATATAAACCCCCAACAGAATATAAACCACCACCAGAATATAAACCAACAGAATATAAACCACCAACAGAAAATAAACCACCAGAATATAAACCAGCAACAGAATATAAACCAGCAACAGAATATAAACCAGCATCAGAATATAAACCAGCAACAGAATATAAACCCCCAACAGAATATAAACCAGCAACAGAATATAAACCAGGAAAAGAATATAAACCCCCAACAGAATATAAACCACCAACAGAATATAAAACCCCAACAGAATATAAACCCCCAACAGAATATAAACCCCCAACAGAATATAAACCAGCAACAAAATATAAACGAACAGAATATAAACCAGCAACAGAATATAAACCAGCAACAGAATATAAACCACCAACAGAATATAAACCAGCAGCAGAATATAAACCAGCAGCAGAATATAAACCAGCAGCAGAATATAAACCCCCAACAGAATATAAACCACCAACAGAATATAAACCACCAACAGAATAAAAACAAACTGAATATAAACCAAGAGAAAAATAAACCACCAACAGAATATAAACCACCAACAGAATATAAACGCCCAACAGAATATAAACCAGCAACAAAATATAAACCACCAACTGAATATAAACCAGCAACAGAATATAAACCAGCAACAGAATATAAACCACCAACAGAATATAAACCAGCAACAGAATATAAACCAGCAACAGAATATAAACCAGCAACAGAATATATACCAGCAACAGAATATATACCAGCAACAGAATATAAACCCCCAACAGAATATAAACCCCCAACAGAATATAAACCCCCAACAGAATATAAACCAGCAATAGAATCTAAAACACCAACAGAATCTAAACCACCACCAGAATATAAACCAACAGAATATAAACCACCAACAGAAAATAAACCACCAGAATAAAAACCACCAACAGACTATAAACCAAAACAATATAAACCACCAACAGAAAATAAACCAACAGAATATAAACCAGCAACAGAATATAAACCAGCAACAGAATATAAACCAGCAACAGAATATAAACCCCCAACAGAATATAAACCACCAACAGAATATAAACCACCAACAGAATATAAACCACCAACAGAATATAAACACCCAACAGAATATAAACCCCCAACAGAATATAACAAACAACAGAAAATAAACCAACAGAATATAAACCACCAACAGAATATAAACCACCAACAGAATATAAACCATCAACAGAATATAAACTACCAACAGAATATAAACCACCAACAGAATATAAACCACCAACAGAATATAAACCCAACAGAATATAAACCCAACAGAATATACCACCAACAGAATATAACAAACAACAGAATATAAACCACCAACAGAATATAAACCACCAACAGAATATAAACCAACAACAGGATATAAACCACCAACAGAATATAACCAAACAACAGAAAATAAACCAACAGAATATAAACCAACAACAGAATATAAACCAACAACAGAATATAAACCAACAACAGAATATAAACCATCAACAGAATATAAACCACCAACAGAATATAAACAAACAACAGGATATAAACCACCAACAGAATATAAACCAACTGAATATAAACCACCAACAAAATATAAACCATCAACAGAATATAAACCCCCAACAGAATATAAACCCCCAACAGAATATAAACCACCAACAGAATATAAACAAACTGAATATATACCAAGAGAAAATAAACCAAGAGAATATAAACCACCAACAGAATATAAACCCCCAACAGAATATAAACCAACAGAATATAAACAAACTGAATATAAACCAAGAGAAAATAAACCACCAGAATATAAACCACCAACAGGATATAAACCACCAACAGAATATAACCCAACAACAGAATATAAACCACCAACGGAATATAAACCACCAACAGAATATAAACAACCAACAGAATATAAACCACCAACAGGATATAAACCACCAACAGAATATAACCCAACAACAGAATATAAACCAACAACATAATATAAACCACCAAAAGAATATAAACCAACAACAGAATATAAACCATCAACAGAATATAAACCATCAACAGAATATAAACCATCAACAGAAAATAAACCATCAACAGAATATAAACCACCAACAGAATATAAACCACCAACAGAATATAAACCAACAGAATATAAACCACCAAAAGAAAATAAACCACCAACAGAAAATAAACCAGCAACAGAATATAAACCACCAACAGAATATAAACCACCAACAGAATATAAACCACCAACAGAATATAAACCACCAACAGAATATAACCCAACAACAGAAAATAACCCAACAACAGAAAATAAACCCAACAACAGAAAATAAACCCAACAGAATCTAAACCAGCAACAGAATCTAAACCAGCAACAGAATCTAAACCAGCAACATAATCTAAAACACCAACAGAATAAAAACAATCAACATAATATAAACCATCAACAGAATATAAACCATCAACAAACTATAAACCACCAACAGAATATTAACCACCAACAGAATATTAACCACCAACAGAATATAAACCACCAACAGAATATAAACCACCAAAAGAATATAAACCAGCAAAAGAATATAAACCAGCAACAGAATATAAACCAGCAACAGAATATAAACCAGCAACAGAATATAAACCACCAACAGAAAATAAACCACCAACAGAAAATAAACCACCAACAGAATCTAAACCAGCAACATAATCTAAAACACCAACAGAATAAAAACAATCAACATAATATAAACCATCAACAGAATATAAACCATCAACAAACTATAAACCACCAACAGAATATTAACCACCAACAGAATATAAACCACCAACAGAATATGAACCACCTACTGAATATAAACGAACAGAATATAAACCAGCAACAGAAATAAAAGAAAAGAATATAAACCAGCAACAGAATATAAACCACCAACAGAATATAAACCACCAACAGCATTAAAACCATCAACAGAACATAAACCACCAACAGAATATAAACCACCAAGAGAATATAAACCACCAAAAGAATATAAACCAGCAAAAGAATATAAACCAGCAACAGAATATAAACCAGCAACAGAATATAAACCACCAACAGAAAATAAACCACCAACAGAAAATAAACCACCAACAGAATCTAAACCAGCAACAGAATATAAACAAACAGAATAAAAACCACCAACAGAATATAAACCACCAACAGAAAATAAAGCACCAACAGAATATAAACGAACAGAATAAAAACCATCAACAGAATATAAACCATCAACAGAATATAAACCATCAACAGAATATAAACCACCAACAGAATATAAACCAACAGAATATAAACCACCAACAGAATATAAACCAACTGAATATAAACCACCAACAGAATATAAACCACCAACAGAATATAAACCAGCACCGGAATATAAACCACCAACAGAATATAACCCAACAACAGAATATAAACCACCAACAGAATATAAACCACCAACAGAATATAAACCACCAACAGAATATAAACCACCAACAGAATATAAACCACCAACAGAATATAAACCACCAACAGAATATAAACAATCAACAGAATATAAACCATCAACAGAATATAAACCACCAACAGAATATAACCCAACAACAGAATATAAACCAACAACAGGATATAAACCAACAACAGGATATAAACCACCAACAGAATATAACCCAACAACAGAATATAAACCACCAACAGAATATAAACCACCAACAGAATATAAACCACCAACAGAATATAAACCAACAACAGAATATAAACCAACAACAGAATATAAACCATCAACAGAATATAAACCATCAACAGAATATAAACCATCAACAGAAAATAAACCATCAACAGAATATAAACCACCAACAGAATATAAACCAACAGAATATAAACCACCAAAAGAAAATAAACCACCAACAGAATATAACCCACCAACAGAATATAACCCACCAACAGAAAATAACCCAACAACAGAAAATAACCCAACAACAGAAAATAACCCAACAACAGAAAATAAACCCAACAACAGAAAATAAACCAGCAACAGAATCTAAACCAGCAACAGAATCTAAACCAGCAACAGAATCTAAACCAGCAACATAATCTAAAACACCAACAGAATAAAAACCATCAACATAATATAAACCATCAACAGAATATAAACCATCAACAAACTATAAACCACCAACAAACTATAAACCACCAACAGAATATTAACCACCAACAGAAAATTAACCACCAACAGAATATAAACCACCAACAGAATATAAACCACCAACAGAATATAAACCACCAACAGAATATAAACCAAGAGAAAATAAACCAACAGAATATAAACCACCAACAGAATATAAACCACCAACAGAATATAAACCACCAACAGAATATAAACCACCAACAGAATATAAACCAGCAACAGAATATAAACCCCCAACAGAATATAAACCAGCAACAGAATATAAACCCCCAACAGAATATAAACCCCCAACAGAATATAAACCACCAACAGAATATAAACCATCAACAGAATATAAACCATCAACAGAATATAAACCATCAACAGAATATTAACCAGCAACAGAATATAAACCAGCAACAGAATATAAACCAGCAACAGAATATAAACCCCCAACAGAATATAAACCCCCAACAGAATATAAACCACCAACAGAATATAAACCACCAACAGAATCTAAACCACCACCAGAATCTAAACCACCACCAGAATCTAAACCACCACCAGAATCTAAACCCCCAACAGAATATAAACCACCAACAGCATATAACCCAACAGAATCTAAACCAGCAACAGAATCTAAACCAGCAACAGAATCTAAACCAGCAACAGAATCTAAACCAGCAACATAATCTAAAACACCAACAGAATAAAAACCATCAACATAATATAAACCACCAACAGAATATAAACCACCAACAGAATATAAACCACCAACTGAATATAAACGAACAGAATATAAACCAGCAACAGAAAATAAACGAACAGAATATAAACCAGCAACAGAATATAAACCACCAACAGAATATAAACCAGCAACAGAATATAAACCAGCAACAGAATATAAACCAGCAACAGAATATAAACCAGCAACAGAATATAAACCCCCAACAGGATATAAACCAGCAACAGAATATAAACCCCCAACAGAATATAAACCACCAACAGAATATAAACCACCAACAGAATATAAACCACCAACAGAATACAAACCAAAATAACACAAACCACCAACAGAAAATAAACCACCAACAGAATATAAACCAGCAACAGAATATAAACCCCCAACAGAATATAAACCAGCAACAGAATATAAACCAGAAACAGAATATAAACCCCCAACAGAATAAACAAACTGAATATAAACCAAGAGAAAAATAAACCACCAACAGAATATAAACCACCAACAGAATATAAACAAACTGAATATAAACCAAGAGAAAAATAAACCAAGAGAATATAAACCACCAACACAATATAAACCCCCAACAGAATATAAACCAACAGAATATAAACAAACTGAATATAAACCAAGAGAAAATAAACCACCAGAATATAAACCACCAACAGGATATAAACCAACAACAGAATATAACCCAACAACAGAATATAAACCACCAACGGAATATAAACCACCAACAGAATATAAACCACCAACAGAATATAAACCACCAACAGAATATAAACCACCAACAGAAAATAAACCAACAACAGAAAGTAAACCAACAACAGAAAATAAACCAACAACAGAATATAAACCAACAACAGAATATAAACCACCAAAAGAATATAAACCAACAACAGAATATAATCCATCAACAGAATATAAACCATCAACAGAATATAAACCATCAACAGAAAATAAACCATCAACAGAATATAAACCACCAACAGAATATAAACCACCAACAGAATATAAACCAACAGAATATAAACCACCAAAAGAAAATAAACCACCAACAGAAAATAAACCAGCAACAGAATATAAACCACCAACAGAATATAAACCACCAACAGAATATAAACCACCAACAGAATATAACCCAACAACAGAAAATAACCCAACAACAGAAAATAAACCCAACAACAGAAAATAAACCCAACAACAGAATCTAAACCAGCAACAGAATCTAAACCAGCAACAGAATCTAAACCAGCAACAGAATCTAAACCAGCAACAGAATCTAAACCAGCAACAGAATCTAAACCAGCAACAGAATCTAAACCACCAACAGAATATAAACCATCAACAGAATATAAACCATTAAAAAATATAAACCACCAACAGAATATTAACCACCAACAGAATATAAACCACCAACAGAAAATAAACCAACAACAGAAAGTAAACCAACAACAGAAAATAAACCAACAACAGAATATAAACCAACAACAGAATATAAACCACCAAAAGAATATAAACCAACAACAGAATATAATCCATCAACAGAATATAAACCATCAACAGAATATAAACCATCAACAGAAAATAAACCATCAACAGAATATAAACCACCAACAGAATATAAACCACCAACAGAATATAAACCAACAGAATATAAACCACCAAAAGAAAATAAACCACCAACAGAAAATAAACCAGCAACAGAATATAAACCACCAACAGAATATAAACCACCAACAGAATATAAACCACCAACAGAATATAACCCAACAACAGAAAATAACCCAACAACAGAAAATAAACCCAACAACAGAAAATAAACCCAACAACAGAATCTAAACCAGCAACAGAATCTAAACCAGCAACAGAATCTAAACCAGCAACAGAATCTAAACCAGCAACAGAATCTAAACCAGCAACAGAATCTAAACCAGCAACAGAATCTAAACCACCAACAGAATATAAACCATCAACAGAATATAAACCATTAAAAAATATAAACCACCAACTGAATATAAACGAACAGAATATAAACCAGCAACAGAAAATAAACGAACAGAATATAAACCAGCAACAGAATATAAACCAGCAACAGAATATAAACCACCAACAGCATAAAAACCATCAACAGAACATAAACCACCAACAGAATATAAACCACCAAAAGAATATAAACCAGCAAAAGAATATAAACCAGCAACAGAATATAAACCAGCAACAGAATATAAACCACCAACAGAATATAAACCACCAACAGAAAATAAACCACCAACAGAAAATAAACCACCAACAGAAAATAAACCACCAACAGAATATAAACCAGCAAAAGAATATAAACCAGCAACAGAATATAAACCAGCAACAGAATATAAACCAGCAACAGAATATAAACCACCAACAGAAAATAAACCACCAACAGAAAATAAACCACCAACAGAAAATAAACCACCAACAGAAAATAAACCACCAACAGAAAATAAACCACCAACAGAATCTAAACCAGCAACAGAATATAAACAAACAGAATAAAAACCACCAACAGAATATAAACCACCAACAGAAAATAAAGCACCAACAGAATATAAACGAACAGAATAAAAACCATCAACAGAATATAAACCATCAACAGAATATAAACCATCAACAGAATATAAACCACCAACAGAATATAAACCAACAGAATATAAACCACCAACAGAATATAAACCAACTGAATATAAACCACCAACAGAATATAAACCAGCACCGGAATATAAACCACCAACAGAATATAAACCAACAGAATTTAAACCACCAACAGAATATAAACAAACTGAATATAAACCAACAGAACATAAACCACCAACAGAATATAAACCACCAACAGAATATAAACCACCAACAAAATATAAACAAACTGAATATAAACCAAGAGAAAATAAAACAACAGAATATAAACCACCAACAGAATATAAACCACCAACAGAATATAAACCACCAGCAGAATATAAACCACCAACAGAATATAAACCACCAACAGAATATAAACCAACAACAGAAAGTAAACCAACAACAGAAAGTAAACCAACAACAGAAAATAAACCAGCAACAGAATCTAAAACACCAACAGAATAAAAACCATCAACATAATATAAACCATCAACAGAATATAAACCATCAACAAACTATAAACCACCAACAGAATATTAACCACCAACAGAATATTAACCACCAACAGAATATAAACCACCAACAGAATATAAACCACCAACAGAATATAAACCACCAACAGAATATAAACCACCAACAGAATATAAACCAAGAGAAAATAAACCACCAACAGAATATAAACCACCAACAGAATATAAACCACCAACAGAATATAAACCACCAACAGAATATAAACCACCAACAGAATATAAACCACCAACAGAATATAAACCCCCAACAGAATATAAACCAGCAACAGAATATAAACCCCCAACAGAATATAAACCCCCAACAGAATATAAACCACCAACAGAATATAAACCATCAACAGAATATAAACCATCAACAGAATATAAACCATCAACAGAATATTAACCAGCAACAGAATATAAACCAGCAACAGAATATAAACCCCCAACAGAATATAAACCACCAACAGAATCTAAACCACCACCAGAATCTAAACCACCACCAGAATCTAAACCACCACCAGAATCTAAACCCCCAACAGAATATAAACCACCAACAGCATATAACCCAACAGAATCTAAACCAGCAACAGAATCTAAACCAGCAACAGAATCTAAACCAGCAACAGAATCTAAACCAGCAACATAATCTAAAACACCAACAGAATAAAAACCATCAACATAATATAAACCACCAACAGAATATAAACCACCAACAGAATATAAACCACCAACTGAATATAAACGAACAGAATATAAACCAGCAACAGAAAATAAACGAACAGAATATAAACCAGCAACAGAATATAAACCACCAACAGAATATAAACCAGCAACAGAATATAAACCAGCAACAGAATATAAACCAGCAACAGAATATAAACCAGCAACAGAATATAAACCCCCAACAGGATATAAACCAGCAACAGAATATAAACCCCCAACAGAATATAAACCACCAACAGAATATAAACCACCAACAGAATATAAACCACCAACAGAATACAAACCAAAATAACACAAACCACCAACAGAAAATAAACCACCAACAGAATATAAACCAGCAACAGAATATAAACCCCCAACAGAATATAAACCAGCAACAGAATATAAACCAGAAACAGAATATAAACCCCCAACAGAATAAACAAACTGAATATAAACCAAGAGAAAAATAAACCACCAACAGAATATAAACCACCAACAGAATATAAACAAACTGAATATAAACCAAGAGAAAAATAAACCAAGAGAATATAAACCACCAACACAATATAAACCCCCAACAGAATATAAACAAACTGAATATAAACCAAGAGAAAATAAACCACCAGAATATAAACCACCAACAGGATATAAACCAACAACAGAATATAACCCAACAACAGAATATAAACCACCAACGGAATATAAACCACCAACAGAATATAAACCACCAACAGAATATAAACCACCAACAGAATATAAACCACCAACAGAAAATAAACCAACAACAGAAAGTAAACCAACAACAGAAAATAAACCAACAACAGAATATAAACCAACAACAGAATATAAACCACCAAAAGAATATAAACCAACAACAGAATATAATCCATCAACAGAATATAAACCATCAACAGAATATAAACCATCAACAGAAAATAAACCATCAACAGAATATAAACCACCAACAGAATATAAACCACCAACAGAATATAAACCACCAACAGAATATAAACCAACAGAATATAAACCACCAAAAGAAAATAAACCACCAACAGAAAATAAACCAGCAACAGAATATAAACCACCAACAGAATATAAACCACCAACAGAATATAAACCACCAACAGAATATAACCCAACAACAGAAAATAACCCAACAACAGAAAATAAACCCAACAACAGAAAATAAACCCAACAACAGAATCTAAACCAGCAACAGAATCTAAACCAGCAACAGAATCTAAACCAGCAACAGAATCTAAACCAGCAACAGAATCTAAACCAGCAACAGAATCTAAAACACCAACAGAATAAAAACCATCAACATAATATAAACCATCAACAGAATATAAACCATTAAAAAATATAAACCACCAACAGAATATTAACCACCAACAGAATATTAACCACCAACAGAATATAAACCACCAACAGAATATAAACCACCAACTGAATATAAACGAACAGAATATAAACCAGCAACAGAAAATAAACGAACAGAATATAAACCAGCAACAGAATATAAACCAGCAACAGAATATAAACCACCAACAGCATAAAAACCATCAACAGAACATAAACCACCAACAGAATATAAACCACCAAAAGAATATAAACCAGCAAAAGAATATAAACCAGCAACAGAATATAAACCAGCAACAGAATATAAACCACCAACAGAATATAAACCACCAACAGAAAATAAACCACCAACAGAAAATAAACCACCAACAGAATCTAAACCAGCAACAGAATATAAACAAACAGAATAAAAACCACCAACAGAATATAAACCACCAACAGAAAATAAAGCACCAACAGAATATAAACGAACAGAATAAAAACCATCAACAGAATATAAACCATCAACAGAATATAAACCATCAACAGAATATAAACCACCAACAGAATATAAACCAACAGAATATAAACCACCAACAGAATATAAACCAACTGAATATAAACCACCAACAGAATATAAACCAGCACCGGAATATAAACCAGCACCGGAATATAAACCACCAACAGAATATAAACCAACAGAATTTAAACCACCAACAGAATATAAACAAACTGAATATAAACCAACAGAACATAAACCACCAACAGAATATAAACCACCAACAGAATATAAACCACCAACAAAATATAAACAAACTGAATATAAACCAAGAGAAAATAAAACAACAGAATATAAACCACCAACAGAATATAAACCACCAACAGAATATAAACCACCAGCAGAATATAAACCACCAACAGAATATAAACCACCAACAGAATATAAACCAACAACAGAAAGTAAACCAACAACAGAAAGTAAACCAACAACAGAAAATAAACCAACAACAGAATATAAACCACCAACAGAATATAAACCACCAACAGAATATAAACCACCAACAGAATATAAACCAGCAACAGAATCTAAAACACCAACAGAATAAAAACCATCAACATAATATAAACCATCAACAGAATATAAACCATCAACAAACTATAAACCACCAACAGAATATTAACCACCAACAGAATATAAACCACCAACAGAATATAAACCAAGAGAAAATAAACCAACAGAATATAAACCACCAACAGAATATAAACCACCAACAGAATATAAACCACCAACAGAATATAAACCAGCAACAGAATATAAACCCCCAACAGAATAAAAACCAGCAACAGAATATAAACCAGAAACAGAATAAAAAACCCCAACAGAATATAAACCCCCAACAGAATATAAACCCCCAACAGAATATAAACCCCCAACAGAATATAAACCCCCAACAGAATATAAACCACCAACAGAATATAAACCACCAACAGAATATAAACCACCAACAGAATATAAACAAACTGAATATAAACCAAGAGAAAAATAAACCAACAGAATATAAACCACCAACAGAATATAAACCAGCAACAGAATATAAACCACCAACAGAATATAAACCCCAAACAGAATATAAACCACCAACAGAATATAAACCAGCAACAGAATATAAACCACCAACAGAATATAAACCCCCAACAGAATATAAACCACCAACAGAATCTAAACCACCAACAGAATCTAAACCACCACCAGAATATAAACCAACAGAATATAAACCACCAACAGAAAATAAACCACCAGAATAAAAACCACCAACAGACTATAAACCAAAACAATATAAACCACCAACAGAATATAAAACACCAACAGAATATAAACCAGCAACAGAATATAAACCCGCAACAGAATATAAACCACCAACAGAATATAAACCACCAACAGAATATAAACCACCAACAGAATATAAACCACCAACAGAATATAAACCACCAAAAGAATATAAACCACTAAAAGAATATAAACCACCAGAATATAAACCACCAACAGAATAAAAACCAAAATAACATAAACCACCAACAGAATATAAACCACCAACAGAATATAAACCACCAACAGAATACAAACCAAAATAACATAAACCACCAACAGAAAATAAACCAACAACAGAATATAAAACAAAACAATATAAACCATCAACAGAATATAGACCACCAACAGAATATAAACCACCAAAAGAATATAAACCACTAAAAGAATATAAACCAACAGAATATAAACCACCAACAGAATATAAACCACCAACAGAATATAAACCAACAACAGAATATAAACCAACAACAGAATATAAACCAGTACCGGAAAATAAACATTACATTTACATTTAAGTCATTTGGCAGACGCTCTTATTCAGAGCGACTTACAAATTGGTGAATTCACCTTATGACATCCAGTGGAACAGCCACTTTACAATAGTGCATCTAAATCATTTAAGGGGGGGGGGGGTGAGAAGGATTACTTTATCCTATCCTAGGTATTCCTTAAAGAGGTGGGGTTTCAGGTGTCTCCGGAAGGTGGTGATTGACTCAACTGTCCTGGCGTCGTGAGGGAGTTTGTTCCACCATTGGGGAGCCAGAGCAGCGAACAGTTTTGACTGGGCTGAGCGGGAACTGTACTTCCTCAGTGGTAGGGAGGCGAGCAGGCCAGAGGTGGATGAACGCAGTGCCCTTGTTTGGGTGTAGGGCCTGATCAGAAGCTGGAGGTACTGCAGTGCCGTTCCCCTCACAGCTCCGTAGGCAAGCACCATGGTCTTGTAGCGGATGCGGAAACCAAATGCGGAAACCAAATGAATATAAACCACCAACAGAATATAGACCACCAACAGAATATAAACCACCAACAGAATATAAACCACCAACAGAATATAAACCACCAACAGAATATAAACCACCAACAGAATATAAACCACCAACAGAATATAAACCACCAACAGAATATAAACTACCAACAGAATATAAACCACCAACAGAATATAAACCACCAACAGAATATAAACCACCAACAGAATATAAACTACCAACAGAATATAAACCACCAACAGGATATAAACCACCAACAGAATATAACCCAACAACAGAAAATAAACCAACAGAATATAAACCACCAACAGAATATAAACCAACAACAGAATATAAACCATCAACAGAATATAAACCACCAACAGAATATAAACCAACATAATATAAACCAACAGAATATAAACCAACAGAATATAAACCACCAACAGAATATAAACCAACTGAATATAAACCACCAACAGAATATAAACCACCAACAGAATATAAACCCCCAACAGAATATAAACCCCCAACAGAATATAAACCAACTGAATATAAACCACAAACAGAATATAAACAAACTGAATATAAACCAAGAGAAAATAAACCACCAACAGAATATAAACCACCAACAGAATATAAACCACCAACAGAATATAACCCAACAACAGAAAATAAACAAACAGAATATAAACCAGCAAAAGAATATAAACCCCCAACATAATCTAAACCACCAACAGAATATAAACCACCAACAGAATATAAACCACCAACAGAATATAACACAACAACAGAAAATAAACCAACAGAATATAAACAACCAACAGGATATAAACCACCAACAGAATATAAACCACCAACAGAATATAAACCACCAACAGGATATAAACCACCAACAGGATATAAACCACCAACAGGATATAAACCACCAACAGGATATAAACCACCAACAGAATATAAACCACCAACTGAATATAAACGAACAGAATATAAACCAGCAACAGAAAATAAACGAAAAGAAAAAAAATCAACAGAATATAAACCACCAACAGACTATAAACCACCAACAGAATATAAACCACCAACAGAATATAAACCACCAACAGAATATAAACCACCAATAGAATATAAACCACCAACAGAATATAAACCAACAGAATATAAACCAACAGAATATAAACCACCAACAGAAAATAAACCAAGATAATATAAACCAACAACAGAATATAAACCAAGATAATATAAACCAACAACAGAATATAAACCAACAACAGAATATAAACCAACAACAGAAAATAAACCAACAGAATATAAACCACCAACAGAATATAAACCACCAACAGAATATATACCAACAACAGAATATAAACCACCAACAGAATATAACCCAACAACAGAAAATAAACCACCAGAATATAAACCAACAACAGAATATAAACCAACAACAGAATACAAACCACCAACAGAATACAAACCACCAACAGAATTCAAACCAAAATAACATAAACCACCAACAGAATATAAACCACCAACAGAATATAAACCACCAACAGAATATAAACCACCAACAGAATATAAACCACTAAAAGAATATAAACCAACAGAATATAAACCACCAACAGAATATAAACCAACAACAGAATATAAACCAACAACAGAATATAAACCAACAACAGAATATAAACCAGCACCGGAAAATAAACCAAATGAATATAAACCACCAACAGAATATAGACCACCAACAGAATATAAACCACCAACAGAATATAAACCAACAACAGAATATAAACCACCAACACAATATAAACCACCAACACAATATAAACCACCAACAGAATATAAACCACCAACAGAATATAAACCAGCAACAGAATATAAACCACCAACAGAATATAAACCAACAGAATATAAACCAACAGAATATAAACCACCAACAGAAAATGAACCAAGATAATATAAACCAACAACATAATATAAACCACCAACAGAAAATAAACCAAGATAATATAAACCAACAACAGAATATAAAACACCAACAGAATATAAACCACCACCAGAATTATAAACCACCACCAGAATTATAAACCACCACCAGAATTATAAACCACCACCAGAATATAAACCACCACCAGAATATAAACCACAAACAGAATATAAACCAACCGAATATAAATTGACAACAGAATATAAACCGATAACAGCATATAAACCACCAACAGAAAATAAACCACCAACAGAAAATAAACCACCAACAGAAAATAAACCACAAACAGAAAATAAACCACCAACAGAAAATAAACCACCAACAGAATATAAACCAGCAACAGAATATAAACAAACAGAATATAAACCAGCAACAGAATATAAACAAACAGAATATAAACCACCATAATATAAACCAAAAACAGAATATAAACCAACAGAAGAATATAAACCAAGAGAAAATAAACCACCACCAGAATATAAACCACCAACACAATATAAACAACCAACACAATATAAACAACCAACACAATATAAACCACCAACACAATATAAACCACCAACACAATATAAACCACCAACACAATATAAACCACCACCAGAATATAAACCGACAACAGAATATAAAGCACCAACAGAATATAAAGCACCAACAGAATATAAACCACCAACAGAATATAAACCACCAACAGAATATAAACCACCAACACAATATAAACCACCAACACAATATAAACCACCAACAGAATATAAACAAACTGAATATAAACCAACTGAATATAAACCAACAACAGAATATAAACCGCCAACAGAAAATAAACCCACAACAGAATATAAACCACCAACAGAATATAAAGCAACAGGATATAAACCACCAACAGAATATAAAGCAACAGAATATAAACCACCAACAGAATATAAAGCAACAGGATATAAAGCACCAACAGAATATAAAGCACCAACAGAATATAAACCACCAACAGAATATAAACCACCAACAGAATATAAACCACCAACACAATATAAACCACCAACACAATATAAACCACCAACAGAATATAAACAAACTGAATATAAACCAACTGAATATAAACCAACAACAGAATATAAACCGCCAACAGAAAATAAACCCCCAACAGAATATAAACCACCAACAGAATATAAAGCAACAGGATATAAACCACCAACAGAATATAAAGCAACAGGATATAAACCACCAACAGAATATAAACAAACTGAATATAAACCAACTGAATATAAACCAACAACAGAATATAAACCACCATCAGAATATAAACCACCAACAGAATATAAACCACCAACAGAATATAAACCACCAACAGAATATAAACCACCAACAGAATATAAACCACCAACAGAATATAAACCACCAACAGAATATAAACCACCAACAGAATATAAACCACCAACAGAATATAAACCAACAGAATATAAACCAACAGAATATAAACCACCCACAACCTGCTCTCATTCTGTCTCCCCCTCTCCTTCTCCCTCTATCGAGCAGTCTCTCTCTTGTCCTCATCAACTCTGTTCTAAAGTTATACTGGTCCATCGTTCCACACACACCTCTCCCTCTCCCGCTCCCTCCCTCTCCTACCTCTATAGAGCAGTCTCTCTCTTGTCCTCATCAACTCTGTTCTAAAGTTATACTGGTCCATCGTTCCACACACACCTCTCCCTCTCCCGCTCCCTCCCTCTCCTTCTCCCTCTATAGAGCAGTCTCCCTCTTGTCCTCATCAACTCTGTTCTGTTTTTCTCCTCTTCTCGTGTTTGTTCTTACGACCATAAAAAGCAGAGCCAGAAAACACAGTGTGGTGAATAAAACTAAAACTGTCCCTCTTTACTTTAGCTTTGAAACAAGATGTAAAATATGGAATTGCCATTTTGAAATTCAGCTTGAAGTTGATAGTGACTGCCACTCAGAGAAGCTTTTTTTTGTCTGCATTCTGTCTGTTCCACCATCAGGGAAAGCACAGGAAAAAAAAATGAGTTTGTGGCCAAGTTCCAGTTTAAGGCTTTGAAATGCAATAAGACACAAAGTACATATCAAATATCCTGAGCGTTCGTTGATGATAGAGGCTAGAGGACTTAAATATGAAAGCTCTGTCTCTCAGTTTCTGTCTCTCGTCCTAAAAATGGGCAGCATAACAGTGCATACGATTGTCTGGAAATGGACATGTGGCCGAAATGAGGGGAATCAGGTAGGTGGGACGGGGCGAGTGGGTAAGAGTCTCCCTGGCTGTCACTCCTGGCTGTCACTATAGCAGACAACGTAAAAGGTCAAATATCAACAACAACAACAAAAAACAGTCATCGAGCAGCCTCCTTGAAACACATGATTGTACCAGGAAGTCAAACTACACTATTACCACGCTATGTTAAAGACAGGCTCTTTACCAGGCCCAGGTACTATTGTCATAGCTCTATGGAAAAGCAGAGCGACAGAACGACGAGACCTAGATTCCCATTCAAGTCTTTATTCTATTCATCTGGGGTAACGTTTCGCCACTGACTATGGCAATACTTCTCCGTGACTACGGTAAAGTCTGGTGACATGTAGGTCCACTGTGCCCTAGCGTCTTTGACCCCTTACGACCCCTGACGCCACGGCGACCGGCACTCCGTCGCCCTTCGGCCTGCAGCCTCAAACACAAGAGAAGAATAAGACGTGGCGGCGGACCGGTCGAGCTGAGCGCTGAAACCATCAGGACAATCCGTTACATCTGACAGGTTAAATGTTCCATGACCAGATGGCATCAGAGCAGAGCCCCATAATGGAAGAGACAGAGTCGGGAAACACATCACAATCAATGGTGTTTGGCTACAGTTCAGATTCCTGCACAGAATCTCCACACTATCCTCCCACCACTCTACTAACCACACCACACTATCCTCACACCACTCTACTAACCACACCACACTATCCTCACACCACTCTACTAACCACACCACTCTACTAACCACGCCACTCTACTAACCACGCCACTCGACTAACCACACCACACTATCCTCACACCACTCTACTAACCACGCCACTCGACTAACTACACCACTCTACTAACTACACCACTCTCCTAACCACGCCACTCTACTAACTACACCACTCTCCTAACCACGCCACTCTACTAACTACACCACTCTACTAACTACGCCACTCTACTAACCACGCCACTCTACTAACTACGCCACTCTACTAACCACACCACACTATCCTCACACCACTCTACTAACCACACCACACTATCCTCACACCACTCTACTAACCCCACCACACTATCCTCACACCACTCTACTAACCCCGCCACTCTACTAACCACGCCACTCTACTAACCACGCCACTCTACTAACTACGCCACTCTACTAACCACACCACACTATCCTCACACCACTCTACTAACCACACCACACTATCCTCACACCACTCTACTAACCCCACCACACTATCCTCACACCACTCTACTAACCCCGCCACTCTACTAACCCCGGCACTCTACTAACCACGCCACTCTACTAACCACGCCACTCTACTAACCACGCCACTCTACTAACCACACCACTCTACTAACCACGCCACTCTACTAACCCCGCCACTCTACTAACCACGCCACTCTACTAACCACGCCACTCTACTAACCACGCCACTCTACTAACCACGCCACTCTACTAACCACGCCACTCTACTAACTACGCCACTCTACTAACTACGCCACTCTACTAACCACGCCACTCTACTAACCACGCCACTCTACTAACCCCGCCACTCTACTAACCACGCCACTCGACTAACCACGCCACTCGACTAACTACGCCACTCTACTAACCACGCCACTCTACTAACCACGCCACTCTACTAACCACGCCACTCTACTAACCACGCCACTCTACTAACTACGCCACTCTACTAACCACGCCACTCTACTAACTACGCCACTCTACTAACTACGCCACTCTACTAACTACGCCACTCTACTAACCACGCCACACTATCCTCACACCACTCTACTAACCACGCCACTCTACTAACTACGCCACTCTACTAACTACGCCACTCTACTAACTACGCCACTCTACTAACTACGCCACTCTACTAACCACGCCACTCTACTAACTAGGCCACTCTACTAACTAGGCCACTCTACTAACCAGGCCACTCTACTAACTAGGCCACTCTACTAACCACGCCACTCTACTAACTACGCCACTCTACTAACTACGCCACTCTACTAACTACGCCACTCTACTAACCACGCCACTCTACTAACCACGCCACTCTACTAACCACGCCACTCGACTAACTACGCCACTCTACTAACCACACCACACTATCCTCACACCACTCTACTAACCACACCACACTATCCTCACACCACTCTACTAACCCCACCACTCTACTAACCCCACCACTCTACTAACCCCACCACACTCTACTAACCCCACCACACTCTACTAACCCCGGCACTCTACTAACCACGCCACTCTACTAACCACGCCACTCTACTAACCACGCCACTCTACTAACCAAGCCACTCTACTAACCACACCACACTATCCTCACACCACTCTACTAACCCCGCCACTCTACTAACCCCACCACTCTACTAACCCCACCACACTATCCTCACACCACTCTACTAACCCCACCACTCTACTAACCACACCACTCTACTAACCACACCACACTATCCTCACACCACTCTACTAACCACACCACACTATCCTCACACCACTCTACTAACCCCACCACTCTACTAACCCCACCACTCTACTAACCCCACCACTCTACTAACCCCACCACACTCTACTAACCCCGCCACTCTACTAACCCCGGCACTCTACTAACCACGCCACTCTACTAACCACGCCACTCTACTAACCACGCCACTCTACTAACCAAGCCACTCTACTAACCACACCACACTATCCTCACACCACTCTACTAACCCCGCCACTCTACTAACCCCACCACTCTACTAACCCCACCACACTATCCTCACACCACTCTACTAACCACACCACACTATCCTCACACCACTCTACTAACCCCACCACTCTACTAACCACACTATCCTCACACCACTCGACTAACCACGCCACTCGACTAACTACACCACACTATCCTCACACCACTCTACTAACCACACCACACTATCCTCACACCACTCTACTAACTACGCCACTCTACTAACCACGCCACTCTACTAACCACGCCACTCTACTAACCCCACCACTCTACTAACCACGCCACTCGACTAACTACGCCACTCTACTAACCACGCCACTCTACTAACTACGCCACTCTACTAACCACGCCACTCTACTAACCACGCCACTCTACTAACTACGCCACTCTACTAACCACGCCACTCTACTAACTACGCCACTCTACTAACTACGCCACTCTACTAACTACGCCACTCTACTAACCACGCCACACTATCCTCACACCACTCTACTAACCACGCCACTCTACTAACTACGCCACTCTACTAACTACGCCACTCTACTAACTACGCCACTCTACTAACCACGCCACTCGACTAACTACGCCACTCTACTAACTAGGCCACTCTACTAACTAGGCCACTCTACTAACCAGGCCACTCTACTAACTAGGCCACTCTACTAACCACGCCACTCTACTAACTACGCCACTCTACTAACTACGCCACTCTACTAACCACGCCACTCTACTAACCACGCCACTCTACTAACCACGCCACTCGACTAACTACGCCACTCTACTAACCACACCACACTATCCTCACACCACTCTACTAACCACACCACACTATCCTCACACCACTCTACTAACCCCACCACTCTACTAACCCCACCACTCTACTAACCCCACCACACTCTACTAACCCCGCCACTCTACTAACCCCGGCACTCTACTAACCACGCCACTCTACTAACCACGCCACTCTACTAACCACGCCACTCTACTAACCAAGCCACTCTACTAACCACACCACACTATCCTCACACCACTCTACTAACCCCGCCACTCTACTAACCCCACCACTCTACTAACCCCACCACACTATCCTCAAACCACTCTACTAACCCCACCACTCTACTAACCACACCACTCTACTAACCACACCACACTATCCTCACACCACTCTACTAACCACACCACACTATCCTCACACCACTCTACTAACCCCACCACTCTACTAACCCCACCACTCTACTAACCCCACCACTCTACTAACCCCACCACACTCTACTAACCCCGCCACTCTACTAACCCCGGCACTCTACTAACCACGCCACTCTACTAACCACGCCACTCTACTAACCACGCCACTCTACTAACCAAGCCACTCTACTAACCACACCACACTATCCTCACACCACTCTACTAACCCCGCCACTCTACTAACCCCACCACTCTACTAACCCCACCACTCTACTAACCCCACCACACTATCCTCACACCACTCTACTATCCTCACACCACTCTACTAACCACACCACACTATCCTCACACCACTCTACTAACCCCACCACTCTACTAACCACACCATCCTCACACCACTCTACTAACCCCGCCACTCTACTAACCCCGCCACTCTACTAACCACGCCACACTATCCTCACACCACTCTACTAACCCCGCCACTCTACTAACCCCACCACTCTACTAACCCCACCACACTATCCTCATACCACTCTACTAACCCCACCACTCTACTAACCACACCACTCTACTAACCACACCACTCTACTAACCACACCACACTATCCTCACACCACTCTACTAACCACACCACACTATCCTCACACCACTCTACTAACCACGCCACTCTACTAACCCCACCACTCTACTAACCCCACCACTCTACTAACCCCACCACACTATCCTCACACCACTCTACTAACCAAACCACACACCACGCTATCCTCACACCACTCTACTAAACACGCCACTCTACTAACCCCACCACTCTACTAACCCCACCACTCTACTAACCCCACTACACTATCCTCACACCACTCTACTAACCCCACCACTCTACTAACCCCACCACTCTACTAACCCCACCACTCTATCCTCACACCACTCTACTAACCCCACCACTCTACTAACCCCACCACTCTACTAACCCCGCCACTCTACTAACTACACCACTCTACTAACCACACCACACTATCCTCACACCACTCTACTAACCCCGCCACTCTACTAACCCCACCACTCTACTAACTACACCACTCTACTAACCCCACCACACTACTAACCACACCACTCTACTAACTACACCACACTATCCTCACACCACTCTACTAACCCCACCACTCTACTAACCCCACCACACTATCCTCACACCACTCTACTAACCCCACCACTCTACTAACCACACCATCCTCACACCACTCTACTAACCACACCACTCTACTAACCACACCACACCACTCTCCTAACCACACCACACTATCCTCACACCACTCTACTAACCACACCACTCTACTAACCACACCATCCTCACACCACTCTACTAACCACACCATCCTCACACCACTCTACTAACTACACCACTCTCCTAACCCCACACCACACTCACACCACTCTACTAACCACACCATCCTCACACCACTCTACTAACCACACCACTCTACTAACCACACCACACCACTCTCCTAACCACACCACACTATCCTCACACCACTCTACTAACCACACCACTCTACTAACCACACCATCCTCACACCACTCTACTAACCACACCATCCTCACACCACTCTACTAACTACACCACTCTCCTAACCCCACACCACACCACCCTCACACCACTCTACTAACCACACCATCCTCACACCAGTCTACTAACCACACCACTCTACTCTCCTAACCACACCACACTATCCTCACACCACTCTCCTAACCACACCACTCTCCTAACCACACCACTCTCCTAACCACACCACTCTCCTAACCACACCACTCACACACACACACGTCATTGACACCTTTGATAGCGTCATCCTTGCCAACAGCCAGTGAGTAATGATACATTAAATACCTCAAGAATCTCTCTACTCCCGTTGGTTCGTGGCAGG
Source organism: Oncorhynchus masou masou (assembly GCF_036934945.1). Classification (NCBI taxonomy): domain Eukaryota; kingdom Metazoa; phylum Chordata; class Actinopteri; order Salmoniformes; family Salmonidae; genus Oncorhynchus; species Oncorhynchus masou. The sequence goes on along the minus strand of NC_088222.1, from coordinate 5,836,968 downwards.
GTCAAACACTCACACACACACTGCACCCCTCCCCTCCCCCCATACCGCCACCCCATGCTCAATCTCTGACTAAGCTGTTGAGGATCAGAGAGAGTGAACTTATGGACTATGGAGGGCCAGGGTTTATAAAGCCATACAAGATTACACTCTGAGTCCTAAATAATCCCATTTCCCGAAATAGAGCTCTGGTCATGATTAGTGCACTATGTAGGGAATAGGGTGGCATTTGGTCTGCAGAAACTGTTGGTTCAGGGCCTTGTCATCCACTCTCCCTGCTCGCAGAACACACACACATACACACACACCCACCCACACCCTGCCTGCTACTAACGCCTTCACCGGGATGTCATAAGGTGAATTCACCAATTTGTAAGTCGCTCTGGATAAGAGCGTCTGCCAAATGACTTAAATGTAAATGTAATGTGACGACAATCAACATAATAATAACGACGACCCTGATAATATTACAAACATTTCAATAACAAAGAAATTGGAACGCGATGAAAAACGGAACTCCGTAGCTCCATTAGACCATGACATCAGTGTAGAGAACACTTAAAGAGACAGATCTCGATTAAAATATATTTTATCTCCCACACTATCTCCAGATGTAGGCATCTACGCATCGGTATGATAAATAGCTGAACTATATACACTATGGTATTTACGGTATGATAAATAGCTGAACTATATACTACGGTATTCAGGGTATGATAAATAGCTGAACTATATACTACGGTATTCAGGGTATGATAAATAGCTGAACTATATACTACGGTATGATAAATAGCTGAACTATATACTACGGTATTTAAGGTATAATAAATAGCTGAACTATATACTACGGTATTTAAGGTATAATAAATAGCTGAACTATATACTACGGTATTTAAGGTATAATAAATAGCTGAACTATATACTACGGTATTCAGGGTATGATAAATAGCTGAACTATATACTACGGTATTTAAGGTATAATAAATAGCTGAACTATATACTACGGTATTTACGGTATAATAAATAGCTGAACTATATGCTACGGTATAATAAATAGCTGAACTATATACTAAGGTATGATAAATAGCTGAACTATATACTACGGTATTTAAGGTATAATAAATAGCTGAACTATATACTACGGTATGATAAATAGCTGAACTATATACTACGGTATTTAAGGTATAATAAATAGCTGAACTATATACTACGGTATTTACGGTATGATAAATAGCTGAACTATATACTACGGTATTTAAGGTATAATAAATAGCTGAACTATATACTACGGTATTTAAGGTATAATAAATAGCTGAACTATATACTACGGTATGATAAATAGCTGAACTATATACTACGGTATTTAAGGTATAATAAATAGCTGAACTATATACTACGGTATTTAAGGTATAATAAATAGCTGAACTATATACTACGGTATGATAAATAGCTGAACTATATACTACGGTATTTAAGGTATAATAAATAGCTGAACTATATACTACGGTATGATAAATAGCTGAACTATATACTACGGTATTTACGGTATGATAAATAGCTGAACTATATACTACGGTATGATAAATAGCTGAACTATATACTACGGTATGATAAATAGCTGAACTATATACTACGGTATTTACGGTATGATAAATAGCTGAACTATATACTACGGTATTTAAGGTATAATAAATAGCTGAACTATATACTATGCTATTTACGGTATAATAAATAGCTGAACTATATACTACGGTATGATAAATAGCTGAACTATATACTACGGTATGATAAATAGCTGAACTATATACTACGGTATGATAAATAGCTGAACTATATACTATGCTATTTACGGTATAATAAATAGCTGAACTATATACTACGGTATTTACGGTATGATAAATAGCTGAACTATATACTACGGTATTTACGGTATAATAAATAGCTGAACTATATACTACGGTATAATAAATAGCTGAACTATATACTACGGTATTTACGGTATGATAAATAGCTGAACTATATACTACGGTATTTACGGTATAATAAATAGCTGAACTATATACTACGGTATAATAAATAGCTGAACTATATACTACGGTATTTACGGTATAATAAATAGCTGAACTATATACTACGGTATAATAAATAGCTGAACTATATACTACGGTATTTACGGTATAATAAATAGCTGAACTATATGCTACGGTATTTACTGTATAATAAATAGCTGAACTATATACTACGGTATTTACTGTATAATAAATAGCTGAACTATATACTACGGTATTTACTGTATAATAAATAGCTGAACTATATACTACGGTATAATAAATAGCTGAACTATATACTACGGTATAATAAATAGCTGAACTATATACTACGGTATAATAAATAGCTGAACTATATACTACGGTATTTACGGTATAATAAATAGCTGAACTATATACTACGGTATGATAAATAGCTGAACTATATACTACGGTATTTACGGTATAATAAATAGCTGAACTATATACTACGGTATAATAAATAGCTGAACTATATACTACGGTATTTACGGTATAATAAATAGCTGAACTATATGCTACGGTATTTACTGTATAATAAATAGCTGAACTATATACTACGGTATTTACTGTATAATAAATAGCTGAACTATATACTACGGTATTTACTGTATAATAAATAGCTGAACTATATACTACGGTATAATAAATAGCTGAACTATATACTACGGTATAATAAATAGCTGAACTATATACTACGGTATAATAAATAGCTGAACTATATACTACGGTATTTACGGTATAATAAATAGCTGAACTATATACTAAGGTATGATAAATAGCTGAACTATATACTACGGTATTTAAGGTATAATAAATAGCTGAACTATATACTACGGTATGATAAATAGCTGAACTATATACTACGGTATTTAAGGTATAATAAATAGCTGAACTATATACTACGGTATTTACGGTATGATAAATAGCTGAACTATATACTACGGTATTTAAGGTATAATAAATAGCTGAACTATATACTACGGTATTTAAGGTATAATAAATAGCTGAACTATATACTACGGTATGATAAATAGCTGAACTATATACTACGGTATTTAAGGTATAATAAATAGCTGAACTATATACTACGGTATTTAAGGTATAATAAATAGCTGAACTATATACTACGGTATGATAAATAGCTGAACTATATACTACGGTATTTAAGGTATAATAAATAGCTGAACTATATACTACGGTATGATAAATAGCTGAACTATATACTACGGTATTTACGGTATGATAAATAGCTGAACTATATACTACGGTATGATAAATAGCTGAACTATATACTACGGTATGATAAATAGCTGAACTATATACTACGGTATTTACGGTATGATAAATAGCTGAACTATATACTACGGTATTTAAGGTATAATAAATAGCTGAACTATATACTATGCTATTTACGGTATAATAAATAGCTGAACTATATACTACGGTATGATAAATAGCTGAACTATATACTACGGTATGATAAATAGCTGAACTATATACTACGGTATGATAAATAGCTGAACTATATACTATGCTATTTACGGTATAATAAATAGCTGAACTATATACTACGGTATTTACGGTATGATAAATAGCTGAACTATATACTACGGTATTTACGGTATAATAAATAGCTGAACTATATACTACGGTATAATAAATAGCTGAACTATATACTACGGTATTTACGGTATGATAAATAGCTGAACTATATACTACGGTATTTACGGTATAATAAATAGCTGAACTATATACTACGGTATAATAAATAGCTGAACTATATACTACGGTATTTACGGTATAATAAATAGCTGAACTATATACTACGGTATAATAAATAGCTGAACTATATACTACGGTATTTACGGTATAATAAATAGCTGAACTATATGCTACGGTATTTACTGTATAATAAATAGCTGAACTATATACTACGGTATTTACTGTATAATAAATAGCTGAACTATATACTACGGTATTTACTGTATAATAAATAGCTGAACTATATACTACGGTATAATAAATAGCTGAACTATATACTACGGTATAATAAATAGCTGAACTATATACTACGGTATAATAAATAGCTGAACTATATACTACGGTATTTACGGTATAATAAATAGCTGAACTATATACTACGGTATGATAAATAGCTGAACTATATACTACGGTATTTACGGTATAATAAATAGCTGAACTATATACTACGGTATAATAAATAGCTGAACTATATACTACGGTATTTACGGTATAATAAATAGCTGAACTATATGCTACGGTATTTACTGTATAATAAATAGCTGAACTATATACTACGGTATTTACTGTATAATAAATAGCTGAACTATATACTACGGTATTTACTGTATAATAAATAGCTGAACTATATACTACGGTATAATAAATAGCTGAACTATATACTACGGTATTTACGGTATAATAAATAGCTGAACTATATACTACGGTATGATAAATAGCTGAACTATATACTACGGTATTTACGGTATAATAAATAGCTGAACTATATACTACGGTATAATAAATAGCTGAACTATATACTACGGTATTTACGGTATAATAAATAGCTGAACTATATGCTACGGTATTTACTGTATAATAAATAGCTGAACTATATACTACGGTATTTACTGTATAATAAATAGCTGAACTATATACTACGGTATTTACTGTATAATAAATAGCTGAACTATATACTACGGTATTTACGGTACAATAAATAGCTGAACTATATACTACGGTATTTACGGTACAATAAATAGCTGAACTATATACTACGGTATTTACGGTATGATAAATAGATGAACTATATACTACGGTATTTACGGTACAATAAATAGCTGAACTATATACTACGGTATTTACGGTATAATAAATAGCTGAACTCACATGAAGCAGGAATGGGGGACATTGACCACACCACATCCAAGGATAGTGTGAACAGAAAAGTTGTAACTCTTGACGTTGACGAGAGATATAGCTCACTAGACACATTTTACTCATGTTAAACCCACCCATAACCTGGCTCGGGTCGTTGAAAAGAGAATGGTATCTACTTGAATTGAATTGCTATTGTCTACAAATTATTGTGTTACCATTGCACTGCTAGGCGACATACACTCATGATCAGCGTTCTCAATTCAAACTACTAATTGGGACAAGGGGCACCAGAGAAATAGAAACAGAGACATATTGATACAGAGAGACTTATTGATACAGAGACATATTGATACAGAGAGACTTATTGATACAGAGAGACATATTGATACAGAGAGACATATTGATACAGAGAGACATATTGATACAGAGACATATTGATACAGAGACATATTGATACAGAGATACTTATTGATACAGAGATACTTATTGATACAGAGATACTTATTGATACAGAGAGACGTATTGATACAGAGAGACGTATTGATACAGAGAGACGTATTGATACAGAGACGTATTGATACAGAGAGACGTATTGATACAGAGAGACGTATTGATACAGAGAAGACTAACGTTATTATGTAACAACCCGAATAGCCAACCTCCCCATAGGTCAACAGCACCCCCCCACTCCCTTTTAAATAAGCCTGAAGAGGCCTTTTGACTGTATTGCAGTGCGTGTTGTCTCGATTCCAACTCCACTTCCAGTAAACTACTACTGTAGTTATGTCACACTACACAAACACTAAACGACTTTTGACTGTATTGCAGTGTGTGTGTGTGTTTTTTTTTTAATTCCAACTGAAGTTAATTGTAGTGTTTTACAAGTCAACTCAAATCCCAAATAAACCCACATCATAACAGTGGAGAATTAAACATAAAAACATGATACAGTGGGACTACTAAGTCAGTTAGGGGAACAAGAGCCCTCTTGTTCCCCTAAAAGCTCAGACACAAGGGTCGGATTGTCAAAGGTTTGCCTGCCGACGCTACTTAGCATGTCTGAACAAAACACTCCAAAACAGAAGGTGGCAGTAGCGCGGTTTGACGACGCTGTGTTGCTTAGTTTATGCTGTAGATTCCAATGTGAGCTACGCTAGCTACGCTAATTTTGCTCTGTCATATAATGCCCTTGTTGATATGAGCCAGACGGCCTCGGATAGATACAGTGTCTTCAGAATTCAGGCCGTAACAAAACAAAATGTGGAATAAATCAATGGGGCGTGAATACTTTCTGAAGGCTCTGTGTCTGTCAGGTCCCTCAGTCGTGCAGTGAATTTCAAAACACAGATTCAACCACAAAGACTAGAGAGGAATTCCATTGCCTCGCAAAGAAGGGTAAAACAAACAAACAAACAAATATTCAATGTCTGTTTTTTATTTAACTAGGTTAAGAACCAATTGTTATTTTACATTAACGGCCTAACCCCTGGACAAACACTCCCCAAACACCGGACGACGCTGGGCCAATTGTGCACCGCCCTATGGGACTCTCAATCACGGCCGGTGGTGATACAGCCCGGGATTGAACCAGGGTCTGTAGTGACGCCTCTAGCACTGAGATGCAGCAACATTAAACCGCTGCGCCACTCGGGAGCCCAAATAGCCCTTTGAGCAGGGTAAAGTTATTAATTACACTTTGGATGGTGTATCAATACACAGTCACTACAAAGATGCAGGTGTCCTTCCTAACTCAGTTGCCGGAGAGGATGGAAACCGTCAGGGATTTCACCATGAGGCCAATGGTAACAGTTACAAAGTTTAATGGCTGTGACAGGAGACAACTGAGGATGGATCAACAACATTATATTTACTCCACAATACTAACCTAAATGACAGAGTGAAAAGAAGGAAGCAGAATAAAAATATTCCAAAATATGCATCCTGTTTGCAGTAAGGCACTAAAGTAAAAATTCCAAAAATGTGTCTTGAATACAAAGCGTTATATTAGCGGCAAATCCAACACAACACATCACTGAGTAACATGGTGGTGGCTGCATCATGTTATGGTTATGCTTGTCATCGGTAAGGGATTTTTTGGGGGATAAAGAGAAACAGAATAGAGCTAAGCGCAGGCAAAATCCTAGAGGAGAACCTGGTTCAGTCTGCTTTCCAACAGACACAGGGAGACAAATTCACCTTTCAGCAGGACAATAACCTAAAACACAAGGCCAAATCTACACTGGAGTTGTTTACCGAGAAGACAGTGAATGTTCCTGAGTGGCCTAGTTACAGTTTTGAATTAAATCAGCATGGAAATCTATGGCAAGAATGATCAACAACAAACTTGACAATAACGTGCAGATATTGAACAATCCAGGTGTCCAAAGCTCTTACAGACTTACCCAGAAAGACTCGCTACCAAAATGTGATTCAGTAACACTTTACCTGCTGTTACGGATACAGGTATCCTGTGTGTGTGTGTGTATCCTGTGTTTGCTCTCCTTCTCCCCTCACAGGTGAAAATCATCACTCCCCAATCAGTCACCAATCAATCATCAATCAGAAGACACGCCTCCTCCTGTTTTCCTACCCTATCACAGTTCCTTCCCCATGGTTTAAAAACCCTGTCAGTTGTTTGCTCTAGAGCTCAATCTCTCTGTAAATGCCATGTCTGTAGGTCTCTGTGTTTCACGCTCTCGTTGTGTATTAACCTCTCTTTTGTTTGAGCACCTCCATAGGACTTTGTCTTCACCTGTGAGTATTGTTTTGGTTATGGTGTTTGTTTGATTGCTGGTGGGAAAAGGGGAAACCAAGACAAGTCGCCCATGGGCATACACTACCCGTAGGTAAACTTTGTTAAATACACTAGTTCGAACTGGGCGGACCACCCACTGTATTTTTGGTTAGTTAGTTGTTGTTAAAGTAGGCTAGTCTAGCTTAGTTTTTTTTGAATACTTATTGTTTCTTTCCTTGGGTCCAGCTCAGCCCCTTTTCCTGCTCCCCCCAATACCGTGTGTTTTCAAATAAACCTTGAGTTTGACGGTAGATTTCAGTTGTCCTGGTTTATTTTGTTCTCACTAACTTTGTCACAATTATAATTTGCATGAGTTATGTTACGGGTCTCATTACCATTCCCCCCCTAGACTGTCGGGCCAAAAGGGATTCGCAACACCTGCCAACCAGTGTCTTACCAAGTTATGACACGGTCATATATGTCATAACAGCTGTCATAATATGGTTATAACACTCATGACCCATACATTTATTACACCTGTTGTGACATATATTGTGTTATTTTATGGCTGGTTATAACACCTACATAAGAGTGTTACAACTCGCATTTATTCCCAAGCAAGAAGTTTCCTTTCATTTGAAAGTTTGTTTCTTAACTATTTTATTGGTGTTGTAATTAATTCCTTACAGTCATGTTTTCTTCTTCGTTTATGTTTTAAATAACTTGTTAGAAAATACACTTTATGACACTGTCAAGAAGCATTATGACATCATAATCATATAAGCCAGATAGGCCAATCACGTACATGCCCTTATATCAGTCACATAGAGGTTGTCTTGTCCTGCTCCTGAAATCTCTTCCTTCATTTCATCACGGTCATCAGCAACAGCACACTGGGGTTGGTGCATGTCTGACGTCAATGAGTACGCAACTGCAGTGATCATTTAATGTGGTACATTTTCAAAAGATATATATATATATATACGACATAAACATAGTGTTGACACGTAGGCTACGATGGAATGGATTTTTTTGTGTGGTAGGTATTGTGGGTTTTGAGACACTTTATGTCGGTGTTTATAACCAGCTATAAAATAACATGTTACTACAGGTGTAAATATGTCATGTCTGTTATGACAGGTTATGACCAAGTTGGGCGTCAAGTAAATAGTTACCTTTGATTCTAACGTATTGAGTCTGGGCCGGGAAAATGTATGTAAATGAGATTTCTGTATTTCATTTTCAATAAATTCTAACATTTCTAAAAACATGTTTTCACTGTCATTATGGGCATTATTTCGTCAATTTTGAATTTCGGCTATAACACAACGTTGAAAAGTCACGGGTATTGAATACTTCCTGAAGGCACAGTTGCTACCTAGCAAGATGACGAGGAAACAATTAAATTCACTCTCCGCAATCCCATATTGCCAGTGCCAGCCCATAATCAAATGTTTAGCTAGCGAACGTTAGCATATTCTCTAGCTAGCTAACGTTAGCATATTCTCTAGCTAGCACAACATAGCTAGCTAAGGACACTTCGCTAACACAGGCAGGTTTTTTAAGGAACTAATGGAATTATGTCAATCGTAGCTTCACTGGTCAGCTAGCTTGGTGGAAGTATTTAGAGTTGTGTGCATGGCGTCTGAGCACTTTGCTAGCTACCATAGCTTACATTGCAGGCTATGGGATAGTTTTGTGCTCTCTGATTGGCTCAAAGTCAAGTTATTAGCCACTGATGAGCGTTGCGATTCTACAAGTAGAAAAGGCAGGCTCGTCGCTACAGGGTCGGTACGAAGCTCTACTGCTTTAGTTCTAGCAACAGAAGGAACGGCCTCCCACTGTGATAAGTACCTATCGGCAGTGAGATTCTCAGTGTTTCATACTTAACCCTTCATGATAAAACAGAAAGTGACCTATAACCTTAACCCTTCCTGATAAAACACAAAGTGACCTATAACCTTAACCCTTCCTGATAAAACAGAAAGTGACCTATAACCTTAACCCTTCCTGATAAAACAGAAAGTGACCTATAACCTTAACCCTTCCTGATAAAACAGAAAGTGACCTATAACCTTAACCCTTCCTGATAAAACACAATATATCCTATCATAACTGTACTTAACTTCCTGTCCTATAACTTCCTGTCCTATATCACACCTGAACTGTAATGGTATCCCAATTCTCACACCACAACTTGGTTCTGTCCTCTGCTGGTCCCGAACGGCCCAAAATCCCCCATGCTTAATGTCCCCCTCCACGTATATCTGGCTAACAGCTAAGGGAGGAAACAAAGAGCTCACACACAGCAGGGGCTGTACTCAAAGAACCAAGGTTACAGATTATAGTGAACCGTTTCCAACACCGCAGCCTTAGTACACACACACACACACATGCACGCACACACACACACCTCAGCCCTAGGAACTAATGGCTGTTAGGAACTAACAAACCGTGAACAGATGTAGGAAGATAATGAGTGTAACACGAACCCGATCCACACTTTCTGACATACGAAGTCATTATTACGTCACAACGTTCAAAGGAAACACTAACACACAGTCTCTCTTAAACACACACAGTAGACGTAGTGGTTATTACACTATAACCACACTCTGTTTTCCCCATAGCCATCGGCCCTAAAAAAATAGGCCAAAATGTAGAAAAGGTTTAGAGGTAAATATATTTCACTTATCTTGAACAACCACGTCACTTTGTTTATGAAGAGATTCGGGAGACAGGCGCAGGAATGCGGAATATTTTTTAAACATTTTTTTTTAAGCCGCAAATTCCGGCGTGTCATGTAAAGGCACGGGGACGATAGACCAAACAAACACGTAACAAAAACACAGGGTTTAAACCCAGACAAAAAAGAGAGGAGTACCTCAAAAAACAAACACGCACAGTGATTATCACGGGACGATTATCACACGGGACGATTATCACACGGGACGATTATCACACGGGACGAGACACGTAATCATCTGCCCAATCCACAAGGGCACGAAAGCCCAAAACACACAGCACAGTGATTATCACACGGGACGAGACACGTAATCATCTGCCCAATCCACAAGGGCACGAAAGCCCAAAACACACAGCACAGTGATTACCACACGGGACGAGACACGTAATCATCTGCCCAATCCACAAGGGCACGAAAGCCCAAAACACACAGCACAGTGATTATCACACGGGACGAGACACGTAATCATCTGCCCAATCCACAAGGGCACGAAAGCCCAAAACACACAGCACAGTGATTATCACACGGGACGAGACACGTAATCATCTGCGCAATCCACAAGGGCACGAAAGCCCAAAACACACAGCACAGTGATTATCACACGGGATGAGACACGTAATCATCTGCCCAATCCACAAGGGCACGAAAGCCCAAAACACACAGCACAGTGATTATCACACGGGACGAGACACGTAATCATCTGCGCAATCCACAAGGGCACGAAAGCCCAAAACACACAGCACAGGTACTCACACGCAACAACGGACATAGCAACAATATCCGACCCCCCAATGGAAACCAAAGGGCACATATATACAAATACTAATCAGTGGGAACGATCCGGAGGGATCCTTGACAATCCTGTGACGTCCTGCTGATTTAAGGCCTACTGTATGTTACCTAATTGTATTATACCTAATTGGAGAATACCTAATTGTAGTATATTAATTGTAGAATACCTAATTGTATAATACCTAATTGTAGAATACCTAATTGTAGTATATTAATTGTATAATACCTAACTGTAGAATACCTAATTGTAGTATATTACTTGTAGAATACATAATTGTAGTATATTAATTGTAGAATACCTAATTGTATAATACCTAATTGTAGTATATAAATTGTAGAATACCTAATTGTAGAATATCTAATTGTAGTATATTAATTGTAGAATACCTAATTGTAGAATATCTAATTGTAGTATATTAATTGTAGAATACCTAATTGTAGAATACCTAATTGTAGTATATTAATTGTAGAATACCTAACTGTAGAATACCTAATTGTAGAATACCTAATTGTAGAATACCTAATTGTAGTATATTAACTGTAGAATACCTAAATGACTAAAATGCAATGTTAATGTACTGCTCCATTGATATGGCAGCACCATGGGGAGAAAGATAGACTTGACTCCCTCCCGCTGATTGTCTGTCCTCTGGCCCCCACCTCTAGTGTGTGTGTGTGTGAACATATGTGCTTGTGTGCATTTGTAAGACTGCCCCTGGGCAGTTGGACAGGCATGTGAGTTCCACAGGGGGGAGCCGGGTTATTCTTTAAGAAGCCCTCCTGTTCTCCACTCATTACCTGTATTAACTGAACCTGTTTGAACTCATTACCTGTATAAAAGTCACCTGTCCACACACTCAATCAAACAGACTCCAACCTCTCCACAATGGCCAAGACCAGAGAGCTGTGTAAGGACATCAGGGATAAAATTGTAGACCTGCACAAGGCTGGGATGGGCTACAGGACAATAGGCAAGCAGCTTGGTGAGAATGCAACATCTGTTGGCGCTGTTATTAGAAAATGGAAGAAGTTCAAGATGATGGTCAATCACCCTCGGTCTGGGGCTCCATGCAAGATCTCACCTCGTGGGGCATCAATGATCATGAGGAAGGTGAGGGATCAGCACAGAACTACCTGGTCAATGACCTGAAGAGAGCTGGGACCACAGTCTCAAAGAAAACAATTACTAACACACTACGCCGTCATGGATTAAAATCCTGCAGCGCACGCAAGGTCAACCCTGCTCAAGCCAGCGCATGTCCAGGCCCATCTGAAGTTGGCCAATGACCATCTGGATGATCCAGAGGAGGAATGGGAGAAGGTCATGTGGTCTGATGAGACAAAAATAGAGCTTTTTGGTCTAAACTCCACTCGCCGTGTTTGGAGGAGGAAGAAGGATGAGTACAACCCCAAGAACACCATCCTAACCGTGAAGCATGGAGGTGGAAACAACATTCTTTGGGGAGGCTTTTCTGCAAAAGGGACAGGACGACTGCACCGTATTGAGGGGAGGATGGATGGGGCCATGTATCGCGAGGTCTTGGCCAACAGCCTCCTTCCCTTAGTAAGAGCATTGAAGATGGGTCGTGGCTGGGTCTTGTGATTTTCTGGATTTTTGTTTTAGATTCCGTCTCTCACAGTTGAAGTGTACCTATGATAAAAAATGACAGACCTCTACATAATTTGTAAGTAGGAAAACCTGCAAAATCGGCAGTGTATCAAGTACTTGTTCTCCCCACTGTGTACATATATATATATATATGACAAGCAGCCGAGTGAGAGAGCAATAGATATATTTAGTTGTATATAATTTTTTTATAACTTTCACTTACTTAGCTAGCGGCATTAGCAAATTCAGCTAGCAAATTCAGCTAGCAAATTCAGCTAGCAAATTCAGCAAGCAAATTCAGCTAGCAAATTCAGCTAGCAAATTCAGCAAGCAAATTCAGCTAGCAAATGCAGCTAGCAAATTCAGCTAGCAAATTCAGCTAGCAAATTCAGCTAGCTAATGCAGCTAGCAAATTCAGCTAGCTAATGCAGCTAGCAAAATCAGCTAGCTAATGCAGCTAGCAAATTCAGCTAGCTAATTCAGCTAGCTAATGCAGCTAGCAAATTCAGCTAGCTAATGCAGCTAGCAAATACAGCTAGTTAATGCAGCTAGCTAATTCAGCTAGCTAATGCAGCTAGCAAATTCAGCTAGCTAATGTAGCTAGCAAATTCAGCTAGCTAATGCAGCTAGCTAATGCAGCTAGCAAATTCAGCTAGCTAATGTAGCTAGCAAATTCAGCTAGCTAATGTAGCTAGCAAATTCAGCTAGCTAATTCAGCTAGCTAATGCAGCTAGCAAATACAGCTAGCTAATGCAGCTAGCAAATACAGCTAGCTAATGCAGCTAGCTAATGCAGCTAGCAAATTCAGCTAGCTAATGCAGCTAGCTAATGTAGCTAGCAAATTCAGCTAGCTAATTCAGCTAGCTAATGCAGCTAGCAAATTCAGCTAGCTAATTCAGCTAGCTAATTCAGCTAGCTAATGCAGCTAGCAAATTCAGCTAGCTAATGCAGCTAGCAAATTCAGCTAGCTAATGCAGCTAGCAAATTCAGCTAGCAAATGCAGCTAGCAAATTCAGCTAGCTAATTCAGCTAGCTAATGCAGCTAGCTAATTCAGCCTATTCAAACATCCGGATCAAACAGACTGGAATGAAATTTATGTTAGCTAGCTGGCTAAGGCTGTCAAACACTGGAACTCTTCCAAGTAAAGGAAGAAAAAGACTTGAACTATATTTCTAAGATGATAAAAGCAGGATGACTAGTAGACTTAAAGATACAAATTTAACTTAAGAGTTCGCTACATTTAAATCATGTCACACAGACAAATGTTGTTGCCATGAAAAGGGGTATAATAGGTATAATAATTGGGTCCAGGAGACTGAATTAAACACTGGACTGATCAGCAGTGGGAGGACAGCACTATGTTAAACACTGGACTGATCAGCAGTGGGAGGACAGCACTATGTTAAACACTGGACTGATCAGCAGTAGGGAGGACAGCACCATGTTAAACACTGGACTGATCAGCAGTGGGAGGACAGCACCAGGTTAAACACTGGACTGACCAGGTTAAACACTGGACTGATCAGCAGTGGGAGGACAGCACCAGGTTAAACACTGGACTGATCAGCAGTGGGGACAGGAGGTTAAACACTGGACTGATCAGCAGGTTAAACACTGGACTGATCAGCAGTGGGAGGACAGCACCAGGTTAAACACTGGACTGATCAGCAGTGGGAGGACAGCACCAGGTTAAACACTGGACTGATCAGCAGTGGGAGGACAGCACCAGGTTAAACACTGGACTGATCAGCAGTGGGAGGACAGCACCAGGTTAAACACTGGACTGATCAGCAGTAGGGAGGACAGCACCAGGTTAAACACTGGACTGATCAGCAGTGGGAGGACAGCACCAGGTTAAACACTGGGACTGATCAGCAGTGGGAGGACAGCACCAGGTTAAACACTGGATTGATCAGTAGTGGAAGGACAGCACCATGTTAAACACTGGATTGATCAGCAGTAGGGAGGACAGCACCATGTTAAACACTGGACTGATCAGTAGTGGAAGGACAGCACCATGTTAACACTGGATTGATCAGTAGTGGAAGGACAGCACCATGTTAACACTGGATTGATCAGCAGTGGGAGGACAGCACCAGGTTAAACACTGGACTGATCAGCAGTGGGAGGACAGCACCAGGTTAAACACTGGACTGATCAGCAGTAGGGAGGACAGCACCAGGTTAAACACTGGGACTGATCAGCAGTGGGAGGACAGCACCATGTTAAACACTGGGACTGATCAGCAGTGGGAGTGGCATAGTATAGTATAATGAACATCATTACAGTATAGTATAGTATTTACATTTACATTTAAGTCATTTAGCAGACGCTCTTATCCAGAGCGACTTACAAATTGGTGAATTCACCTTCTGACATCCAGTGGAACAGCCACTTTACAATAGTGCATCTAAATCATTAAGGGGGGGGGTGGGGGGGTGGTGAGAAGGATTACTTATCCTATCCTAGGTATTCCTTGAAGAGGTGGGGTTTCAGGTGTCTCCGGAAGGTGGTGATTGACTCCGCTGTATAGTATACTGTACTGTCCTACATTACAGTACAGTATACTATATTTTAGTGAACTACAGTACAGTACAGTACAGTATAGTATAGTCAACTATAGTATAGAACAGTACAGTATAGTGAACTACAGAACAGTATCGTATAGTATAGTAGACTACGGAACAGTGTAGTATAGCAACTACAGTACAGTATGTTCAGTATATGTTCAGTATATGTCCAGTATATGTCCAGTATATGTCCAGTATATGTCCAGTATATGTCCAGTATATGTTCAGTATATGTTCAGTATATGTCCAGTATAT
The DNA here is from genome assembly GCF_036934945.1 of Oncorhynchus masou masou. Lineage (NCBI taxonomy): Eukaryota > Metazoa > Chordata > Actinopteri > Salmoniformes > Salmonidae > Oncorhynchus > Oncorhynchus masou. The sequence continues at coordinate 5,821,294 of NC_088222.1, read as the reverse complement.
GTCCAGTATATGTCCAGTATATGTCCAGTATATGTCCAGTATATGTCCAGTATATGTCCAGTATATGTCCAGTATATGTCCAGTATATGTTCCAGTATATGTCAGTATATGTCATATGTATATGTCCAGTATATGTCCAGTATATGTTCAGTATATGTTCAGTATATGTTCAGTATATGTCCAGTATATGTCAGTATATGTCCAGTATATGTCCAGTATATGTCCAGTATATGTCCAGTATATGTCCAGTATATGTCCAGTATATGTCCAGTATATGTCCAGTATATGTCCAGTATATGTCCAGTATATGTCCAGTATATGTAGTATATGTCCAGTATATGTCCAGTATATGTCCAGTCAGTATATGTCCAGTATATGTCCAGTATATGTCCAGTATATGTCCAGTATATGTCCAGTATATGTCCAGTATATGTCCAGTATATGTCCAGTATATGTCCAGTATATGTCCAGTATATGTCCAGTATATGTCCAGTATATGTCCAGTATATGTCCAGTATATGTCCAGTATATGTCCAGTATATGTCCAGTATATGTCCAGTATATGTCCAGTATATGTCCAGTATATGTCCAGTATATATATGTCCAGTATATGTCCAGTATATGTCCAGTATATGTCCAGTATATGTATATGTCCAGTATATGTCCAGTACATATATATGTCCAGTATATGTCCAGTATATGTCCAGTATATGTCCAGTATATGTCCAGTATATGTCCAGTATATGTCCAGTATATGTCCAGTATATGTCCAGTATATGTCCAGTATATGTCCAGTATATGTCCAGTATATGTCCAGTATATGTCTATGTCAGTATATGTCCAGTATATGTCCAGTATATGTCCAGTATATGTCCAGTATATGTCCAGTATATGTCCAGTATATGTCAGTATATGTCCAGTATATGTCCAGTATATGTCCAGTATATGTTCAGTATAGTATATGTCCAGTATATGTCCAGTATATGTCAGTATATGTCCAGTATATGTCAGTATATGTCCAGTATATGTCCAGTATATGTCCAGTATATGTCCAGTATATGTCCAGTATATGTCCAGTATATGTCCAGTATATGTCCAGTATATGTCCAGTATATGTATATGTCCAGTATATGTCCAGTATATGTCCAGTATATGTCCAGTATATGTACAGTATATGTCCAGTATGTCCAGTATATGTCAGTATATGTCCAGTATATGTCCAGTATATGTCCAGTATATGTCCAGTATATGTATATGTTCAGTATATGTCCAGTATATGTCCAGTATATGTCCAGTATATGTCCAGTATATGTATATGTTCAGTATATGTCCAGTATATGTCCAGTATATGTCCAGTATATGTCCAGTATATGTCCAGTATATGTCCAGTATATGTCCAGTATATGTCCAGTATAGTATATGTCCAGTATATGTCCAGTATATGTCCAGTATATGTCCAGTATATGTCCAGTATATGTCCAGTATATGTCCAGTATATGTCCAGTATATGTCCAGTATATGTCCAGTATATGTCCAGTATATGTCCAGTATATGTATATGTCCAGTATATGTCCAGTATATGTCCAGTATATGTCCAGTATATGTCCAGTATATGTCCAGTATATGTCCAGTATATGTCCAGTATATGTATATGTTCAGTATATGTCCAGTATATGTCCAGTATATGTCCAGTATATGTCCAGTATATGTCCAGTATATGTCCAGTATATGTCCAGTATATGTCCAGTATATGTCCAGTATATGTCCAGTATATGTCCAGTATATGTCCAGTATATGTCCAGTATATGTCCAGTATATGTATATGTCCAGTATATGTCCAGTATATGTCCAGTATATGTCCAGTATATGTCCAGTATATGTCCAGTATATGTCCAGTATATGTCCAGTATGTCCATATGTCAGTATATGTCCAGTATATGTCCAGTATATGTCCAGTATATGTCCAGTATATATGTCCAGTATATGTATAGTGTCCAGTATATGTCCAGTATATGTCCAGTATATGTCCAGTATATGTCCATATATGTCCAGTATATGTCCAGTATATGTCCAGTATATGTCCAGTATATGTCCAGTATATATCCAGTATATGTCCAGTATATGTCCAGTATATGTCCAGTATATGTCCAGTATATGTCCAGTATATGTCCAGTATATGTCCAGTATATGTCCAGTATATGTCCAGTATATGTCCAGTATATGTCCAGTATATGTCCAGTATATGTCCAGTATATGTATATGTCCAGTATATGTCCAGTATATGTCCAGTATATGTCCAGTATATGTCCAGTATATGTCCAGTATATGTATATGTCCAGTATATGTCCAGTATATGTCCAGTATATGTCCAGTATATGTCCAGTATATGTCCAGTATATGTCCAGTATATGTCCAGTATATGTCCAGTATATGTCCAGTATATGTCCAGTATATGTCCAGTATATGTCCAGTATATGTCCAGTATATGTCCAGTATATGTATATATGTATATGTCCAGTATATGTCCAGTATATGTCCAGTATATGTCCAGTATATGTCCAGTATATGTCCATATGTCCAGTATAGTACGTCCAGTATATGTCCAGTATATGTATATGTCCAGTATATGTCCAGTATATATGTCCAGTATATGTCCAGTATATGTCCAGTATATGTCCAGTATATGTCCAGTATATGTCCAGTATATGTCCAGTATATGTCCAGTATATGTCCAGTATATGTTCAGTATATGTCCAGTATATGTCCAGTATATGTCCAGTATATGTCCAGTATATGTCCAGTATATGTATATGTCCAGTATATGTCCAGTATATGTCCAGTATATGTCCAGTATATGTCCAGTATATGTCCAGTATATGTCCAGTACATGTACACACACACACAGTACACACGCACACACACACAAACACACACACACACACACACAGGGTGAGAGAGCCTGTCATCCTAAAGCTTTACTCCGTCTGACAGAGGAAACATCTGTTCATGAAACACCACCTACAGTACATACTCCTTCAGTTTAGACACAATCACAAAGAGAGCTCAACGCACGCACGCACGCACGCACATACACACGCACGCACGCACGCAAACACACACACACACAGACACAGACACACACAGACACACACACACAAACACACAGAAAAAGACAGACACACCATACACGCACGCACATACACGCACATACACACACGCACGCACGCAAACACACACACACACAAACACACAGAAAAACACAGAGACACACCACACACGCACGCATGCACATACACGCACATACACACACGCACATACACACACACTCACACACACGCGCACGCAAACACACACACACACACATTGTGATTGTACACACACATTCTCTTTCACACAGATATATAGTTTCAAAGACGCACCTACAGTACATAGACCACCTACAGTACATAGAATAACTACAGTACATAGACCACCTACAGTACATAGACAGACAATCTTAGCAGAGTAGAAATAAATGTACAGTATAGTATAGAATAGTACAGTAGAGTATAGAATAGTACAGTATAGTATAGTATAGTATAGACAGTACAGTATAGTATAGACAGTACAGTATAGTATAGACAGTACAGTATAGTATAGTATAAGATAGTATAGACAGTACAGTATAGTACAGTATAGTATAGTATAGACAGTATAGTACATTACAGTATAGTACAGTACAGTATAGTACAGTACAGTATAGTATAGACAGTACAGTACAGTATAAGAGTACATATACAGTACAGTATAGTACAGTATAGTATAGTATAGACAGTACAGTACAGTATAGTATAAGATAGACAGTACAGTACAGTACAGTATAGTATAGTGTAGACAGTACAGTACAGTATAGTATAGTGTAGACAGTATAGTACAGTATAGTGTAGAGAGTACAGTACAGTATAGTATAGTGTAGACAGTATAGTATAGTATAGACAGTACAGTATAGTATTGTACAGTATAGTATAGTATAGTATAGACAGTATAGTACAGTATAGTATAGACAGTACAGTATAGACAGTACAGTATAGTATAGACAGTATAGTACAGTATAGTACAGTATAGTATAGACAGTACAGTATAGTATAGACAGTACAGTACAGTATAGTGAAGTACAGTATAGTACAGTATAGACAGTACAGTATAGTACAGTGCAGTATAGTATATTATAGTACAGTACAGTACAGTATACTGTACAGTACTGTACAGTATAGTACAGTATAGTATAGTATAAACAGTACAGTACAGTATAGTATAGACAGTACAGTATAGTACAGTACAGTATAGTGAAGTACCGTATAGTACAGTAGGGTACATTATAGTGAACTATAGTACAGTACAGTATAGTGAACTACAGAACATTACAGTATAGTGAGAAACAGAACAGTGTAGTATATTTAACTACAGTATATTAGAGTATATGACAGTACAGAAAAGTTAACTACAGTATATTACATTACAGAACAGAACAGTTCAGTGAACTACATGATATTACAGTACTGAACAGTTTAGTGAACTACAGTACATTACAGTAACCGTTTAGTGAAGTACAGTATATTACAGTAACCGTTTAGTGAACTACAGTATATTACAGTAACAGTATAGTGAACTACAGTATATTACAGTAACAGTTTAGTGAACTACAGTATATTACAGTAACCGTTTAGTGAAGTACAGTGTATTACAGTAACAGTATAGTAAACTACAGTATATTACAGTAACCGTTTAGTGAACTACAGTATATTACAGTAACCGTTTAGTGAACTACAGTATATTACAGTAACAGTATAGTGAACTACAGTATATTACAGTAACCGTTTAGTGAACTACAGTATATTACAGTAACCGTTTAGTGAACTACAGTACATTACAGTAACAGTCAAATCCTTCACATTAGGCTACACCTTGAGAGAACAACAATTATTTATAGCCCTGAATCTTGCCAGCAAATATCCCAACAAAGGCAGTCAGACAAAGAGCCAGAGAGAATTTGCTAAAAGTATTTATCCTTAAGGGGAATATTAATTACGTTTTTGCATCCATACAAAACTGTTGTTGTCTTCAGGGATTTCCCTCTCACTAAATCCCCCCCTCCGTTGGAAAAGGTTTAAAACACCAATTTGAAGAGCTTCTCATTGGCACAGCATCCAGCTAGCTCCTTAATACTCTGAGTCGAGTCAGTGTGTGTGTGTGTGTGTGTGTATGCAACCCCCCCCGCCGAGGTTGAACCCCCCCATCGCCGACCGCCCACCCCTACCCCGTTCACCGCCCAATTTAAAATGCCCCTTGAATTAAGACAGAAAGTTGGCAGAGGTAGCGAGCGGCTCGTCGCTATTCGCAACGACTCTTCAAAGGCTCTTCTTTACTATAAGAAGTAACCCGGGAGCCAGGCCAGAGGGGCCAGGAGAGGGTGAGGACCACGCCCAGCACGGTGGCTCTGACAGGGAGCCAGGGAGGGGTCTGACAGGGGGCCAGGGAGGGGTCTGACAGGGGGCCAGGGAGGGGTCTGACAGGGGGCCAGGGAGGGGTCTGACAGGGAGCCAGGGAGGGGTCTGACAGGGGGCCAGGGACGGGTCTGACAGGGGGCCAGGGAGGGGTCTGACAGGGGGCCAGGGAGGGGTCTGACAGGGGGCCAGGGAGGGGTCTGACAGGGGGCCAGGGAGGGGTCTGACAGGGGGCCAGGTAGGGGTCTGACAGGGGCCAGGGAGGGGTCTGACAGGGAGCCAGGGAGGGGTCTGATAGGGGGCCAGGGAGGGGTCTGACAGGGGGCCAGGGAGGGGTCTGACAGGGGGCCAGGGAGGGGTCTGACAGGGGGCCAGGTAAGGGTCTGACAGGGGGCCAGGGAGGGGTCTGACAGGGGGCCAGGGTGGGGTCTGACAGGGGGCCAGGGTGGGGTCTGACAGGGGGCCAGGGAGGGGTCTGACAGGGGGCCAGGGAGGGGTCTGACAGGGGGCCAGGTAAGGGTCTGACAGGGGGCCAGGGAGGGGTCTGACAGGGGGCCAGGGTGGGGTCTGACAGGGGGCCAGGGAGGGGTCTGACAGGGGGCCAGGGAGGGGTCTGACAGGGGGCCAGGGTGGGGTCTGACAGGGGGCCAGGGAGGGGTCTGACAGGGGGCCAGGGAGGGGTCTGACAGGGGGCCAGGGAGGGGTCTGACAGGGGGCCAGGGA
>NC_088222.1:5802588-5810088 GCF_036934945.1 Oncorhynchus masou masou | reverse complement strand
CTACACTACTACAGCTACACTACAGGTCAAGGGGTCAGCTCCACCATCTCTACACTACTACAGGTCAAGGGGTCAGCTCCACCATCTCTACTCTACTACAGGTCAAGGGATCAAGGGGTCAGCTCCACCATATCTACACTACTACAGGTCAAGGGGTCAGCTCCACCATCTCTACACTACTACAGGTTAGAGGTCAGCTCCACCATCTCTACACTACTACAGGTCAAGGGGTCAGCTCCACCATCTCTACACTACTACAGGTTAGAGGTCAGCTCCACCATCTCTACACTACTACAGCTACACTACAGGTCAAGGGGTCAGCTCCACCATCTCTACACTACTACAGGTCAAGGGGTCAGCTCCACCATCTCTACTCTACTACAGGTCAAGGGATCAAGGGGTCAGCTCCACCATATCTACACTACTAAAGGTCAAGGGGTCAGCTCCACCATCTCTGCACTACTACAGCTACACTACAGGTCAAGGGGTCAGCTCCACCATCTCTACACTACTACAGGTCAAGGGGTCAAGGGGTCAGCTCCACCATCTCTACACTACTACAGGTCAAGGGGTCAGCTCCACCATCTCTACACTATTACAGGTCAAGGGGTCAGCTCCACCATCTCTACACTACTACAGGTCAAGGGGTCAGCTCCACCATCTCTACACTACTACAGGTCAAGGGGTCAGCTCCACCATCTCTACACTACTACAGCTACACAACAGGTCAAGGGGTCAGCTCCACCATCTCTACACTACTACAGGTCAAGGGGTCAGCTCCACCCTACTACAGGTCAAGGGGTCAAGGGGTCAGATCCACCATCTCTACACTACTACAGGTCAAGGGGTCAGCTCCACCATCTCTACACTACTACAGGTCAAGGGGTCAGCTCCACCATCTCTACACTACTACAGGTCAAGGGGCAGCTCCACCATCTCTACACTACTACAGGTCAAGGGGTCAGCTCCACCATCTCTACACTACTACAGGTCAAGGGGTCAGCTCCACCATCTCTACACTACTACAGGTTAGAGGTCAGCTCCACCATCTCTACACTACTACAGGTCAAGGGGTCAGCTCCACCATCTCTACACTACTACAGGTTAGAGGTCAGCTCCACCATCTCTACACTACTACAGCTACACTACAGGTCAAGGGGTCAGCTCCACCATCTCTACACTACTACAGGTCAAGGGGTCAGCTCCACCATCTCTACTCTACTACAGGTCAAGGGATCAAGGGGTCAGCTCCACCATATCTACACTACTAAAGGTCAAGGGGTCAGCTCCACCATCTCTGCACTACTACAGCTACACTACAGGTCAAGGGGTCAGCTCCACCATCTCTACACTACTACAGGTCAAGGGGTCAAGGGGTCAGCTCCACCATCTCTACACTACTACAGGTCAAGGGGTCAGCTCCACCATCTCTACACTATTACAGGTTAGGGGTCAGCTCCACCATCTCTACACTACAGGTCAAGGGGTCAGCTCCACCATCTCTACACTACTACAGGTCAAGGGGTCAGCTCCACCATCTCTACACTATTACAGGTTAGGGGTCAGCTCCACCATCTCTACACTACAGGTCAAGGGGTCAGCTCCACCATCTCTACACTACTACAGGTTAGGGGTCAGCTCCACCATCTCTACACTACTACAGGTCAAGGGGTCAGCTCCACCATCTCTACACTATTACAGGTTAGGGGTCAGCTCCACCATCTCTACACTACAGGTCAAGGGGTCAGCTCCACCATCTCTACACTACTACAGGTCAAGGGGTCAGCTCCACCATCTCTACACTACTACAGGTTAGGGGTCAGCTCCACCATCTCTACACTACTACAGGTTAGGGGTCAGCTCCACCATCTCTACACTACTACAGGTCAAGGGGTCAGCTCCACCATCTCTACACTACTACAGGTCAAGGGGTTAGCTCCACCATATCTACACTACTAAAGGTCAAGGGGTCAGCTCCACCATCTCTGCACTACTACAGCTACACTACAGGTCAAGGGGTCAGCTCCACCATCTCTACACTACTACAGGTCAAGGGGTCAAGGGGTCAGCTCCACCATCTCTACACTACTACAGGTCAAGGGGTCAGCTCCACCATCTCTACACTATTACAGGTTAGGGGTCAGCTCCACCATCTCTACACTACAGGTCAAGGGGTCAGCTCCACCATCTCTACACTACTACAGGTCAAGGGGTCAGCTCCACCATCTCTACACTATTACAGGTTAGGGGTCAGCTCCACCATCTCTACACTACAGGTCAAGGGGTCAGCTCCACCATCTCTACACTACTACAGGTTAGGGGTCAGCTCCACCATCTCTACACTACTACAGGTCAAGGGGTCAGCTCCACCATCTCTACACTATTACAGGTTAGGGGTCAGCTCCACCATCTCTACACTACAGGTCAAGGGGTCAGCTCCACCATCTCTACACTACTACAGGTTAGGGGTCAGCTCCACCATCTCTACACTACTACAGGTCAAGGGGTCAGCTCCACCATCTCTACACTACTACAGGTCAAGGGGTCAGCTCCACCATCTCTACACTACTACAGGTTAGGGGTCAGCTCCACCATCTCTACACTACTACAGGTTAGGGGTCAGCTCCACCATCTCTACACTACTACAGGTCAAGGGGTCAGCTCCACCATCTCTACACTACTTCTAAATAAGTGTGGACAGGAGTGACCCAGACGGATCTCTCTGTGATCTCCATATCAACCCAGACTGATCTCTCTGTGATCTCCATATCAACCCAGACTGATCTCTCTGTGATCTCCATATCAACCCAGACTGATCTCTCTGTGATCTCCATATCAACCCAGACTGATCTCTCTGTGATCTCCATATCAACCCAGACTGATCTCTCTGTGATCTCCATATCAACCCAGACTGATCTCTCTGTGATCTCCATATCAACCCAGACTGATCTCTCTGTGATCTCCATATCAACCCAGACTGATCTCTCTGTGATCTCCATATCAACCCAGACTGATCTCTCTGTGATCTCCATATCAACCCAGACTGATCTCTCTGTGATCTCCATATCAACCCAGCCAGATCTCTCTGTGATCTCCATATCAGCACATCTCTCTGAAGAGAGGACAACAGATGGGAACTCTATTCTGGGGACAGAGAAGTTCTCTTTGTGAGAACCACTGCTCTCCTGCAACCAGTCCGATACACACACACCTCCAACTCACCACTCTGAGTGAAAGAGAGGGAGAGACAGAGAGAGAGAGATGGCGAGAGAGACAGAGAGAGAGAGACAGAGAGAGAGAGAGAGAAAGAGAGAGAGAGAGAGCACACACAAACACACTCTTCACATTGAATCTTATTGTCAATCTTCAAACCGCATCCACCAACCGAGTCACACAGGAGAGTCAAACGAGGGAATGATTGGGCGGCCCCGTACCTGCCCCTTCTCCGATCTCCATCTCAAGAACAGGTGGCATTCCCCAAACGCTGAGGGACTCCCTCTGTCTCGCTCACCTCCCCCCCACCCTCTCTCTTAATTTCTAACTCTCTCGCTCTCTATTTATCTATCTCTCTCTCTCTCTCTCTCTCTCTCTCTCTCTCTCTCTCTCTCTCTCTCTATATATATATAAATATATTTTCTCTCTCTCTCTTCATTTCTAACTATCTGTGTCTCTCTCTCTCTGTCTCTCTCTCTATGTATATTTTTTTCTCTTTCTCTCTCTCTCCCTCTTTCTCTCTCTCTCTCACTCTCTCTTTCTCACTCTCTCTTCATTTCTAACTCTCTCTCTCTCTCTCTCTCTCTCTGTCTCTCTCTCTTCATTTCTAACTCTCTCTCGCTCTCTCTCTGTCTCACTCTCTCTGTCTCTCTTTCACTCTCCCTCTCTCTCTCTCTTCATTTCTCTCTCAGTGGGAAACAAAGAGATCTCTGTGCTTTCCTCTCAGCGCCAGGCTCCATTGAAGACTCCGCTAATGTCTCTCCTCTTCCAAACAGACTGTTTATTTATTGTCCAGTTCATTAAAAATATTTCACAGAAATCACATACCTTCAAACATCACCCTTAAATAACAGAATGACACATGTGCAGCTGTTCAGGGTTTACAAATGGACAAAAGAGAGAGAGCAGAGAATTATTATTCCAGGCCAGGTTTGACCAGAACCAGAAGGGTTAAACCCCCTACTACCTTCCTCTTCTCCCCCAAATCCTACCACCATGCCAGCTTTCCTCATTTGCATTTGGTGCTTTTAGTTAGGGCTTTTTTTTGGGGGGGGGGAGTTGGCAGCATTCTCCATTTTCCATAATGCTAGCATTTGGGAATTGTGAGCAGAGTGAAGCCGATCCAATCTCCTCACTGCGACATGCATTTTCATTAATTACAACCTTGTCAGCAAAAGCATTATCGAAGCTGAATATGAAAATGCTAATGAGCTGCTCATTTACATATTTGTCTTTGTTGGAATGTCATTAATTATTACATTTTATGATGATGAATGCAGCTGTCGATGCTCTCCGATGCGTAATTAGCCATCAGAATGCTCGGATCAGATCAGCCAGGGTTTAGAAACAAAATGGGTGATTCCCACTTTACACCCAAAAAGTTAAGTTTTCCTCTTCCTCTTCTTTATTCTACTCGTTAAGTTCCCCCACCTATTATCTTTAAGTTCCCCCACCTATTATCTTTAAGTTCCCCCACCTATTATCGTTAAGGTCCCCCACCTATTATCTTTAAGTTCCCCCACCTATTATCTTTAAGTTCCCCCACCTATTATCTTTAAGTTCCCCCACCTATTATCGTTAAGTTCCCCCACCTATTATCTTTAAGTTCCCCCACCTATTATCTTTAAGTTCCCCCACCTATTATCGTTAAGTTCCCCCACCTATTATCTTTAAGTTCCCCCACCTATTATCTTTAAGTTCCCCCACCTATTATCGTTAAGTTCCCCCAACTATTATCTTTAAGTTCCCCCAACTATTATCTTTAAGTTCCCCCACCTATTTCCTTTAAGTTCCCCCACCTATTATCGTTATGATCCCCCACCTATTTCCTCTAAGTTCCCCCACCTATTATCTTTAAGTTCCCCCACCTATTATCTTTAAGTTCCCCCACCTATTATCGTTAAGTTCCCCCACCTATTATCGTTAAGTTCCCCCACCTATTATCTTTAAGTTCCCCCACCTATTATCGTTAAGTTCCCCCACCTATTATCGTTAAGTTCCCCACCTATTATCTTTAAGTTCCCCCACCTATTATCGTTAAGTTCCCCCACCTATTATCTTTAAGTTCCCCACCTATTATCTTTAAGTTCCCCCACCTATTATCTTTAAGTTCCCCCACCTATTATCTTTAAGTTCCCCCACCTATTATCGTTAAGTTCCCCCACCTATTATCTTTAAGTTCCCCCACCTATTATCTTTAAGTTCCCCCACCTATTATCGTTAAGGTCCCCCACCTATTATCGTTAAGGTCCCCCACCTATTATCGTTAAGTTCCCCCACCTATTATCTTTAAGTTCCCCCACCTATTATCTTTAAGTTCCCCCACCTATTATCTTTAAGTTCCCCCACCTATTATCTTTAAGTTCCCCCACCTATTATCTTTAAGTTCCCCCACCTATTATCTTTAAGTTCCCCCACCTATTATCGTTAAGGTCCCCCACATATTATCTTTAAGTTCCCCCACCTATTATCTTTAAGTTCCCCCACCTATTATCTTTAAGTTCCCCCACCTATTATCTTTAAGTTCCCCCACCTATTATCTTTAAGTTCCCCCACCTATTATCTTTAAGTTCCCCCACCTATTATCGTTAAGTTCCCCCACCTATTATCGTTAAGTTCCCCCACCTATTATCGTTAAGTTCCCCCACCTATTATCTTTAAGTTCCCCCACCTATTATCTTTAAGTTCCCCCACCTATTATCGTTAAGTTCCCCCACCTATTATCGTTAAGGTCCCCTACCTATTATCTTTAAGTTCCCCCATCTATTCATTCAGGACACTCGGGTCCGAGTCCATTGCCATTGTCTATGGTTCTGTAAATCAGAGCTCAAAACACTAACGAACAAACTCCCAACCCCCACCTCAAGTACCAACCCCTCTCCTCCCTCTCTTTCCTCCTCCCCCATTCCTCCTCCCACCCTCACAAAAAATCGTTATTCCTTCTTAATTAATGTCATGGTTAATTATACTACCATGATGTCAGCAGCTTTAATTAGGTATTGGCTCTGTTACAGAAAACTCTCTCTCCTCCTCTCTCCTCATCCCTCTCTCTCCTCCTCTCCCTCTCTCTGCTCCTCTCCTCCCTAATCTTCCTCCCTCTCCCTCTCTCTGCTCCTCTCCTCCCTAATCTTCCTCTCTCTCCTTCATCTTCTCTCTCCTCAGCCCTCTCTCTGCTCCTCTCCTCCCTAATCTTCCTCCCTCTCTCTGCTCTTCATCCCTCTCTCCTCTCTCCTCCTCTCCTCTCCTCCCTCTTTCCTCCTTTCTCCTCCTCCCCCCTTCCTCCTCTCTTCTCTCATCCTCTTCTCTCCTCCTCCCCTCCTTTCCTCCCTCTCCTCTCTCTCCATCTTTTCTCCCTCTCCTCCTCTCCTCTCTCCTCCTCTCCAACCTCTCCTCCTCCCCCTCTCTTCTCTTCTCTCATCCACCTCTCCCTCCTTCTTTCCACCTTTCTCTTCCTCTCCTCCTCCCTCCTCCTTTCCTCTCTCCATCTCTCCTCTCCTCCTCTCCAACCTATCCCTTCCTCCTCTTTTCTCTTCTCTTATCCTCCTCTCTCACCTTCTTTCCTCCTTTCTCCTCCTCCTCTCCCTTCCTCCTCTCTTCTCTCATCCTCTTCTCTCCTCCTCCCCTCCTTTCCTGCCTCTCCTCTCACTCCATCTTTTCTCCTCTCTCCACCTCTCCTCTCTTCCTCCCTCTCTCTCCTCCTCTCTCTACTTCCCTCCTCCTCCCTCTCTCTCCTCCTCTCCCCTCCTCCTCTCTCTCCTTCCCTCCTCCCTCTTCCTCCCTCTCTCCTTCTCTCCTCCTCTCCAACCTCTCCCTTCCTCCTCTCTTCTCTTCTCTCATCCTCCTCTCCTCCTCTCTCTCCTTTCTCATCCTCCCTCTCTCTCCTCCCCTCCTCTCCTCTCCTCCTCCCTCTCCTTCCCTCCTTCCTCTCTCTCCCCTCCTCCTCTCTCCTTCCCTCCTCCCTCTCTCCTTCTTTCCTCCTCTCCAACCTCTCCCTTCCTCTTCTCTTCTCTCATCCTCCTCTCTCTCCTTCTTTCCTCCTTTCTCCTCCTCCCTCCTCCTCTCCTCTCTCCTCTCTTCTCTCCTCCTCCTCCCTCTCTCTCCTCCTCTCCCCTGCTCCTCTCTCTCCTTCCCTCCTCCCTCTTCCTCCCTCTCTCTCCTCCTCTCCTCTCTCCTCCTCTATCCTCTAAGTAATTAAGTACATACACTACATTACCAAATGTATGTGGACACTGGCTCGTCCAACATCTCATTCCAAAATCATGGGCATTAATATGGAATAGGTCACTG
>NC_088222.1:5742588-5797588 GCF_036934945.1 Oncorhynchus masou masou | reverse complement strand
GATGACTAGAGGCTGGTTGACCTCTCTCTATCTAATAGCATGATGACTAGAGGCTAGTTGACCTCTCTCTATCTAATAGCATGATGACTTGAGGCTAGTTGACCTCTCTCTCTATCTAATAGCATGATGACTAGAGGCTGGTTGACCTCTCTCTCTATCTAATAGCATGATGACTTGAGGCTAGTTGACCTCTCTCTCTATCTAATAGCATGATGACTAGAGGCTGGTTGACCTCTCTCTGTCTAATAGCATGATGACTAGAGGCTAGTTGACCTCTCTCTCTCTATCTAATAGCATGATGACTAGAGGCTAGTTGACCTCTCTCTCTCTATCTAATAGCATGATGACTTGAGGCTAGTTGACCTCTCTCTCTCTATCTAATAGCATGATGACTAGAGGCTTGTTGACCTCTCTCTGTCTAATAGCATGACGACTAGAGGCTTGTTGACCTCTCTCTGTCTAATAGCATGATGACTAGAGGCTAGTTGACCTCTCTCTCTGTCTAATAGCATGATGACTAGAGGCTAGTTGACCTCTCTCTATCTAATAGCATGATGACTAGAGGCTGGTTGACCTCTCTCTCTATCTAATAGCATGATGACTAGAGGCTAGTTGACCTCTCTATCTAATAGCATGATGACTAGAGGCTAGTTGACCTCTCTCTCTGTCTAATAGCATGATGACTAGAGGCTTGTTGACCTCTCTCTCTATCTAATAGCATGATGACTAGAGGCTAGTTGACCTCTCTCTCTGTCTAATAGCATGGTGACTAGAGGCTAGTTGACCTCTCTCTCTATCTAATAGCATGATGACTAGAGGCTGGTTGACCTCTCTCTATCTAATAGCATGATGACTAGAGGCTAGTTGACCTCTCTCTCTGTCTAATAGCATGGTGACTAGAGGCTAGTTGACCTCTCTCTCTGTCTAATAGCATGATGACTAGAGGCTAGTTGACCTCTCTCTCTGTCTAATAGCATGATGACTAGACGCTAGTTGACCTCTCTCTCTGTCTAATAGCATGATGACTAGAGGCTAGTTGACCTCTCTCTCTGTCTAATAGCATGATGACTAGAGGCTTGTTGACCTCTCTCTCTATCTAATAGCATGATGACTAGAGGCTTGTTGACCTCTCTCTCTATCTAATAGCATGATGACTAGAGGCTAGTTGACCTCTCTCTCTGTCTAATAGCATGGTGACTAGAGGCTAGTTGACCTCTCTCTCTGTCTAATAGCATGATGACTAGAGGCTAGTTGACCTCTCTCTCTGTCTAATAGCATGATGACTAGACGCTAGTTGACCTCTCTCTCTGTCTAATAGCATGATGACTAGAGGCTAGTTGACCTCTCTCTCTGTCTAATAGCATGATGACTAGAGGCTAGTTGACCTCTCTCTATCTAATAGCATGATGACTAGAGGCTGGTTGACCTCTCTCTCTATCTAATAGCATGATGACTAGAGGCTAGTTGACCTCTCTCTCTGTCTAATAGCATGACGACTAGAGGCTGGTTGATATCTCTCTATCTAATAGCATGATGACTAGAGGCTTGTTGACCTCTCTATCTAATAGCATGATGACTAGAAGGCTAGGTGCTCTCTCTCTCTCTGTCTAGTGCACTATATAGGGAATAGGGTTCTATAGGGCTCTGGTCTAAAGTAGTGCACTATATATAGGGAATAGGGTTCTATAGGGCTCTGGTCTAAAGTAGTGCACTATATAGGGAATAGGGTTCTATAGGGCTCTGGTCTAAAGTAGTGCACTATATAGGGAACAGGGTTCAATAGGGCTCTGGTCTAAAGTAGTGCACTATATAGGGAATAGGGTTCTTTAGGGCTCTGGTCTAAAGTAATGCACTATATAGGGAACAGGGTTCCATAGGGCTCTAGTCTAAAGTAGTGCACTATATAGGGAATAGGGTTCTATAGGGCTCTGGTCTAAAGTAGTGCACTATATAGGGAATAGGGTTCCATAGAGCTCTGGTCTAAAGTAGTGCACTATATAGGGAATAGGGTTCCATAGGGCTCTGGTCTAAAGTAGTGCACTATATATAGGGAATAGTGTTCCATAGGGCTCTGGTCTAAAGTAGTGCACTATATAGGGAATAGGGTTCCATAGGGCTCTGGTCTAAAGTAGTGCACTATATAGGGAATAGGGTTCCATTTGAGACACAAACCAGGGGTTGATGGAGGTGGCCTCCTCTCCACTCCCCCTTAGCCCTACTTGATTATTCCGGGCACCGCCAGCGTAGGGCCGGGGCACGACCTTGGCACTGCCCCCAGCGGAGGAGGGGGTTTGTCGGGGAGAGCAGAGAGGAGTACCCCTGTTCATGGAGCTCGACGTTGAGCTCCAAAGGACAGCGGGGGTGAGATGGACAGAGGAGAGAGGAGCCCCCGACCCCCAACGTAGGAGGTGAGTGGCCGCACAGTTAACACCTGTTAATTAGGTTAACTGGAGGTGACCGGAGGGGGGGAAGGGTGGAGGACAGGGGACAAGGGAAATTAGATTACTGTGGAGGGAGTCAAGAGTAGAAGAAAGAGGAAGAGAAGGGGAGAGGAGGAGGAGAGGAGGGGTAGAAAAGAAGGGGAGAGGAGGGGGAGAGGAGGGTTTTGTGGGCCTCGAGCCAGCCATCATGGGCCATCTGTGGCAGGGAGAGAGAGGATAAGGAAGAGGAGTGGAGGAGAAGGGAGGGGAGAGGGGAGGCGAGGGGAGAGGGGAGGGGAGGGGGAGGGGAGGGGGGTCATATTTCAAAAGGAATATCTCAGACAGGAGGGATCATAGAGTCAGACACCTGCACAGCTCTGGGACTACACAGCTCTGGAACTACACATCACTGGGACTACACAGCTCTGGGACTACACAGCTCTGGGACTACACATCACTGGGACTACACAGCTCTGGGACTACACATCACTGGGACTACACAGCTCTGGAACTACACATCACTGGGACTACACATCACTGGGACTACACATCACTGGGACTACACAGCTCTGGGACTACACAGCTCTGGGACTACACAGCTCTGGGACTACACAGCTCTGGGACTACACAGCTCTGGGATTACACAGCACTGGGACTACACAGCTCTGGGACTACACATCACTGGGACTACACAGCTCTGGGACTACACAGCACTGGGACTACACAGCTCTGGGACTACACAGCTCTGGGATTACACAGCACTGGGACTACACAGCTCTGGGACTACACATCACTGGGACTGCACAGCTCTGGGATTACACAGCTCTGGGACTACACATCACTGGGACTACACATCACTGGGACTACACATCACTGGGACTACACAACTCTGGGACTACACAGCTCTGGGACTACACATCACTGGGACTACACATCACTGGGACTACACAGCTCTGGGACTACACAGCTCTGGGACTACACAGCTCTGGGACAACACAGCTCTGGGATTACACAGCACTGGGACTACACAGCTCTGGGACTACACAGCACTGGGACTGCACAGCTCTGGGACTACACAGCTCTGGGATTACACAGCTCTGGGACTACACATCACTGGGACTACACATCACTGGGACTACACAGCACTGGGACTGCACAGCTCTGGGACTACACAGCTCTGGGATTACACATCACTGGGACTACACAGCTCTGGGATTACACAGCTCTGGGATTACACATCACTGGGACTACACAGCTCTGGGACTACACAGCTCTGGGACTACACAGCTCCTATAGACCAGTATAATGGTAGTCAGCTCTCCAATACTAGGCTATACTAATGAAAGACCATAGACTGGCACGTCCAGCCCAGGATAATACCGGCTGATCTCAGCTTTACAGACAGAGGGAGATACATGGTGTTAACATTCTATGATAACAATATACTATATACTGTATCATAAGGTTAAATATTTGAATATAAATCAAGGTGAGACAGGAATTATTAGCCTTGTATTTACATTGATCCCCAAAGTCAACCAGTTGACTCGTATTACTACCTGCGTCATCCCCCTCCCCACCCAAAAACATCTCAACAATAAAACTAAATATCCCCCCCCCCCCCACCCAGACCAGGAGGTATAGAGAACAGACCAGGTGGTAGAGAACAGACCAGGTGGTAGAGAACAGATCAGGAGGTATAGAGAACAGACCAGGTGCTAGAGAACAGACCAGGTGATATAGAGAACAGACCAGGTGGTATAGAGAACAGACCAGGTGCTAGAGAAAAGACCAGGAGGTATAGAGAACAGACCAGGAGGTATAGAGAACAGACCAGGAGGTATAGAGAACAGACCAGGTGCTAGAGAACAGACCAGGTGGTATAGAGAACAGACCAGGTGCTAGAGAACAGACCAGGTGGTATAGAGAACAGACCAGGAGGTATAGAGAACAGACCAGGAGGTATAGAGAACAGACCAGGTGCTAGAGAACAGACCAGGTGGTAGAGAACAGACCAGGAGGTATAGAGAACAGACCAGGAGGTATAGAGAACAGACCAGGTGGTATAGAGAACAGACCAGGTGGTAGAGAACAGACCAGGTGCTAGAGAACAGACCAGGTGGTATAGAGAACAGACCAGGTGCTAGAGAACAGACCAGGTGGTATAGAGAACAGACCAGGTGGTAGAGAACAGACCAGGAGGTATAGAGAACAGACCAGGAGGTATAGAGAACAGACCAGGAGGTATAGAGAACAGATCAGGTGGTATAGAGAACAGACCAGGAGGTATAGAGAACAGACCAGGTGCTAGAGAACAGACCAGGTGGTATAGAGAACAGACCAGGAGGTATAGAGAACAGACCAGGTGGTAGAGAACAGACCAGGAAGTATAGAGAACAGACCAGGTGGTATAGAGAACAGACCAGGTGCTAGAGAACAGACCAGGTGGTATAGAGAACAGACCAGGTGGTATAGAGAACAGACCAGGTGCTAAAGAACAGACCAGGTGGTATAGAGAACAGACCAGGTGATATAGAGAACAGACCAGGTGGTATAGAGAACAGACCAGGTGATATAGAGAACAGACCAGGAGGTATAGAGAACAGACCAGGTGGTAGAGAACAGACCAGGTGGTATAGAGAACAGACCAGGTGCTAGAGAACAGACCAGGTGGTAGAGAACAGACCAGGTGGTATAGAGAACAGACCAGGTGGTAGAGAACAGACCAGGTGGTATAGAGAACAGATCAGGAGGTATAGAGAACAGATCAGGAGGTATAGAGAACAGACCAGGAGGTATAGAGAACAGACCAGGTGGTAGAGAACAGACCAGGTGGTATAGAGAACAGACCAGGAGGTATAGAGAACAGACCAGGAGGTATAGAGAACAGACCAGGAGGTATAGAGAACAGACCAGGTGGTATAGAGAACAGACCAGGTGGTATAGAGAACAGACCAGGTGCTAGAGAACAGACCAGGTGGTATAGAGAACAGACCAGGTGGTAGAGAACAGACCAGGAGGTATAGAGAACAGACCAGGAGGTATAGAGAAGAGACCAGGAGGTATAGAGAACAGATCAGGTGGTATAGAGAACAGACCAGGAGGTATAGAGAACAGACCAGGTGCTAGAGAACAGACCAGGTGGTATAGAGAACAGACCAGGAGGTATAGAGAACAGACCAGGTGGTAGAGAACAGACCAGGAAGTATAGAGAACAGACCAGGTGGTATAGAGAACAGACCAGGTGCTAGAGAACAGACCAGGTGGTAGAGAACAGACCAGGTGGTATAGAGAACAGACCAGGAGGTATAGAGAACAGACCAGGAGGTATAGAGAACAGACCAGGTGGTATAGAGAACAGACCAGGTGGTATAGAGAACAGACCAGGTGCTAAAGAACAGACCAGGTGGTATAGAGAACAGACCAGGTGATATAGAGAACAGACCAGGTGGTAGAGAACAGACCAGGAGGTATAGAGAACAGATCAGGAGGTATAGAGAACAGATCAGGAGGTATAGAGAACAGACCAGGTGCTAGAGAACAGATCAGGAGGTATAGAGAACAGACCAGGTGATATAGAGAACAGACCAGGAGGTATAGAGAACAGACCAGGAGGTATAGAGAACAGACCAGGTGGTAGAGAACAGACCAGGTGATATAGAGAACAGACCAGGTGGTAGAGAACAGACCAGGAGGTATAGAGAACAGACCAGGTGATATAGAGAACAGACCAGGAGGTATAGAGAACAGACCAGGAGGTATAGAGAACAGACCAGGTGGTAGAGAACAGACCAGGTGGTATAGAGAACAGACCAGGTGGTAGAGAACAGATCAGGAGGTATAGAGAACAGATCAGGAGGTATAGAGAACAGACCAGGTGCTAGAGAACAGATCAGGAGGTATAGAGAACAGACCAGGAGGTATAGAGAACAGACCAGGAGGTATAGAGAACAGACCAGGTGCTAGAGAACAGATCAGGAGGTATAGAGAACAGATCAGGAGGTATAGAGAACAGACCAGGTGCTAGAGAACAGATCAGGAGGTATAGAGAACAGACCAGGAGGTATAGAGAACAGACCAGGAGGTATAGAGAACAGACCAGGTGGTAGAGAACAGACCAGGAGGTATAGAGAACAGACCAGGAGGTATAGAGAACAGACCAGGTGCTAGAGAACAGACCAGGAGGTATAGAGAACAGACCAGGAGGTATAGAGAACAGACCAGGTGCTAGAGAACAGACCAGGTGGTATAGAGAACAGACCAGGTGCTAGAGAACAGACCAGGAGGTATAGAGAACAGACCAGGTGCTAGAGAACAGACCAGGTGGTATAGAGAACAGACCAGGTGGTATAGAGAACAGACCAGGAGGTATAGAGAACAGACCAGGTGCTAGAGAACAGACCAGGAGGTATAGAGAACAGACCAGGAGGTATAGAGAACAGACCAGGTGGTATAGAGAACAGACCAGGTGGTATAGAGAACAGACCAGGTGCTAGAGAACAGACCAGGTGGTATAGAGAACAGACCAGGTGGTAGAGAACAGACCAGGAGGTATAGAGAACAGACCAGGAGGTATAGAGAAGAGACCAGGAGGTATAGAGAACAGATCAGGTGGTATAGAGAACAGACCAGGAGGTATAGAGAACAGACCAGGTGCTAGAGAACAGACCAGGTGGTATAGAGAACAGACCAGGAGGTATAGAGAACAGACCAGGTGGTAGAGAACAGACCAGGAAGTATAGAGAACAGACCAGGTGGTATAGAGAACAGACCAGGTGCTAGAGAACAGACCAGGTGGTAGAGAACAGACCAGGTGGTATAGAGAACAGACCAGGAGGTATAGAGAACAGACCAGGAGGTATAGAGAACAGACCAGGTGGTATAGAGAACAGACCAGGTGGTATAGAGAACAGACCAGGTGCTAAAGAACAGACCAGGTGGTATAGAGAACAGACCAGGTGATATAGAGAACAGACCAGGTGGTAGAGAACAGACCAGGAGGTATAGAGAACAGATCAGGAGGTATAGAGAACAGATCAGGAGGTATAGAGAACAGACCAGGTGCTAGAGAACAGATCAGGAGGTATAGAGAACAGACCAGGTGATATAGAGAACAGACCAGGAGGTATAGAGAACAGACCAGGAGGTATAGAGAACAGACCAGGTGGTAGAGAACAGACCAGGTGATATAGAGAACAGACCAGGTGGTAGAGAACAGACCAGGAGGTATAGAGAACAGACCAGGTGATATAGAGAACAGACCAGGAGGTATAGAGAACAGACCAGGAGGTATAGAGAACAGACCAGGTGGTAGAGAACAGACCAGGTGGTATAGAGAACAGACCAGGTGGTAGAGAACAGATCAGGAGGTATAGAGAACAGATCAGGAGGTATAGAGAACAGACCAGGTGCTAGAGAACAGATCAGGAGGTATAGAGAACAGACCAGGAGGTATAGAGAACAGACCAGGAGGTATAGAGAACAGACCAGGTGCTAGAGAACAGATCAGGAGGTATAGAGAACAGATCAGGAGGTATAGAGAACAGACCAGGTGCTAGAGAACAGATCAGGAGGTATAGAGAACAGACCAGGAGGTATAGAGAACAGACCAGGAGGTATAGAGAACAGACCAGGTGGTAGAGAACAGACCAGGAGGTATAGAGAACAGACCAGGAGGTATAGAGAACAGACCAGGTGCTAGAGAACAGACCAGGAGGTATAGAGAACAGACCAGGAGGTATAGAGAACAGACCAGGTGCTAGAGAACAGACCAGGTGGTATAGAGAACAGACCAGGTGCTAGAGAACAGACCAGGAGGTATAGAGAACAGACCAGGTGCTAGAGAACAGACCAGGTGGTATAGAGAACAGACCAGGTGGTATAGAGAACAGACCAGGAGGTATAGAGAACAGACCAGGTGCTAGAGAACAGACCAGGTGGTATAGAGAACAGACCAGGTGGTATAGAGAACAGACCAGGAGGTATAGAGAACAGACCAGGAGGTATAGAGAACAGACCAGGTGGTATAGAGAACAGACCAGGTGGTAGAGAACAGACCAGGAGGTATAGAGAACAGACCAGGTGCTAGAGAACAGACCAGGTGGTATAGAGAACAGACCAGGAGGTATAGAGAACAGACCAGGTGGTAGAGAACAGACCAGGAAGTATAGAGAACAGACCAGGTGGTATAGAGAACAGACCAGGTGGTATAGAGAACAGACCAGGTGGTAGAGAACAGACCAGGAAGTATAGAGAACAGACCAGGTGGTATAGAGAACAGACCAGGTGCTAAAGAACAGACCAGGTGGTATAGAGAACAGACCAGGTGATATAGAGAACAGACCAGGTGCTAGAGAACAGACCAGGTGATATAGAGAACAAGACCTCCCTCTACCAGAAACACACCTCTCAATTCAATTCAAGGGCTTTATTGGCATGGGAAACATGTGTTAACATTGCCAAAGCAAGTGAGGTAGATAATATACAAAAGTGAAATAAACAATAAAAATTAACAGTAAACATTATACATACAGAAGTTAAATAAACAAGGGAAATTAAATAAACATAATTATGGGTTGTATTTACAATGGTGTTTGTTCTTCACTGGTTGCCCTTTTCTTGTGGCAACACACCCATCTCTCTCTCTCTGTCTCTCTCTCGCTCTCTCCTCCCTCTACCTGAAACACACCTATCTCTCTCTCTGTTTCTCTCTCTGTCTGTCTCTCTCTCTCTCTCTCCTCCCTCTACCTGAAACACACCTCTCTCTCTCATCCTTCTACCTGAAACACACCTCTCTCTCTCTGTTTCTCTCTCTGTCTCTCTCTCTCTCTCTCTCTCCTCCCTCTACCTGAAACACACCTCTCTCTCTCTCTCTCATCCCTCTACCTGAAAAACACACACACATCTTTAACCCAGTCTCCTCCCCTTCATCTTTAACCAGGTCTCCTCCTCTTCATCTACACTGATTGAAGTGGATTTAACAAGAGACATCAATAAGGAATCATATCTTTCACCTGGATTCACCTGGCCAGTCTGTGTCACTGAAAGAGCAGGTGTTCTTAATGTTTTGCCCACTCAATGTATTTCATGGAGCAGGTCAAGTTTAATTAGGCTTCTGGTGTTGTCGAAAGATACATTATCTGTGTCAGTGGCCACTGGCTCACAACTTGAGGGGACAGAAGACAGGCACACACACACACACACACACACACACACACACACACACACACACACACACACACACAACACACACGAACACACACACACACACACACACACACACACACACACACACACACACACACACACTACGGCTAACTGAACATTGTCTGCCAACGCTCGCCTTGCGTTCCGTTACCGCCTCAGTTGACCGGCCCGAGAGAGTTAAGAGAGCATTCAGTTAAAACGCCAACCGAGGAAAGGGAGGAACTGAGGAAAGAGAGGAACTGAGGAAAGAGAGGAACTGAGGAAAGAGAGGAACTGAGGAAAGGGAGGAACTGAGGAACTGAGGAAAGGGAGGAACTGAGGAACTGAGGAAAGAGAGGAACTGAGGAACTGAGGAAAGGGAGGAACTGAGGAACTGAGGAACTGAGGAAAGAGAGGAACTGAGGAAAGAGAGGAACTGAGGAAAGAGAGGACCTGAGGAAAGAGAGGAACTGAGGAACTGAGGAAAGAGAGGAACTGAGGAAAGAGAGGAACTGAGGAAAGAGAGGAACTGAGGAAAGAGAGGAACTGAGGAAAGGGAGGAACTGAGGAAAGGGAGGAACTGAGGAAAGGGAGGAACTGAGGAAAGGGAGGAACTGAGGAAAGGGAGGAACTGAGGAAAGGGAGGAACTGAGGAAAGAGAGGAACTGAGGAAAGGGAGGAACTGAGGAAAGGGAGGAACTGAGGAAAGGGAGGAACTGAGGAAAGGGAGGAACTGAGGAAAGAGAGGAACTGAGGAAAGAGAGGAACTGAGGAAAGGGAGGAACTGAGGAAAGGGAGGAACTGAGGAAAGAGAGGAACTGAGGAAAGGGAGGAACTGAGGAAAGAGAGGAACTGAGGAACTGAGGAAAGAGAGGAACTGAGGAACTGAGGAAAGGGAGGAACTGAGGAAAGAGAGGAACTGAGGAAAGAGAGGAACTGAGGAAAGAGAGGAACTGAGGAACTGAGGAAAGGGAGGAACTGAGGAACTGAGGAAAGGGAGGAACTGAGGAACTGAGGAAAGGGAGGAACTGAGGAACTGAGGAACTGAGGAACTGAGGAAAGAGAGGAACTGAGGAACTGAGGAACTGAGGAACTGAGGAACTGAGGAAAGAGAGGAACTGAGGAACTGAGGAAAGAGAGGAACTGAGGAACTGAGGAACTGAGGAACTGAGGAACTGAGGAAAGGGAGGAACTGAGGAAAGGAAGGAACTGAGGAAAGAGAGGAACTGAGGAAAGGGAGGAACTGAGGAACTGAGGAACTGAGGAAAGGGAGGAACTGAGGAACTGAGGAAAGGGAGGAACTGAGGAACTGAGGAAAGAGAGGAACTGAGGAACTGAGGAAAGGGAGGAACTGAGGAACTGAGGAAAGGGAGGAACTGAGGAACTGAGGAAAGGAAGGAACTGAGGAAAGAGAGGAACTGAGGAAAGAGAGGAACTGAGGAAAGGGAGGAACTGAGGAATTGAGGAAAGGGAGGAACTGAGGAACTGAGGAACTGAGGAACTGAGGAACTGAGGAAAGAGAGGAACTGAGGAACTGAGGAAAGGGAGGAACTGAGGAAAGGGAGGAACTGAGGAAAGAGAGGAACTGAGGAAAGGGAGGAACTGAGGAAAGGGAGGAACTGAGGAAAGGGAGGAACTGAGGAAAGGGAGGAACTGAGGAAAGGGAGGAACTGAGGAAAGAGAGGAACTGAGGAAAGGGAGGAACTGAGGAAAGGAGTAACTGAGGAAAGGGAGGAACTGAGGAAAGAGAGGAACTGAGGAAAGGGAGGAACTGAGGAAAGAGAGGAACTGAGGAACTGAGGAAAGGGAGGAACTGAGGAACTGAGGAAAGAGAGGAACTGAGGAACTGAGGAAAGGGAGGAACTGAGGAAAGAGAGGAACTGAGGAAAGGGAGGAACTGAGGAAAGAGAGGAACTGAGGAACTGAGGAAAGGGAGGAACTGAGGAACTGAGGAAAGGGAGGAACTGAGGAACTGAGGAAAGGGAGGAACTGAGGAACTGAGGAACTGAGGAACTGAGGAAAGAGAGGAACTGAGGAAAGGGAGGAACTGAGGAAAGAGAGGAACTGAGGAACTGAGGAAAGGGAGGAACTGAGGAAAGGGAGGAACTGAGGAAAGGGAGGAACTGAGGAAAGGGAGGAACTGAGGAAAGGGAGGAACTGAGGAAAGGGAGGAACTGAGGAAAGGGAGGAACTGAGGAAAGGGAGGAACTGAGGAAAGGGAGGAACTGAGGAAAGGGAGGAACTGAGGAAAGGGAGGAACTGAGGAAAGGGAGGCACTGAGGAAAGGGAGGAACTGAGGAAAGAGAGGAACTGAGGAAAGGGAGGAACTGAGGAAAGGGAGGAACTGAGGAAAGGGAGGAACTGAGGAACTGAGGAAAGAGAGGAACTGAGGAACTGAGGAAAGGGAGGAACTGAGGAAAGGGAGGCACTGAGGAAAGGGAGGAACTGAGGAAAGAGAGGAACTGAGGAAAGGGAGGAACTGAGGAAAGGGAGGAACTGAGGAAAGAGAGGAACTGAGGAAAGGGAGGAACTGAGGAAAGGGAGGAACTGAGGAAAGGGAGGAACTGAGGAACTGAGGAAAGAGAGGAACTGAGGAACTGAGGAAAGGGAGGAACTGAGGAAAGAGAGGAACTGAGGAAAGAGAGGAACTGAGGAACTGAGGAAAGAGAGGAACTGAGGAACTGAGGAAAGGGAGGAACTGAGGAACTGAGGAAAGGGAGGAACTGAGGAACTGAGGAACTGAGGAACTGAGGAAAGAGAGGAACTGAGGAACTGAGTAAAGGGAGGAACTGAGGAACTGAGGAAAGAGAGGAACTGAGGAACTGAGGAAAGGGAGGAACTGAGGAACTGAGTAAAGGGAGGAACTGAGGAACTGAGGAAAGAGAGGAACTGAGGAACTGAGGAACTGAGGAACTGAGGAACTGAGGAAAGGGAGGAACTGAGGAAAGGAAGGAACTGAGGAAAGAGAGGAACTGAGGAACTGAGGAACTGAGGAACTGAGGAAAGGGAGGAACTGAGGAAAGGGAGGAACTGAGGAAAGAAGGGGTTGATAAACATCACTCTAAGTCACCTGACTTCTGTGTTGTGTCCCCTTTTTATGAGGCCTGGTCCAAATGTAGTGCACAGTGTCGAGAATAGGGTTCTATTTGTGACGCAGACAGTGAGTTTAGCTGTTTAGCTAAATGCCCTTCGTCATTGACTGACTGTGTGAGCCACTTACAGGAAAGGTAAAAGACAAGAGTTTGCTTGCAGGACACATCCAGGTCATTTTTCTCAGACTGGATAGACAAGAATTTAAAAAAAATCACAACTTCTCACTTCTGTGTGGCTGAGTGGTAATTCTACTGGTGAGTCCTGGGGTCGGCAGGTAGCCTAGTGGTTAGAGGGTTGGACGAGGAACCGTAAACGTGGCTCGATCGAATCTCCGAGCTGACAAAAAAATAGGACGTTCTGCCCCTGAACAAAGGCAGTTGACCCACTGTTCCCCGGTAGGCAGTCATTTTAAATAAGAATATTGTTCTTAATGAAATGACTTGCCTGGTTGAACAAATCAGACCCAAACAGACTGGAAGGTATCTCTGAAGCTGTTCACTGACTTTCCAAAGAATATTGTACTGTGTGTTTGTTTCTCATTCCTCCGAAAAAAAAAAAAATATATATATATATATATATATATATATATATATATATTTTTTTTTTACCCTTCTAAAAAAACTGTGATTTGTCATGTAGCCATTTGCATGGCCTCTCTCCTCCAATACAATTAATGTTGGTAGAACATCTCTTACCTGTTAGTCTGGAGTTGAGGTATGGAGGAGAGATGTTGTCGTGTGGGTGGGAGCCCATTTCACGGCTAGTCATGTGAGTGTACTGGGAACCATCAGCAAAACTCTGGAACACAGAGAGAGAACTGACTGGGTCAGGACAGTAATATAGTATCTATGTAATACAGTACTGGGTCAGGACAGTAATATAGTATCTATGTAATACAGAACTGGGTCAGGACAGTAATATAGTATCTATGTAATACAGTACTGACTGGGTCAGGACAGTAATATAGTATCTATGTAATACAGAACTGGGTCAGGACAGTAATATAGTATCTATGTAATACAGTACTGACTGGGTCAGGACAGTAATATAGTATCTATGTAATACAGTACTGGGTCAGGACAGTAATATAGTATCTATGTAATACAGTACTGGGTCAGGACAGTAATATAGTATCTATGTAATACAGTACTGACTGGGTCAGGACAGTAATATAGTATCTATGTAATACAGAACTGGGTCAGGACAGTAATATAGTATCTATGTAATACAGAACTGGGTCAGGACAGTAATATAGTATCTATGTAATACAGAACTGGGTCAGGACAGTAATATAGTATCTATGTAATACAGTACTGTGTCAGGACAGTAATATAGTATCTATGTAATACAGTACTGGGTCAGGACAGTAATATAGTATCTATGTAATACAGTACTGGGTCAGGACAGTAATATAGTATCTATGTAATACAGTACTGGGTCAGGACAGTAATATAGTATCTATGTAATACAGTACTGGGTCAGGACAGTAATATAGTATCTATGTAATACAGAACTGACTGGGTCAGGACAGTAACACAGTATCTATGTAATACAGAACTGACTGGGTCAGGACAGTAATATAGTATATATGTAATACAGAACTGGGTCAGGACAGTAATATAGTATCTATGTAATACAGTACTGGGTCAGGACAGTAATATAGTATCTATGTAATACAGTACTGGGTCAGGACAGTAATATAGTATCTATGTAATACAGTACTGGGTCAGGACAGTAATATAGTATCTATGTAATACAGTACTGGGTCAGGACAGTAATATAGTATCTATGTAATACAGAACTGACTGGGTCAGGACAGTAACACAGTATCTATGTAATACAGAACTGACTGGGTCAGGACAGTAATATAGTATATATGTAATACAGAACTGGGTCAGGACAGTAATATAGTATCTATGTAATACAGTACTGGGTCAGGACAGTAATATAGTATCTATGTAATACAGTACTGGGTCAGGACAGTAATATAGTATCTATGTAATACAGAACTGGGTCAGGACAGTAATATAGTATCTATGTAATACAGTACTGGGTCAGGACAGTAATATAGTATCTATGTAATACAGAACTGACTGGGTCAGGACAGTAATATAGTATCTATGTAATACAGAACTGACTGGGTCAGGACAGTAATATAGTATCTATGTAATACAGTACTGACTGGGTCAGGACAGTAATATAGTATCTATGTAATACAGTACTGGGTCAGGACAGTAATATAGTATCTATGTAATACAGAACTGACTGGGTCAGGACAGTAATATAGTATCTATGTAATACAGAACTGGGTCAGGACAGTAATATAGTATCTATGTAATACAGTACTGGGTCAGGACAGTAATATAGTATCTATGTAATACAGAACTGGGTCAGGACAGTAATATAGTATCTATGTAATACAGAACTGACTGGGTCAGGACAGTAATATAGTATCTATGTAATACAGAACTGACTGGGTCAGGACAGTAATATAGTATCTATGTAATACAGAACTGGGTCAGGACAGTAATATAGTATCTATGTAATACAGTACTGGGTCAGGACAGTAATATAGTATCTATGTAATACAGAACTGGGTCAGGACAGTAATATAGTATCTATGTAATACAGTACTGGGTCAGGACAGTAATATAGTATCTATGTAATACAGTACTGGGTCAGGACAGTAATATAGTATCTATGTAATACAGAACTGACTGGGTCAGGACAGTAATATAGTATCTATGTAATACAGTACTGGGTCAGGACAGTAATATAGTATCTATGTAATACAGTACTGACTGGGTCAGGACAGTAATATAGTATCTATGTAATACAGTACTGGGTCAGGACAGTAATATAGTATCTATGTAATACAGAACTGACTGGGTCAGGACAGTAATATAGTATCTATGTAATACAGTACTGGGTCAGGACAGTAATATAGTATCTATGTAATACAGTACTGACTGGGTCAGGACAGTAATATAGTATCTATGTAATACAGTACTGGGTCAGGACAGTAATATAGTATCTATGTAATACAGAACTGACTGGGTCAGGACAGTAATATAGTATCTATGTAATACAGTACTGGGTCAGGACAGTAATATAGTATCTATGTAATACAGAACTGACTGGGTCAGGACAGTAATATAGTATCTATGTAATACAGAACTGGGTCAGGACAGTAATATAGTATCTATGTAATACAGTACTGGGTCAGGACAGTAATATAGTATCTATGTAATACAGAACTGACTGGGTCAGGACAGTAATATAGTATCTATGTAATACAGAACTGACTGGGTCAGGACAGTAATATAGTATCTATGTAATACAGTACTGACTGGGTCAGGACAGTAATATAGTATCTATGTAATACAGTACTGGGTCAGGACAGTAATATAGTATCTATGTAATACAGAACTGACTGGGTCAGGACAGTAATATAGTATCTATGTAATACAGAACTGGGTCAGGACAGTAATATAGTATCTATGTAATACAGTACTGGGTCAGGACAGTAATATAGTATCTATGTAATACAGAACTGGGTCAGGACAGTAATATAGTATCTATGTAATACAGAACTGACTGGGTCAGGACAGTAATATAGTATCTATGTAATACAGAACTGACTGGGTCAGGACAGTAATATAGTATCTATGTAATACAGAACTGGGTCAGGACAGTAATATAGTATCTATGTAATATAGTACTGGGTCAGGACAGTAATATAGTATCTATGTAATACAGAACTGGGTCAGGACAGTAATATAGTATCTATGTAATACAGTACTGGGTCAGGACAGTAATATAGTATCTATGTAATACAGTACTGGGTCAGGACAGTAATATAGTATCTATGTAATACAGAACTGACTGGGTCAGGACAGTAATATAGTATCTATGTAATACAGTACTGGGTCAGGACAGTAATATAGTATCTATGTAATACAGTACTGACTGGGTCAGGACAGTAATATAGTATCTATGTAATACAGTACTGGGTCAGGACAGTAATATAGTATCTATGTAATACAGTACTGGGTCAGGACAGTAATATAGTATCTATGTAATACAGTACTGGGTCAGGACAGTAATATAGTATCTATGTAATACAGAACTGACTGGGTCAGGACAGTAATATAGTATCTATGTAATACAGTACTGGGTCAGGACAGTAATATAGTATCTATGTAATACAGTACTGGGTCAGGTTATATATATACAGGTTATATATATACAGGTTATATATTACAGGTTATATATATACAGGTTATATATTACAGGTTATATATATACAGGTTATATATATACAGGTTATATATATACAGGTTATATATTACAGGTTATATATATACAGGTTATATATTACAGGCTATACATATTTCAGGTTATATATATTACAGGTTGTATATATATTACAGGCTATATATATATATTACAGGTTGTATATATATTACAGGTTATAGCGTAACGTGTCTAGATTTCCTGCTTCGACATATTTCTACAGGTATTACATATTATACTGCTATGTGTGTCTTTGGAACTCACCTTTGAAGGGGCACCTCTATGTCCCCACGTCCCTGCACTGGCTCTGTCCCCCATGTCTACAAGGAGACAGAAACAAAGAGAGAACATGAGACTTAAAGAACCTGCGTGACTTTACCTTGTTAATTATTTACATCGACCGCCAGAAGCTAAAATATGGATTCAAACCGCCCATTTTCCTCACTTTCATAACCTAACAATATTTTTATTAATTTACCTTTATTTTACTAGGCATGTCAGTTAAGAACAAATTCTTATTTTCAATGACAGCCTAGGAACTGGTTAACTGCCTGTTCAGGGGCAGAACGACAGATTTTGTACCTTGTCCGCTCGGGGATTTGAACTTGCAACCTTCCGGTCACTAGTCCAACACTCTAACCACTATGCTACCCTGCCACCTCAACGTTTACTACTGAAATCTATGGCACACAGATGAACATGAAACACATTGATTATATATATAGAATGTTTTACATAAAATAAAATACCACTTTAAACACATCATTTTGGTTAGATTTCTTCAGTCCTGTTCCTCAGTGTTTTACTGAAACTGGGGGAAGAGTTTGTTATAGTATCTACTGCTGATTGCCGCTCTAATCCTAACTAATCTATTCATATTATTGGATGAATGTAGATAAGAAAATGACGATCAATTGTAATAATTGTTATAAATATAATATTATAATATTACCGTATTTTTTGTTTTGCATTGTGCATCAGTGTCACGCCCTGACCACAGAGTTCCCTTGTTTCTCGATGGTGTCGTAGGTCAGGGCGTGACTAGGGGATATTCTAGCTTAATAATTTCTATGTTGGTGTTCTAGTTTATATTTTCTATGTTGGTGTTTTGTGTATGATTCCCAATTAGAGGCAGCTGGTAATCGTTGTCTCTCATTGGGGATCATATTTAAGTAGATATTTCTCCCATCCTGTGTTTTGTGGGATATTATTTTTGTGTTTGTGCCTGTGTACCACGTAGTCGCGGTTCGTTGTTCGTTTATTGATTTACTGTTTGTTTTTTCTTTAAGTTTCACTTTTTAAATAATTATGTGGAACACAACCTCCTCAACCGCCTTGGTCCCGTTCCTACGACAACCGTGACAATCAGGATTACCGTGTACCCTGGTGTAGTCAAAACTGACTGACATGATGTGTCTCGATGTCTCTCACACCCTGAACTGGTGTAGTCAAATATCTTGATTTAACACCTTCTTTGTTGTCTTTATTTCTTGGTTCTTCAGAAAACCGTCCTTTGTGTCGGTGAATAGAGGAGAACTTACTCACACTGTAGAGTTAATCTGACACTATTGATAGCGTGCAGAGAACACAATGCAAACATCCCAGC
Organism: Oncorhynchus masou masou; assembly: GCF_036934945.1. NCBI lineage: Eukaryota > Metazoa > Chordata > Actinopteri > Salmoniformes > Salmonidae > Oncorhynchus > Oncorhynchus masou. Next base: position 5,778,988 of record NC_088222.1, on the reverse strand, counting down.
TGTTACAAAACACTCTGGGAGCTGTGGAGAGTCACTACCTAGTCTACAGTGTGGAGAGTCACTACCTCGTCTACAGTGTGGAGAGTCACTACCAGTCTACCTCTTAAATCAAACTAGACTACTACCTCTTAAATCAAACTAGACTACCTCTTAAATCAAACTAGACTTCCTCTTAAATCAAACTAGACTTCCTCTTAAATCAAACTAGACTACCTCTTAAATCAAACTAGACTACTACCTCTTAAATCAAACTAGACTACTACCTCTTAAATCAAACTAGACTACCTCTTAAATCAAACTAGACTTCCTCTTAAATCAAACTAGACTTCCTCTTAAATCAAACTAGACTACCTCTTAAATCAAACTAGACTACCTCTTAAATCAAACTAGACTTCCTCTTAAATCAAACTAGACTACTACCTCTTAAATCAAACTAGACTACCTCTTAAATCAAACCAGACTTCCTCTTAAATCAAACTAGACTTCCTCTTAAATCAAACTAGACTACCTCTTAAATCAAACTAGACTACCTCTTAAATCAAACTAGACTACCTCTTAAATCAAACTAGACTACCTCTTAAATCAAACTAGACGTCCTCTTAAATCAAACTAGACTACTACCTCTTAAATCAAACTAGACGTCCTCTTAAATCAAACTAGACGTCCACTTAAATCAAACTAGACGTCCTCTTAAATCAAACTAGACTACCTCTTAAATCAAACTAGACTACTACCTCTTAAATCAAACCAGACTACCTCTTAAATCAAACTAGACGTCCTCTTAAATCAAACTAGACTACTACCTCTTAAATCAAACCAGACTACCTCTTAAATCAAACTAGACTACTACCTCTTAAATCAAACTAGACGTCCTCTTAAATCAAACTAGACTACCTCTTAAATCAAACTAGACTACTACCTCTTAAATCAAACTAGACTACCTCTTAAATCAAACCAGACTACCTCTTAAATCAAACTAGACTTCCTCTTAAATCAAACTAGACGTCCTCTTAAATCAAACTAGACGTCCTCTTAAATCAAACTAGACTACTACCTCTTAAATCAAACTAGACTACCTCTTAAATCAAACTAGACTACTACCTCTTAAATCAAACCAGACTACCTCTTAAATCAAACTAGACTACCTCTTAAATCAAACTAGACGTCCTCTTAAATCAAACTAGACGTCCTCTTAAATCAAACTAGACTACTACCTCTTAAATCAAACTAGACTACCTCTTAAATCAAACTAGACTACCTCTTAAATCAAACTAGATGTCCTCTTAAATCAAACTAGACTACTACCTCTTAAATCAAACTAGACTACCTCTTAAATCAAACTAGACTACCTCTTAAATCAAACTAGACGTCCTCTTAAATCAAACTAGACTACTACCTCTTAAATCAAACTAGACGTCCTCTTAAATAAAACTAGACGTCCTCTTAAATCAAACTAGACGTCCTCTTAAATCAAACGAGACTACTACCTCTTAAATCAAACTAGACGTCCTCTTAAATCAAACTAGACTTCCTGTTAAAACAGGAAACGTGTGGAGTAAGGACAGAATTCGGTACTCAAGTCAGTCAGTCACCAGGGTGGTTGTCTGTCTCCCGATCTGTGCCTGAGTCAATCAGTCAATCAGTCAGGAGCTGTAATCACTTCTCTATATAGTATAAATATATACTGTATATACAGGTGTTGCTGCCCACTGACTGTCCCATTCATAACTCAACCAGGCGGACAGACAACAGTGTATTTCTGCTCTTCACTCAACATACACACATATGAGTGAACACCTGGTGGGATTGGTCTCAAATGGAGGATAGTTGACTTCAGCCCTGGGCCTCTCACCAGGTGGATACCACTCTGCTCATCACTTAACAAGTCAAAATACATACAGATTAGTGTACAGGGCTACGGTGGTTGGAAGCAGTGGGATTTGAACCCACTCGTCCGAAGAGACTGGAGACAAAGTGTATTTAGTTTGTGAAGAACCAGACTGTTGTGGAGAACTGAGTACCTACCTAAACAAGTCTGTCTGTGTGTCTGTCTGTGTGTCTGTCTGTCTGTCTGTCTGTCTGTCTGTCTGTTTGTCTGTTACACATGTCTCTCTGTCTGTTACACCTGCCTGTCTGTCTGCCTGTCTGTTACACCTGTCTGTCTGTCTGTCTGTCTGTCTGTCTGTCTGTCTGTCTGTCTGTCTGTCTGTCTGTCTGTCTGTCTGTCTGTCTGTCTGTCTGTCTGCCTGCCTGTCTGTCTGTCTGTCTGTCTGTCTGTCTGTCTGTCTGTCTGTCTGTCTGTCTGTCTGTCTGTCTGTCTGTCTGTCTGCCTGCCTGCCTGTCTGTCTGTTACACCTGCCTGCATGTCTGTCTGTTACACCTGTTTGTTTGTCTGTATGTCTGTCTGTTAAACCTGTCTGCCTGTCTGTCTGCCTGTCTGTATGTCTGTCTACTCTGGGCCTATACTAACTTTAGAAACATTTGTAGACCTAGAACACGGCTACACATTTTTTTGTGTTGTGGGAACATATCTCTAGTGACGTCCCCACAACATTCCCGCAACCAAATGAAACATTCTGGGAACCTTTAAAGACGAAATGTGTTTAGGGAACGTTCTCGCAACATCAAACAAATGTTTTTATAAAAAACATTAATAGCTCAACCTGACAAATGTTCTGGGAACTCTCTTTTCTCTCTTCGTCCTAGTTGGGCCACGGCTCAAAGTAACACAGGGACTGATACAGTCGCTTTTAGCTTATTCTGGGACACACACAAACGCACGCAGGCACGCACACACACACACACACACACACACAGCAGAGAGTAGAAGAGTGGGTCTACTTTAATAAATCCATTTTACAGGATTAGAGCGAGCGATAGTGGCCCGTAATCCACAGTGCTTTAGCAGAGAGAGGGACAGAGACAGAGAGACAGACAGGGACAGAGAGATGGGCAGAGAGACAGAGAGAGAGAGGGAGAGAGATGGACAGAGACAGAGAGAGAGAGACAGACAGGGACAGAGAGATGGGCAGAGAGACAGAGGGAGAGAGAGGGACAGAGACAGAGAGACAGACAGGGACAGAGAGATGGGCAGAGAGACAGAGAGAGAGAGGGAGAGAGATGGACAGAGACAGAGAGACAGACAGGGACAGAGAGATGGGCAGAGAGACACAGAGAGAGAGAGAGAGAGGGAGAGAGATGGACAGAGACAGAGAGACAGACAGGGACAGAGAGATGGGCAGAGAGACACAGAGAGAGAGAGAGAGAGGGAGAGAGATGGACAGAGACAGAGAGAGAGAGACAGAGAGTCAGAGCCAGAGAGATGGACAGAGACGGAGAGAGAGAGACAGAGAGTCAGAGACAGAGAGTCAGAGAGAGAGACAGAGAGATAGAGAGATGGACAGAGACAGAGAGTCAGAGAGACAGAGAGAGAGAGACAGAGACAGAGAGTCGGAGAGATGGACAGAGACAGAGAAACAGAGAGATGGACAGAGACAGAGAGAGAGAGACAGAGAGTCAGAGCCAGAGTGTCAGAGAGAGAGACAGAGAGACAGAGAGATGGACAGAGACAGAGCGTCAGAGAGACAGAGACAGAGAGTCAGAGAGATGGACAGAGACAGAGAAACAGAGAGATGGACAGAGACAGAGAGATGGACAGAGACAGAGAGAGAGACAGAGAGTCAGAGACAGAGTGTCAGAGAGAGAGACAGAGAGATGGACAGAGATAGAGAGTCAGAGAGACATAGAGAGAGAGACAGAGAGTCAGAGAGATGGACAGAGACAGAGAAACAGAGAGATGGACAGAGACAGAGAGATGGACAGAGACAGAGAGAGAGACAGAGAGAGGGACAGAGACAGAGACAGAGAAACAGAGAGATGGACAGAGACAGAGACAGAGAGAGAGACAGAGAGAGGGACAGAGACAGAGAGACAGAGAGATGGACAGAGACAAACTCAATTTTGATAAACTCTCATATCTACTGGGTGAAATTCCACAGTGTGCCATCACAGCAGCAAGATTTGTGACCTGTTGACACGAGAAAAGGTCAACCAGTGAAGAACAAACACCATTGTAAATACAACCCATATTTATGCTTATTTATTTTCACTTGTGTACTTTAACCATTTGTACATTGTTAAAACACTGTGTATATATATAATATGACATTTGTAATGTCTTTATTGTTTTGGAACCTTTGTATGTGTAATGTTTACTGTTAATTTTTATTGTTTATTTCACTTTTGTTTATTATCTACTTTACTTGCTTTGGCAATGTTAACACATGTTTCCCATGCCAATAAAGCCCCTTGAATTTAATTGGATTGAATTGACAGAGAGAGAGACAGAGAGACAGAGAGAGAGAGAGACAGAGAGAGAGAGAGAGACAGAGAGAGACAGAGAGACAGAGAGAGAGACAGAGAGAGAGACAGAGAGAGAGAGACAGAGAGAGAGACAGAGAGACAGAGAGAGAGACAGAGAGACAGAGAGAGAGAGACAGAGAGACAGAGAGAGGCCTATGCTTTATTCTTCAGATAAGAACAATGGAAGTGGGCTACAGGGCATAATGTGGGCTACAGGGCATTATGTGGGCTACAGGGCATTATGTGGGCTACAGGGAATTATGTGGGCTACAGGGTATTATGTGGGCTACAGGGCATCATGTGGGCTACAGGGCATCATGTGGGCTACAGAGCATTATGTGGGCTACAGGGCATTATGTGGGCTACAGAGCATCAGGTGGGCTACATGGCATCATGTGGGCTACATGGCATCCTGTGGGCTACAGGGCATTATGTGGGCTACAGGGCATCATGTGGGCTACAGGGCATCATGTGGGCTACAGGGCATTATGTGGGCTACAGAGCATCATGTGAGCTACAGGGCATCCTGTGGGCTACAGGGCATTATGTGGGATACAGGGCATTATGTGGGATACAGGGCATTATGTGGGCTACAGGGTATTATGTGGGCTACAAGGCATTATGTGGGCAACAGGGCATTATGTGGGCTACAGGGCATTATGTGGGCTACAGGGTATTATGTGGGCTACAGAGCATTATGTGGGCTACAGGGTATTATGTGGGCTACAGGGCATTATGTGGGCTACAGGGTATTATGTGGGCTACAGGGCATTATGTGGGCTACAGAGCATTATGTGGGCTACAGGGCATTATGTGGGCTACAGAGCATTCTGTGGGCAACAGGGCATTATGTGGGCAACAGGGCATTATGTGGGCTACAGGGCATCATGTGGGCTACAGAGCATTCTGTGGGCTACAGAGAATTCTGTGGGCTACATGGCATTATGTGGGCTACAGGGCATTATGTGGGCTACAGGGCATTATGTGGGCTACAGGGTATTATGTGGGCTACAGGGCATCATGTGGGCTACAGGGCATTATGTGGGCTACAGGGCATCATGTGGGCTACAGGGCATCATGTGGGCTACAGGGCATCATGTGGGCTACAGGGCATCATGTGGGCTACATGGCATCCTGTGGGCTACAGGGCATTTGGCTGTCATAAGGTGAATTCACCAATTTGTAAGTCGCTCTGGATAAGAGCGTCTGCCAAATGACTTAAATGTAAATGTAAAATTATGTGGGCTACAGGACATTATGTGGGCTACAGGGCATTATGTGGGCTACAGGGCATTATGTGGGCTACAGAGCATCATGTGGGCTACAGGGCATCATGTGGGCTACATGGCATCCTGTGGGCTACAGGGCATTTGGATGTCATAAGGTGAATTCACCAATTTGTAAGTCGCTCTGGATAAGAGCGTCTGCCAAATGACTTAAATGTAAATGTAAAATTATGTGGGCTACAGGACATTATGTGGGCTACAGGGCATTATGTGGGCTACAGAGCATTCTGTGGGCAACAGGGCATTATGTGGGCTACAGGGCATTATGTGGGCTACAAGGCATTATGTGGGCAACAGGGCATTATGTGGGCTACAGGGCATTATGTGGGCTACAGGGTATTATGTGGGCTACAGGGCATTATGTGGGCTACAGAGCATGATGTGGGCTACAGGGTATTATGTGGGCTACAGAGCATTATGTGGGCTACAGGGTATTATGTGGGCTACAGAGCATTCTGTGGGCTACAGGGCATTATGTGGGCTAAAGGGCATTATGTCGGCTACAGGGCATCATGTGGGCTACAGGGTATTATGTGGGCTACAGGGTATTATGTGGGCTACAGGGCATTATGTGGGCTACAGGGTATTATGTGGGCTACAGGGCATTATGTGGGCTACAGGGTATTATGTGGGCTACAGGGTATTAAGTGGGCTACAGAGCATTATGTGGGCTACAGGGTATTATGTGGGCTACAGAGCATTATGTGGGATACAGGGTATTATGTGGGCTACAGAGCATTCGGTGGGCTACAGGGCATTATGTGGGCTACAGAGCATTATGTAGGCTACAATGCATTATGTGGGCTACAGGGCATTATGTGCACTACAGGGCATTATGTGGGCTACAGAGCATTATGTGGGCTACAGGGTATTATGTGGGCTACAGTGCATTATGTGGGCTACAGGGTATTATGTGGGCTACAGAGCATTCTGTGGGCAACAGGGCATTATGTGGGCTACAGGGCATCATGTGGGCTACAGAGCATTCTGTGGGCTACAGGACATTATGTGGGTTACAGGACATTATGTGGGCTACAGGGCATAATGTGGGCTACAGGGCATTATGTGGGCTACAGGGAATTATGTGGGCTACAGGGTATTATGTGGGCTACAGGGCATCATGTGGGCTACAGGGCATCATGTGGGCTACAGAGCATTATGTGGGCTACAGGGCATTATGTGGGCTACAGAGCATCAGGTGGGCTACATGGCATCATGTGGGCTACATGGCATCCTGTGGGCTACAGGGCATTATGTGGGCTACAGGGCATCATGTGGGCTACAGGGCATCATGTGGGCTACAGGGCATTATGTGGGCTACAGAGCATCATGTGAGCTACAGGGCATCCTGTGGGCTACAGGGCATTATGTGGGATACAGGGCATTATGTGTGATACAGGGCATTATGTGGGCTACAGGGTATTATGTGGGCTACAAGGCATTATGTGGGCAACAGGGCATTATGTGGGCTACAGGGCATTATGTGGGCTACAGGGTATTATGTGGGCTACAGAGCATTATGTGGGCTACAGGGTATTATGTGGGCTACAGGGCATTATGTGGGCTACAGGGTATTATGTGGGCTACAGGGTATTATGTGGGCTACAGGGCATTATGTGGGCTACAGAGCATTATGTGGGCTACAGGGCATTATGTGGGCTACAGAGCATTCTGTGGGCAACAGGGCATTATGTGGGCAACAGGGCATTATGTGGGCTACAGGGCATCATGTGGGCTACAGAGCATTCTATGGGCTACAGGGGCATTATGTGGGCTACAGGGCATTATGTGGGCTACAGAGCATTCTGTGGGCTACAGGGCATTATGTGGGCTACAGGGCATTATGTGGGCTACAGAGCATTCTGTGGGCTACAGATAATTCTGTGGGCTACATGGCATTATGTGGGCTACAGGGCATTATGTGGGCTACAGGGCATTATGTGGGCTACAGGGTATTATGTGGGCTACAGGGCATCATGTGGGCTACAGGGCATTATGTGGGCTACAGGGCATCATGTGGGCTACAGGGCATCATGTGGGCTACAGGGCATCATGTGGGCTACAGGGCATTATGTGGGCTACAGAGCATCATGTGGGCTACAGGGCATCATGTGGGCTACATGGCATCCTGTGGGCTACAGGGCATTTGGATGTCATAAGGTGAATTCACCAATTTGTAAGTCGCTCTGGATAAGAGCGTCTGCCAAATGACTTAAATGTAAATGTAAAATTATGTGGGCTACAGGACATTATGTGGGCTACAGGGCATTATGTGGGCTACAGGGCATTATGTGGGCTACAGGGCATTATGTGGGCTACAGGGCATTATGTGGGCTACAAGGCATTATGTGGGCAACAGGGCATTATGTGGGCTACAGGGCATTATGTGGGCTACAGGGTATTATATGGGCTACAGGGCATGATGTGGGCTACAGAGCATGATGTGGGCTACAGGGTATTATGTGGGCTACAGAGCATTATGTGGGCTACAGGGTATTATGTGGGCTACAGAGCATTCTGTGGGCTACAGGGCATTATGTGGGCTAAAGGGCATTATGTGGGCTACAGGGCATCATGTGGGCTACAGGGTATTATGTGGGCTACAGGGTATTATGTGGGCTACAGGGCATTATGTGGGCTACAGGGCATTATGTGGGCTACAAGGCATTATGTGGGCAACAGGGCATTATGTGGGCTACAGGGCATTATGTGGGCTACAGGGTATTATGTGGGCTACAGGGCATTATGTGGGCTACAGGGTATTATGTGGGCTACAGGGTATTAAGTGGGCTACAGAGCATTATGTGGGCTACAGGGTATTATGTGGGCTACAGAGCATTATGTGGGCTACAGGGTATTATGTGGGCTACAGAGCATTCGGTGGGCTACAGGGCATTATGTGGGCTACAGAGCATTATGTAGGCTACAATGCATTATGTGGGCTACAGGGCATTATGTGCGCTACAGGGCATTATGTGGGCTACAGAGCATTATGTGGGCTACAGGGTATTATGTGGGCTACAGGGCATTATGTGGGCTACAGGGTATTATGTGGGCTACATGGTATCCTGTGGGCTACAGGGCATCATGTGGGCTACAGAGCATTATGTGGGCTACAGGGTATTATGTGGGCTACAGGGTATTATGTGGGCTACAGGGTATTATGTGGGCTACAGGGTATTATGTGGGCTACAGAGCATTCTGTGGGCTACAGAGCATTATGTGGGCTACATGGTATTATGTGGACTACATGGTATCCTGTGGGCTACATGGCATCCTGTGGGCTACATGGCATTCTGCGGGCTACAGGGCATCCTGTGGGCTACAGGGCATTCTGTGGGCTACAGGGCATTCTGCGGGCTACATGGCATCCTGTGGGCTACAGGGCATTCTGTGGGCTACAGGGCATCCTGTGGGCTACAGGGCATCCTGTGGGCTACAGGGTATCCTGTGGGCTACATGGTATCCTGTGGGCTACAGGGCATCCTGTGGGCTACAGGGCATCCTGTGGGCTACAGGGCATCCTGTGGGCTACATGGTATCCTGTGGGATACATGGTATCCTGTGGGCTGCATGGTATCCCGTGGGCTGCATGGTATCCTGTGGTCTGCATGGTATCCTGTGGGCTACATGGTATCCTGTGGGCTACATGGTATCCTGTCGGCTACATGGTATTCTGTGGGCTACAGGGCATCCTGTGGGCTACATGGTATCCTGTGGGCTACAGGGTATCCTGTGGGCTACATGGTATCCTGTGGGCTACATGGTATCCTGTGGGCTACAGGGCATCCTGTGGGCTGCATGGTATCCTGTGGGCTACATGGTATCCTGTGGGCTACATGGTATCCTGTGGGCTACATGGTATCCTGTGGGCTACAGGGCATCCTGTGGGCTACATGGCATCCTGTGGGCTACAGGGTATCCTGTGGGCTACATGGTATCCTGTGGGCTACATGGTATCCTGTGGGCTACATGGTATCATGTGGGCTACATGGTATCCTGTGGGCTGCATGGTATTCTGTGGGCTACATGGCATCCTGTGGGCTACAGGGCATCCTGTGGGCTACATGGTATCCTGTGGGCTACATGGTATCATGTGGGCTACATGGTATCCTGTGGGCTGCATGGTATTCTGTGGGCTACATGGTATCCTGTGGGCTACAGGGCATCCTGTGGGCTACATGGCATCCTGTGGGCTACATGGTATCCTGTGGGCTACATGGTATCCTGTGGGCTACATGGTATCCTGTGGGCTGCATGGTATTCTGTGGGCTGCATGGTATCCTGTGGGCTACAGGGCATCCTGTGGGCTACATGGCATCCTATGGGCTACATGGTATCCTGTGGGCTACATGGTATCCTGTGGGCTACATGGTATCCTGTGGGCTACATGGTATTCTGTGGGCTGCATGGTATCCCGTGGGCTACAGGGTATCCCGTGGGCTGCATGGTATCCCGTGGGCTACATGGTATCCCGTGGGCTACAGGGCATCATGTGGGCTACAGGGCATCATGTGGGCTACATGGTATCCTGTGGGCTACATGGTATCCTGTGGGCTACAGGGCATCATGTGGGCTACAGGGCATCATGTGGGCTACATGGTATCCTGTGGGCTACATGGTATCCTGTGGGATACATGGTATCCTGTGGGCTACAGGGCATTCTGTGGGCTACATGGTATCCTGTCGGCTGCATGGTATCCTGTGGGCTACATGGTATCCTGTGGGATACATGGTATCCTGTGGGCTACAGGGCATTCTGTGGGCTACATGGTATCCTGTCGGCTGCATGGTATCCTGTGGGCTACATGGTATCCTGTGGGCTACATGGTATCCTGTGGGCTACAGGGCATTCTGTGGGCTACATGGTATCCTGTGGGCTACGGCTCCTGTGGGCATGGTATCCTGTGGGCTACATGGTATCCTGTGGGCTACATGGTATCCTGTGGGCTACAGGGCATTCTGTGGGCTACATGGTATCCTGTCGGCTGCATGGTATCCTGTGGGCTACATGGTATCCTGTGGGCTACATGGTATCCTGTGGGCTACAGGGCATCCTGTGGGCTACAGGGCATCCTGTGGGCTGCATGGTATCCTGTGGGCTACATGGTATCCTGTGGGCTACATGGTATCCTGTGGGCTACATGGTATCCTGTGGGCTACAGGGCATCCTGTGGGCTACATGGCATCCTGTGGGCTACAGGGTATCCTGTGGGCTACATGGTATCCTGTGGGCTACATGGTATCATGTGGGCTACATGGTATCCTGTGGGCTGCATGGTATTCTGTGGGCTACATGGCATCCTGTGGGCTACAGGGCATCCTGTGGGCTACATGGTATCCTGTGGGCTACATGGTATCATGTGGGCTACATGGTATCCTGTGGGCTGCATGGTATTCTGTGGGCTACATGGTATCCTGTGGGCTGCATGGTATCCTGTGGGCCACATGGTATCCTGTGGGCTACAGGGCATCCTGTGGGCTACATGGCATCCTGTGGGCTACATGGTATCCTGTGGGCTACATGGTATCCTGTGGGCTACATGGTATCCTGTGGGCTGCATGGTATCCTGTCGGCTGCATGGTATCCTGTGGGCTACATGGTATCATGTGGGCTACATGGCATTCTGTGGGCTACAGGGTATTCTGTGGGCTACAGGGTATTCTGTGGGCTACAGGGCATTCTGTGGGCTACAGGGTATTCTGTGGGCTACAGGGCATTCTGTGGGCTACATGGTATCCTGTGGGCTACAGGGCATTCTGTGGGCTACAGGGTATTCTGTGGGCTACAGGGCATTCTGTGGGCTACAGGGTATTCTGTGGGCTACATGGTATCCTGTGGGCTACAGGGCATTCTGTGGGCTACATGGTATCCTGTGGGCTACAGGGCATTCTGTGGGCTGCATGGTATCCTGTGGGCTACAGGGCATCCTGTGGGCTACATGGCATCCTGTGGGCTACATGGTATCCTGTGGGCTACATGGTATCCTGTGGGCTACATGGTATCCTGTGGGCTACATGGTATTCTGTGGGCTGCATGGTATCCCGTGGGCTACAGGGTATCCCGTGGGCTGCATGGTATCCCGTGGGCTACATGGTATCCCGTGGGCTACAGGGCATCATGTGGGCTACAGGGCATCCTACATGGTATCCTGTGGTCTACATGGTATCCTGTGGGGCTACAGGGCATCCTGGTGTGGGCTACATGGTATCTGTGGGCTACATGGTATCCTGTGGGCTACATGGGCATTCTGTGGGCTACATGGTATCCTGTGGGCTACATGGTATCCTGTGGGCTACATGGTATCCTGTGGGCTACATCCTGTGGGCTATCCTGTGGGCTACATGGTATCCTGTGGGCTGGTATTCTGTGGGCTACAGGGCATCCTGTGGGCTACATGGCATCCTGGTATCCTGTGGGCTACATGGTATCCTGTGGGCTACAGGGTATCCTGTGGGCTACATGGTATCCTGTGGGCCATCCTGTGGGCTACATGGCATGGTATCCTGTGGGCTACATGGTATCCTGTGGGCTACATGGTATCCTGTGGGCTACATGGTATCCTGTGGGCTACATGGTATCCTGTGGGCTACATGGTATCCTGTGGGCTACATGGTATCCTGTGGGCTACATGGTATCCTGTGGGCTACATGGTATCCTGTGGGCTACATGGTATCCTGTGGGCTACATGGTATCCTGTGGGCTACATGGTATCCTGTGGGCTACATGGTATCCTGTGGGCTACATGGTATCCTGTGGGCTACATGTGGGCTACATGGTATCCTGTGGGCTATCTGTGGCTACATGGCATCATGTGGGCTACATGGTATCCTGTGGGCTACATGGTATCCTGTGGGCTACATGGGTATCCTGTGGGCTACATGGTGGGCTATGGTATCTGTGGGCTACATGGTATCCTGTGGGCTACATGCATGGGCATTCCTGTGGGCTACATGGTATCCTGTGGGCTGCATGGTATCCTGTGGGCTACATGGTATCCTGTGGGCTACATGGGTGGGCACATGGCATCCTGTGGGCTACATGGTATCCTGTGGGCTACATGGTATCCTGTGGGCTACATGGCATCCTGTGGGCTACATGGTATCCTGTGGGCTACATGGTATCCTGTGGGCTACATGGTATCCTGTGGGCTACATGGTATCCTGTGGGCTGTGGGCTACATGGTATCCTGTGGGCTACATGGTATCTGTGGGCTACATGGTATCACATGGTATCCTGTGGGCTACATGGGCACATGGTATCTGTGGGCTACATGGTATCCTGTGGGCTACAGTGGGCTACATGGTATTCTGTGGGCTACATGGTATCCTGTGGGCTACATGGTATCCTGCATGGTATCCTGTGGGCTACATGGGTGGGCTACATGGTATCCTGTGGGCTACATGGTATCCTGTGGGCTACATGGTATCCTGTGGGCTATGGCATCCTGTGGGCTACATGGTATCCTGTGGGCTACATGGTATCCTGGTGGGGCTACATGGTATCCTGTGGGCTACATGGTATCCTGTGGGCTACATGGTATCCTGTGGGCTACATGGTATCCTGTGGGCTACATGGCATCCTACATGGTATCCTGTGGGCTACATGGTATCATGGTATCCTGTGGGCTGGTATCTGTGGGCTACATGGCATCCTGTGGGCTACATGGTATCCTGTGGGCTACATGGTATCATGGTATCTGTGGGCTACATGGTATTCTGTGGGCTACATGGTATCCTGTGGGCTATGGTATCCTGTGGGCTACATGGTATCCTGTGGGCTACATGGCATCCCGTGGGCTACATGGTATCCTGTGGGCTACATGGCATCATGGTATCCTGTGGGCTACTGTGGGCTATGGTATCCTGTGGGCTACATGGTATTCTGTGGGCTACATGGCATCATCCTGTGGGCTACATGGTATCCTGTGGGCTACATGGTATCCTGTGGGCTACATGGTATCCTGTGGTCTACATGGTATCCTGTGGGCTACAGGGCATCATGTGGGCTACATGGTATCCTGTGGGCTACATGGTATCCTGTGGGCTACATGGTATCCTGTGGGCTACATGGTATCCTGTGGGCTACATGGTATCCTGTGGGCTACATGGCTGTGGGCTACATGGTGGGGTATCTGGTATCATGGTATCCTGTGGGCTACATGGTATCCTGTGGGCTACATGGTATCCTGTGGGCTACATGGCATCCTGTGGGCTACATGGTATCCTGTGGGCTACATGGTATCCTGTGGGCTACATGGTATCCTGTGGGCTACAGGGTATCCTGTGGGCTACAGGGTGGGCTATCCTGTGGGCTACATGGGCATCATGTGGGCTACAGGGTATCCTGTGGGCTACATGGTATCCTGTGGGCTACATGGTATCCTGTGGGCTCATGAAATGGTATCCTGTGGGCCATCATGTGGGCATGGTATTCTGTGGGCTATATGGTATCCTGTGGGCTACATAGGCATGTGGGCTATCCTGTGGTCTACATGGCATCCTGTGGGCTACAGGGTATCATGTTTCTGAAAATAGACATGTTGGCACCGCAGCACAGATACCTGCTACTGTTTAGGTCCAACCATCAAATAGTCTGGCAAAACACACACACACACACACACACACACACACACACACACACACACACACACACACACACACACACACACACACACACACACACACACAGACACACAGACACACACACACACACACACACACACACGCACAGACACACACACACACACACACACGCAGGAGATAGCCTAGCTGCTTCTGTTTAGGGCCGATCGTCAGCCTGTTTGAAGGTAGAGAAAACACCAACATCCCGTGGGGCTGCAGGTTAGTTTACCTAATGCAGAGCGTTCTCATAGTAGCTGACATCAGACATTTAACCGTTCCCAGGCTGCCTTCAGCAGCCCGCTGGTAGTTACACGTCTAGTTTTGATTTACATTTGGTTGAGTTGTCAATGATTCGTTGCTGATCCAATCTATTTGATTCTTCGATGAGTCGTTGCTGATCCAATCTATTTTCCACATTGATTCAACACCATCACATAGATTTTTTGGGGAGTTGAAATTATGTTGATTCAACCAGTTCAACCAGTGGATATTCATTCTAACCCTTTACAGTGGACTACCCTCTGTCTCTGTCTCTATCTCTGTCTCTGTCTCCCTATCTCTCTATCTCTGTCTCTGTCTCTCCCTGTCTCTCTCTGTCTCTCTGTCTCTCTGTCTCTCTCTCTCTCTCTTTCTCTGTATCTCTGTCTCTCTCTATCTCTGTCTCTCTCTCTCTATCTCTGTCTCTCTGTCTCTCTGTCTCTGTCTCTCTGTCTCTGTGTCACTCTCTCTCTGTCTATCTCTCTGTCTCTTTGTCTCTCTGTCCCTCTCTCTCTCTCTCTCTCTCTCTCTCTCTGCCCATCTCTCTGTCCCTGTCTGTCTCTCTGTCTCTCTCTCTCTATCTCTGTCTCTGTCTCTCTGTCTCTCTCTCTCTCTCTCTCTCTCTCTCTGTCTCTCTGTCTCTCTCACTCTGTCTCTCTCACTCTCTCACTCTGTCTCTCTCACTCTGTCTCTCTCACTCTGTCTCTCTCACTCTGTCTCTCTCACTCTCTCACTCTCTCACTCTGTCTCTCTGTGTCTCTGTCTCTCTGTGTCTCTGTCTCTTTTTCTCTGTGTCTCTGTCTCTTTTTCTCTCTGTCTCTTTTTCTCTGTCTCTGTCTCTCTCTCTCTGTCTCTCTGTCTCTCTCTCTCTGTCTCTCTGTCTCTCTCTCTCTCTCTCTCTCTCTCTCTCTCTCGAATGTAATCAGACACCTCTGCCAAAAGCCCTGCACCTGCTTACTGACTATACCCAGGATGCACCTGGGTACTGGGAGAAAGAAAGACTAGGAGGCTGCATCCAACGCAGCCATATTTTCACCAGAGCCCCCTAGTTGGGGACATTAAGGCAGACGGGCGCTGGATGTTGGGCAGAGGTACCTGACGACATCAAAGAGAGAGTTCCTCCCTGATCACCAGCCAGCTCCCACTGACTCTAGGCTGCGTCCCAGAATGCTTCTGACCATACGGCTCTATAAAGGGAGTAGTGTCCCATTCAGGACGCAGGCTTCTCTCTTTTAAGCAACATTAAACACAGATTAATAAGAAAATAGTACTAAGAAGTGGAAATCAAATAAGAAACAAGACGCTGCAGAACCAAACGTTAGGACCTGGGAAGGAGAACTGTAGAAATCAATTAAAAGGATATGAAATAATTCACTGATATTTTAGAGGAACCTGGATAAATATTAAACATCACAGACCCCCTTTTCTTTTCTTCGGGATGAGGAGTTCCTGTTTTATCAAATCAAATGTTATTTTTTTGTCACGTTGCTTCGTAAAACAACAGGTGTAGACGAACAGTGAAATGCCTAAGGGTCCTTTTTCAACGATGCAGAGAGAAAGATAATAGAGAGATAATAGAAAAGTAGTAACACGTAATAATATGTATACAATACCACCAGTACAAGTACCACCAGTACCAAGTCTCCCTCTCCCAGCTTACGTCACAACAACAAACACCCCACCACCCCCCTCTCCCAGCAGAGAGAAAAACCCCACCACCCCCTCTCCCAGCTTAGTCACAACAACAAAACCCCACCACCCCCTCTCCCAGCTTACGTCACAACAACAAATGACCACCCCCCTCTCCCAGGCTTATATACAACAAACACCCAGTACTGAGTAATGATAACTAGGCTATATACAAGGGGTACCAGTACTGAGTAATGATAACTAGGTATATACAAGGGGTACCAGTACTGAGTAATGATAACTAGGCTATATACAAGGGGTACCAGTACTGAGTAATGATAACTAGGCTATATACAAGGGTACCAGTACTGAGTAATGATAACTAGGCTATATACAAGGGTACCAGTACTGAGTAATGATAACTAGGCTATATACACAGAGTACCAGTACTGAGTAATGATAACTAGGCTATATACAAGGGTACCAGTACTGAGTAATGATAACTAGGCTATATACAAGGGGTACCAGTACTGAGTAATGATAACTAGGCTATATCCAAGGGTACCAGTACTGAGTAATGATAACTAGGCTATATACAAGGGTACCAGTACTGAGTAATGATAACTAGGCTATATACAAGGGTACCAGTACTGAGTAATGATAACTAGGCTATATACAAGGGTACCAGCACTGAGTAATGATAACTAGGCTATATACAAGGGGTACCAGTACTGAGTAATGATAACTAGGCTATATACAAGGGTACCAGTACTGAGTAATGATAACTAGGCTATGTACAAGGGGTACCAGCACTGAGTAATGATAACTAGGCTATATACAAGGGGTACCAGTACTGAGTAATGATAACTAGGCTATGTACAAGGGGTACCAGCACTGAGTAATGATAACTAGGCTATATACAAGGGGTACCAGTACTGAGTAATGATAACTAGGCTATATACAAGGGGTACCAGTACTGAGTAATGATAACTAGGCTATATACAAGGGGTACCAGTACTGAGTAATGATAACTAGGCTATATACAAGGGGTACCAGTACTGAGTAATGATAACTAGGCTATATACAAGGGTACCAGTACTGAGTAATGATAACTAGGCTATATACAAGGGGTACCAGTACTGAGTGATGATAACTAGGCTATATACAAGGGGTACCAGTACTGAGTAATGATAACTAGGCTATATCCAAGGGGTACCAGTACTGAGTAATGATAACTAGGCTATATCAAGGGGTACCAGTACTGAGTAATGATAACTAGGCTATATACAAGGGCTACCAGTACTGAGTAATGATAACTAGGCTATATACAAGGGTACCAGTACTGAGTAATGATAACTAGGCTATATACAAGGGGTACCAGTACTGAGTAATGATAACTAGGCTATATACAAGGGTACCAGTACTGAGTAATGATAACTAGGCTATATACAAGGGGTACCAGTACTGAGTAATGATAACTAGGCTATATACAAGGGGTACCAGTACTGAGTAATGATAACTAGGCTATATACACGGGGTGCCAGTACTGAGTAATGATAACTAGGCTATATACAAGGGTACCAGTACTGAGTAATGATAACTAGGCTATATACAAGGGGTACCAGTACTGAGTAACGACAACTAAGCTATATACACTGGGTCCATTAAGCTCAGTATGCTAATAAGCCCAGTATGCTAGGCTATATAAAGCCCAGTATGCTAATACGCCCAGTATGCTAATAAGCCCAGTATGCTCCTAATAAGCCCATTATGCTCCTAATAAGCCCAGTTGTGCTCCTAATAAGCCCAGTTATGCTGATAATAAGCCCATTATGCTCCTAATAAGCCTGTTGTGCTGATAATAAGCCCATTATGCTCCTAATAAGCCCGTTATGCTGATAATAAGCCCATTATGCTCCTAATAAGCCTGTTGTGCTCCTAATAAGCCCGTTATGCTGATAATAAGCCCATTATGCTCCTAATAAGCCTGTTGTGCTCCTAATAAGCCCATTATGCTCCTAATAAGCCCGTGTTGTGCTCCTAATAAGCCCATTATGCTCCTAATAGGCCCGTTATGCTGATAATACGCCTGGGTTGAATTGAATCACATGCGGATAGTGTGTTGATATCCATAATATTCAATGAACATGAGCATAAATAATGTTTTATTGTTCAGTTTTAAGTTGATTAATACACAAAAACTACAGTTCTGCATATTATGCATCTAACCGTGGTGTCTTTAAACAAGATAATTAGAAACAATTAGGAACAATTAGAAACCTCTGTAGTCTCTCCAAGACGTCTGGAGTGGACAGGAAGTCATTGATGCAGAGAGAAGAAGAAGAAGATTGGGGTTTAGGGATAGAATACCAAGAAAATAGTGGTAAAATATGAAACCAAATGAGGAACAGGAAGAAGACTATTGGGTGGGGGGGTCAACCATCTGTACTTTTGTAATACACAGTAGAGAGGGAGATTTGAAACCGTCTTCAGACAGGATTTAGGAAGACAGGAGAGAGGGAGATTTGAAACTGTCTTCAGACAGGATTTAGGAAGACAGGAGAGAGGGAGATTTGAAACTGTCTTCAGACAGGATTTAGGAAGACAGGAGAGAGGGAGATTTGAAACTGTCTTCAGACAGGATTTAGGAAGACAGGAGAGAGGAGATTTGAAACCGTCTTCAGACAGGATTTAGGAAGACAGTTATGGTTGCTGTCCTGGCTGACACGGTCGCCAGTTTGGACGATGTTTCCTCCGACACACAATGGCACAGCTGACTTCCGGGTTAAGCAAGCAGTGTGTCAGCAAGCAGTGCGGCTTGGCAGGGTCGTGTTTTCGGAGGAAGCGTGGCTCTCGACCTTTGCCTCTCCCAAGTCTGTAACTACCAATGGGATATCACGAAAAAGGGTTTAACAAAGATGATGCCATGGGGCGGTAGTCATTTAGCCAGGTTACCTTCGGGTTCTTGGGCACAGGGACTATGATGGTCTGCTTGAAACATGTAGGTATTACAGACTGGGTCAAGGGAGAGGTTGAAAATATCAATGAAGAAACCTGCCAGTTGGTCAGCACATGCTCTGAGTATGCGTCCTGGTGATCCGTCTGGCCCAGCGGCCTTGTGAATGTTGATCCTGTTTAAAGGTCTTACTCACCTCAGCTACAGAGAGCGAGATCACACAGTCGACCGGAACAGCTGGTGATCTCACGCATGGTTCAGGGTTGCTTCCTAGAAGCATAAAAGGCATTGAGCTCGTCTGGTAGGCTCAAGACACTTGACAGCTCTCGGCTGGGTTTCCCTTAGTAATCGGTGATAGTTCTCAAGCCCTGCCACATCCGACGAGCGTCAGAGCCGGTGTCGTAGGATTGGATCTTAGTCTTGTACATGGTGTTAGTGATCCCACGCAGCACGGCGGGAACATTAAACACCTTATTACGTGTGATATGAATGATGTCCTGTTGATGTGTGTAGCGTGTTAACCCACTGCCCAGAGAGACTAGCGAGCCCAGCTCAATGTTCTTTAGATAACTCCCCCCCCCCAGCAGCATGCAGGAGAGTGGGTCTGCCCTGCATAACCCCACCCCCAGCAGCATGCAGGAGAGTGGGTCTGCCCCCACCCCCACCCCCAGCAGCATGCAGGAGAGTGGGTCTGCCCTGCACCCCCCCCACCCCCAGCAGCATGCAGGAGAGTGGGTCTGCCCCCACCCCCACCCCCCACCCCCACCCCCAGCAGCATGCAGGAGAGTGGGTCTGCCCCCACCCCCACCCCCACCCCCAGCAGCATGCAGGAGAGTGGGTCTGCCCTGCACCCCCCCCCCCCCAGCAGCATGCAGGAGAGTGGGTCCCCCCCCCCCCCCACCCCCAGCAGCATGCAGGAGAGTGAGTGCAGGAGAGTGGGTCTGCCCCCCCCCACCCCCAGCATGCAGGAGAGTGGGTCTGCCCCCCACCCCCAGCAGCATGCAGGAGAGTGGGTCTGCCCTGCATCCCCCCCCCACCCCAGCAGCATGCAGGAGAGTGGGTCTGCCCCCCACCCCCAGCAGCATGCAGGAGAGTGGGTCTGCCCCCCCCACCCACCCCCAGCAGCATGCAGGAGAGTGGGTCTGCCCCCCCCCCCCAGCCATGCAGGAGAGCAGCAGCAGAATGCAGGAGAGTGGGTCTGCCCCCCACCCCCAGCAGCATGCAGGAGAGTGGGTCTGCCCCCCCCCCACCCCCAGCAGCATGCAGGAGAGTGGGTCTGCCCTGCATCCCCCCCACCCCCAGCAGCATGCAGGAGAGTGGGTCTGCCCCCCCCCACCCCAGCAGCATGCAGGAGAGTGGGTCTGCCCCCCCCCCCACCCCAGCAGCATGCAGGAGAGTGGGTCCCCACCCCAGCAGCATGCAGGAGAGTGGGTCTGCCCCCCCCCACCCCAGCAGCATGCAGGAGAGTGGGTCTGCCCCCCCCCCACCCCAGCAGCATGCAGGAGAGTGGGTCTGCCCCCCCACCCCAGCAGCATGCAGGAGAGTGGGTCTGCCCCCCCCCCCACCCCAGCAGCATGCAGGAGAGTGGGTCTGCCCCCCACCCCAGCAGCATGCCCCCCCCCCCAGCAGCATGCAGGACAGTGGGTCTGCCCCCACCCCCCCCCCCCCACCCCAGCAGCATGCCCCCACCCAGCAGCATGCAGGACAGTGGGTCTGCCCCCACCCCCCCACCCCAGCAGCATGCAGCAGTGGGTCATGCCCCCCCCCCACCCCAGCAGCATGCAGGAGTGGGTCTGCCCCCACCCCCCCCACCCCAGCAGCATGCAGGAGAGTGGGTCTGCCCTGCATCCATCTCCTACTGATGAAGTTATACTGACAGAACAGACCGTTTCTTTCACACAGATGAAATTAGAGCAGGTTGACACAAAACAGAGACATATTAATACACTTATCTAGTCTGTCACTGGAAAACAGACCTGAGCTGAGATGAATGGGGTTACATCTAGCTTTTTACCCTTCTTTATTGGCAAAGAGAAAGACATGAGTGGGGGGTAGGAGGAGATGGGGGGTAGGAGGGAGATGGGGGGGGGTAGGAGGAGATGAGGGGGTAGGAGGAGATGGGGGGTAGGAGGAGATGAGGGGGGTAGGAGGAGATGGGGGTAGGAGGAGGAGGGGGTAGGAGGGGGGGGGTAGGAGGAGAGATGAGTGGGGGTAGGAGGAGATGGGGGGTAGGAGGAGATGGGGGGGGTAGGAGGAGATAGGGGGTAGGAGGAGATGGGGGGTAGGAGGAGATGAGGGGGGTAGGAGGAGATGGGGGGTAGGAGGAGATGAGGGGGGGGTAGGGAGAGATGAGGGGGGGTAGGAGGAGATGAGGGGGTAGGAGGAGATGGGGGGGGGTAGGAGGAGATGTTCTTAGGAGGAGTGGGGGGTAGGAGGAGATGGGGGTAGGAGGAGATGAGGGGGGTAGGAGGAGATGAGGGGGTAGCAGGAGATGGGGTGTAGGAGGAGATGAGGGGGTAGGAGGAGATGAGTGGGGGTAGGAGGAGATGGGGGGGTAGGAGATGGGGGTGTAGGAGGAGATGGGGGGGGTTAGGAGGAGATGAGGGGGTAGGAGGAGATGGGGGGTAGGGGAGGGGGGGAGTAGGAGGAGATGAGTGGGGGTAGGAGGAGGGGGTAGGAGGAGATGAGGGGGAGGAGATAGGAGGGGGGTAGAGATGAGGGGAGGGAGGAGATGGGGTTGGAGGAGATGAGGGGGGTAGGAGGGATGGGGGTGTAGGAGGAGATGAGGGGGTTAGGAGGAGATGAGGGGGTAGGAGGAGATGGGGGTAGGAGGAGATGAGTGGGGGTAGGAGGAGATGGGGGTAGGAGGAGATGAGGGGGTAGGAGGAGATGGGGGTAGGAGGAGATGAGGGGGCAGGAGATGGGGGGTAGGAGGAGATGAGTGGGGGTAGGAGGAGATGGGGGTAGGAGGAGATGAGGGGGTAGGAGGAGATGGGGGTAGGAGGAGATGAGGGGGGAGAGGAGATGGGGGTAGGAGGAGATGAGTGGGGGTAGGAGGAGATGAGGGGGGTAGGAGGAGATGGGGGGTAGGAGGAGATGAGTGGGGGTAGGAGGAGATGGGGGGGGTAGGAGGAGATGGGGGGTAGGAGGAGATGAGGGGGTAGGAGATGGGGGGTAGGAGGAGATGAGTGGGGGTAGGAGGAGATGAGGGGGTAGGAGGAGATGGGGGGTAGGAGGAGATGAGTGGGGGTAGGAGGAGATGGGGGTAGGAGGAGATGAGGAGGAGAGATGGGGGGTAGGAGGAGATGAGTGGGGGTAGGAGGAGATGAGGGGGTAGGAGGAGATGGGGGGTAGGAGGAGATGAGTGGGGGTAGGAGGAGATGGGGGTAGGAGGAGATGAGGAGGAGATGATGGGGGGGTAGGAGGAGATGAGGGGGTAGGAGGAGATGGGGGTAGGAGGAGATGAGGGGGGGGTAGGAGGAGATGAAGGGGGGTAGGAGGAGATGGGGGTAGGAGGAGATGAGGGGGAGAGATGGGGGGTAGGAGGAGATGGGGGTGTAGGAGGAGATGAGGGGGTTAGGAGGAGATGAGGGGGGTAGGAGGAGATGGGGGTAGGAGGAGGGGGGTAGGAGGAGAGATGGGGGGGAGGAGATGAGGGGGTAGGAGGAGATGAGGGTAGGAGGAGATGAGGGGGGGAGGGGGTAAGAGGAGATGAGTAGGAGGAGATGGGGTTGGAGGAGATGAGGGGGGTAGGAGGAGATGGGGGTGTAGGAGGAGATGAGGGGGGTTAGGAGGAGATGAGGGGGTAGGAGGAGATGGGGGTAGGAGGAGATGAGTGGGGGTAGGAGAGATGGGGGGTAGGAGGAGATGAGGGGGTAGGAGGAGATGTGGGGGTAGGAGGAGATGGGGGGGTAGGAGGAGATGGGGGGTAGGAGGAGATGAGTGGGGGTAGGAGGAGATGGGGGGGAGGAGATGAGGGGGTAGGAGGAGGGGGGGTAGGAGGAGATGAGGGGGTAGGAGGAGATGGGGGGTAGGAGGAGATGAGTGGGGGTAGGAGGAGATGAGGGGGGTAGGAGGAGATGGGGGGTAGGAGGAGATGAGTGGGGGTAGGAGGAGATGGGGGGGGTAGGAGGAGATGGGGGTAGGAGGAGATGAGTGGGGGTAGGAGGAGATGAGGGGGTAGGAGGAGATGAGTGGGGGTAGGAGGAGATGAGGGGGTAGGAGGAGATGGGGGTAGGAGGAGATGAGTGGGGTAGGAGGAGATGGGGGTAGGAGGAGATGAGGGGGTAGGAGGAGATGGGGGGGTAGGAGGAGATGAGTGGGGGTAGGAGGAGATGAGGGGGTAGGAGGAGATGGGGGTAGGAGGAGATGAGTGGGGGTAGGAGGAGATGGGGGTAGGAGGAGATGGGGGGTAGGAGGAGATGGGGGGTAGGAGGAGATGAGGGGGTAGGAGGAGATGGGGGGTAGGAGGAGATGAGGGGGGTAGGAGGAGATGAAGGGGGTAGGAGGAGATGGGGGTAGGAGGAGATGAGGGGGAGGGGGGGGGTAAGAGGAGATGAGGGGAGTAGGAGGGGAGATGGGGTTGGAGGAGATGAGGGGGTAGGAGGAGATGGGGGTGTAGGAGGAGATGAGGGGGTTAGGAGGAGATGAGGGGGTAGGAGGAGATGGGGGGGTAGGAGGAGATGAGGGGGTAGGAGGAGATGAGGGGGTAGGAGGAGATGGGGGGTAGGAAGAGATGAGGGGGTAGGAGGAGATGAGGGGGGTAGGAGGAGATGGGGGATAGGAGGAGATGAGGGGGTAGGAAGAGATGGGGGGTAGGAGGAGATGAGGGGGTAGAAGGAGATGAGGGGGGTAGGAGGAGATGAGGGGGTAGGAGGAGATGAGGGGGATAGGAGGAGATGAGGGGGTAGGAGGAGATGGGGGTAGGAGGAGATGGGGGTAGGAGGAGATGAGGGGGGTAGGTGGAGATGAGGGGGGTAGGAGGAGATGAGGGGGTAGGAGGAGATGAGGGAGGTTGGAGGAGAAGAGGGGGTAGGAGGAGATGAGGGGGTAGGAGGAGATGAGGGGGATAGGAGGAGATGAGGGGGGTAGGAGGAGATGAGGGAGGTAGGAGGAGATGAGGGGGGTGAGTAGGGGAAGGGAGAGATGAGTGAGGGGAGATGGGGAGATGATTGGGGGGGGCTAGTGTAGTGACAATCGTGGCAAACTATATCAGAAGATACACTACATGACAAAAGTATGTGGACACCTGCTTTGAACATCTCATTCCAAAATAATAAGCATTACATGGAGTTGGTCCTCCCTTTGCTGCTATAACAGCCTCCACTCTTCTGGGAAGGCTTTCCACTAGATGTTAGAACATTGCTGCTATAACAGCCTCCACTCTTCTGGGAAGGCTTTCCACTAGATGTTGGAACATTGCTGCTATAACAGCCTCCACTCTTCTGGGAAGGCTTTCCACTAGATGTTGGAACATTGCTGTTATAACAGCCTCCACTCTTCTGGGAAGGCATTCCACTAGATGTTAGAACATTGCTGCTATAATAGCCTCCAGTCTTCTGGGAAGGCTTTCCACTAGATGATGGAACATTGCTGCTATAACAGCCTCCACTCTTCTGGGAAGGCTTTCCACTAGATGATGGAACATTGCTGCGGGGACTTGCTTCCATTCAGCCACAAGATCATTAATGAGGTCGGGCACTGATGTTGGGCGATTAGGCAACATCAGTCACAGTCAGCGTTCCAATTCATCTTAAAGGTGTTTGATGGGGTTGAGGTCAGAGCTCTGTGCAGGCCAGTCAAGATCTTCCACACTGATCTTGACAAACCATTTCTCCAGGGACCTCGCTTTTTGCACAGGGAGTATGGTCATGCTGAAACAGGAAAGGGCCTTCCCAAAACTGTTGAAACAAAGTTGGAAGCACTAGAATGTTTAGAATGTCTAGAATGTCTAGATCGTCTAGAATGTCTAGAATGTCTAGAATGTCTAGATGTCTAGAATGTCTAGAATGTCTAGAATGTCTAGATCGTCTAGAATGTCTAGATCGTCTAGAATGTCTAGAATGTCTAGAATGTCTAGAATGTCTAGATCGTCTAGAATGTCTAGAACGTCTAGATCGTCTGGAATGTCATTGTACGCTGTAGCGTTAAGATCTCCCATCACTGGAACTAATGGTCCTAGCCCGAAAAAAACATAATTCCTCCTCCTCCACCAAATGTTACAGTTAGCACTGTGCATTCGGACAGGCAGCGATCTGCTGTCATCTGCCTAACCAAGACGCTTGGCATTGTGCATGGTGATCTTAGGCTTGTGTGCGGCTGCTCGTCAATGGAAACCCATTTCATGAAGCTCCTGACAAACAGTTATTGTGATGACGTTGCTTCCAGGGGCAGTTTGGAACTCGGTAGTGAGTGTTGCAACTGAAGACAGATTTTTTACACGCTTCAGTACCCGGCAGTCTGTGAGCTTGTGTGGCATTAAAACTTGTTTTTCAACCACTCCACAAATGTCTTGTTTATAACAAACTATAGTTTTGGCAAGTCGGTTAGGACATCTACTTTGTGCATGACACAAGTCATTTTTCCAACAATTGTTTACAGACAGATTATTTCACTTATAATTCACTGTATCACAATTCCAGTGGGTCAGAAGTTTACATACACTAAGTTGACTGTGCCTTTAAACAGCTTGGAAAATTCCAGAAAATGATGTCATGGCTTTAGAAGCTTCTGATAGGCTAATTTACATCATCTGAGTCAATTGGAGGTGCACCTGTGGATGTATTTCAAGGCCTACCTTCAAACTCAGTGCCTCTTTGCTTGACATCATGGGAAAATCAAAAGAAATCAGCCAAGACCTCAGAAAAACAATTGTAGACCTCCACAAGTCTGGTTCATCCTTGGGAGCAATTTCCAAACGCCTGAAGGTACCATGTTCATCTATACAAAAAATGGTACGCAAGTATAAACCCCATGGGACCACGCAGCCTTCATACCACAGCCACTGCTCC
Organism: Oncorhynchus masou masou; assembly: GCF_036934945.1. Lineage (NCBI taxonomy): Eukaryota > Metazoa > Chordata > Actinopteri > Salmoniformes > Salmonidae > Oncorhynchus > Oncorhynchus masou. The sequence goes on along the minus strand of NC_088222.1, from coordinate 5,752,862 downwards.
AAACCCGCCATAAAAAAAGCCAGACTACAGTTTGAGACTGCACATGGGGACAAAGATCTTACTTTTTGGAGAAATGTCCTCTGGTCTGATGAAACAACAATGGAACTGTTTGGCCAAAATGACCATCGTTATGTATGGAGGAAAAAGGGGGAGGTTTGCAAGCTGAAGAACACCATCCCAACCATGAAGCACGGGGGTGGCAGCATCATGTTGTGGTGGTGCTTTGCTGCAGGAGGGACTGGTGCACTTTACAAAATAGATGGCATCGTGAGGACGGAAAATTATGTGGATATATTGAAGCAACATACAAGACATCAGTCAGGAAGTTAAAGATTGGTTGCAAATGAGTTTTCCAAATGGACAATGACCCCAAGCATACTTCCAAAATTGTGGCAATATGGTTTAAAGACAACAAAGTCAAGGTATTGGAGTGTCCATCACAAAGCCCTGACCTCAATTCAATAGAAAATGTGTGGGCAGAACTGAAAAAGCGTGTGAGAGCAAGGAGGCCTACAAACCTGACTCAGTTACACCAGCTCTGTCATGGAAGAATGGGCCAATATTCACCCAACTTATTGTGGGAAGCTTGTGGAAGGCTACACGAAACGTTTGACCCAAGTTAAACAATTTAAAGGCAATGCTGCCAAATACTAATTGAGTGTATGTAAACTTCTAACCCACTGGGAATGTGATGAAATAAATAAAAGCTGAAATAAATCATTCTATATTAAATTATTCTGACATTTCACATTTTTAAAGTGGTGATCGAAACTGACCTAAGACAAGGAATTTTTACTCGGATTAAACGTCAGAAATTGTGAAAAACTGAGTTTAAATGCATTTGACTAAGGTGTATGTAAACTTCCGACTTCAACAGTATAAAAAAGAAAGTCACTGAGCTCTTCCAATTGCCAGTGTTTGTCTATGGAGATTGCATGGCGGTGCGCTCAATTTTATACACCTGTCAACAACAGGTGTGGCTGAAATAGCCGAATCCACTCAGTTGAATGGGTGTCCACAAACTTTTGTGTATCTCTCAGATAATAGGACAGACACTTTACAACAAACTTACTTCAGGTTTTGTGGGGGGACAGTCTGTTGTTCTTTGTAGTGAATCTATTATTCAATGTGTTTGTATCGGCTAATATCAGTAAGACAAAATATTATTTGTAATTAAATATATATAAAAATAAAATAAATTGTGGGGGTACTTCAAAATCAAATAGAAAAATGATCCTTGGTATGACCTTCTTAAAACAATGCCATATAGCTGATTAGAACCACAGATAAAGACACAGACAGACAGTAGGGGGGGTTCTTACCAGTGATGGGGGTTAATAAATAGGATGTAGCGACGGGACTGGAGAACTGTGGCACCTTTGTGCTGGTGGGTTCTGTGTGTAGCACACAGAATAGTGGGGTCTGTCTGTCTGTCTGTCTGTCTGTCTGTCTGTCTGTCTGTCTGTCTGTCTGTCTGTCTGTCTGTCTGTCTGTCTGTCTGTCTGTCTGTCTCTCAATTCAATTCAATTCAAGGGCGTTATTGGCATGGGAAACATGTGTTAACATTGCCAAAGCAAGTGAGGTAGATAATATATAAAGTGAATATATAAAGTGAAATAAACAATAAAAATTAACAGTAAACATTACACATACAGAAGTTTCAAAACAATAAAGACATTACAAATGTCATACAGTGTTTCTCTCTCTCTCTCTGTGTCTCTCTCTATCTCTCTCTCTGTCTTTCTTTCTCTCTCTCTCTGTCTCTCTCTCTCTGTCTTTCTTTCTCTCTCTCTCTGTCTCTCACTCTCTTGTCTTTCTTTCTCTCTCTGTCTCTCACTCTCTTTCTTTCTCTCTCTCTCTTGTCTTTCTTTCTCTCTCTGTCTCTCACTCTCTCTCTCTGTCTTTCTTCTCTCTGTCTCTCACTCTCTCTCTGTCTTTCTTTCTCTCTCTCTCACTCTCTCTCTCTGTCTTTCTTTCTCTCTCTGTCTCTCACTCTCTCTCTGTCTTTCTTTCTCTCTCTGTCTCTCACTCTCTCTCTGTCTTTCTTTCTCTCTCTGTCTCTCACTCTCTCTCTGTCTTTCTTTCTCTCTCTCTCTCTCACTCTCTCTCTGTCTTTCTTTCTCTCTCTGTCTTTCTTTCTCTCTCTGTCTCTCCCTCTCTCTGTAATTATCTATCAGGCCCCTGACCCATCTGCCTAACCTCACCCCTTGCTTTGTTCCTCATACAGCCCATGCCTGATTTCCATCACACATGAACACAGTCTCTACTAAAGGCCTTGTCAGGTTAAATATAATGTCAAAATGTAGATTTCCCGCCATAAATAGACATACCGAGGGCCATACCGAGAGGGACATACCGAGAGGGACATACCGAGAGGGACATACCGAGAGGGCCATACCGAGAGGGACATACCGAGAGGGACATACCGAGAGGGACATACCGAGAGGACATACCGAGAGGGACATACCGAGAGGGACATACCGAGAGGGCCATAAACAATACCTGGTAATGCTTATCCTTCCAGGAAGATTCAACTCTCACCATTCTGGTAAAAAATACACATTACAAATAAGATAAAAATGTGAAAATATGAGAAATCATATTTAATATATAATATTTTTCCTATTCAACAAAGGTGGGGGGAAATAGGGCTTGAAATAATTGAAATGCTAAATATGGTAATAATATATATCAAATCATAAATGACTTCCTTATAACCGTAAAATAAATATGATCATACCCAGTGAGCGTATAAAATTGGTACCATTTCATTTCATGTTTCTGCCCAGCGTCCACTAAGCAGAAACGCCGTTTACATTCCTGCTGACTCGTTACAACTCGGGCTTTAAGCAGGAAGTGATTTCGTCCGTCTGCGACCAAGAGAAGGTGGTCTTATTTCAATTTGTTTTGGGACTTTTTTTTCATGTTGAGAACTCTAACTTCAGACAGATGAGACTGTTTTTGCTGCAATCGATAGGCTCTTCTGATTCGCTGTGGACGGAGCTGCGAGGTTCCCGGCCAGAAGAAATCAATCCTTTGTCTGGATAGTCTAGAAAATGTGACGTGTTGCTCACTATTCACATACTGCATGTCACACACACACACACACAGGCACACACACTCACACACACACACACACACACACACACACACACACACACACACACACACACACACACACACACACTGTGGAGTGAATGTGTGAGAGTGTGGAGATCAGTGAGGAGAGCGGAGGGGAGATCTAGCAGACACACACACTGATCTGGGATCAGCCCCCAGCTGAACAGGGCCAAAGGCTAATCAATGACAAATCTGCCAAGCAGAGATCGCTTATCAGTCCTTCAAGCGAATCACTTCACTGTGCTGTCACACACACACACACCATGCATCGATTCTCACCACAACCAGGCTACTAATAAAGTGACTCTCTGTTGGAGAGAGCAGACAAGAGAGAGAGACGAGAGAGAGAAGAGAGAGAGAGATGAGAGAGAGAGACAAGAGAGAGAGATGAGAGAGAAGAGAGAGAGAGATGAGAGAGACCAGAGAGAGAGACGAGAGAGTAGACAAGAGAGAGAGACGAGAGAGAGATGAGAGAGAGAGACGAGAGAGAGAGATGAGAGAGTAGGCAAGAGAGAGAGAGAAGAGAGAGAGAGAGATGAGAGAGACAAGAGAGGGAGATGAGAGAGAGATGAGAGAGACGAGAGAGATGAGAGAGACAAGAGAGAGATGAGAGAGTAGACAAGAGAGAGAGAGAGAGAGAGAGAGAGAGAGAGATGAGAGAGAGAGACGAGAGAGAAAGATGAGAGAGTAGGCGAGAGAGAGAGAGAGAGAGAGAGAGAGAGAGAGAGAGAGAGAGAGAGAGAGAGAGAGAGAGAGAGAGATGAGAGAGTGAGATTGAGAGAGAGAGAGAGAGAGAGAGAGAGAGAGAGAGACGAGAGAGATGAAATATGTTTGTCTTAGATGTTAAAGTAACTCTCCAGAAATAATGTCACTCTTAGATGTTAATATAACTATCCAGTGATAATCTCACTTTTAAAATATAATATTAACTCAATGCAAATAATGTTGTTGACTCGTGCTATACTCGTATTTGTGGCCATCAATTGGAGAAAAACACTTTTCAAACAAACAGACCGTTTCAAAAATGCTTGCTATTTCCTCATAGAACATGATGTCATGTTGGCTCATTGGCTGAGCTGGCCAATCAGCAGTCTACTTACATGAATATGTTTTATGACCAGTGTACACCGACACTATTCTGTTGTTGGGGTACACCCACACTATTCTGTTGTTGGGGTACACCCACACCATTCTGTTTTTGGGGTACACCCACACCATTCTGTTGTTGGGGTACACCCACACCATTCTGTTGTTGGGGTACACCCACACCATAATGTTGTTGGGGTACGAACCACACCATAATGTTGTTGGGGTACAACCACACCATTCTGTTGTTGGGGTACACCCACACTATTCTGTTGTTGGGGTACACCCACACCATTCTGTTGTTGGGGTACACACACACCATTCTGTTGTTGGGGTACACCCACAGCATAATGTTGTTGTGGTACACCCACACTATTCAGTTGTTGGGGTACACCCACACTATTCTGTTGTTGTGGTACACCCACACTATTCAGTTGTTGGGGTACACCCACACCATTCTGTTGTTGGGGTACACACACACACCATTCTGTTGTTGGGGTACACCCACACCATTCTGTTGTTGGGGTACACCCACACCATTCTGTTTTGGGGTACACCCACACTATTCTGTGGTTGGGGTACACCCACACCATTCTGTTTTTGGGGTACACCCACACTATTCTGTTGTTGGGGTACACCCACACCATTCTGTTTTGGGGTACGCCCACACTATTCTGTTGTTGGGGTACACCCACACTATTCTGTTTTTGGGGTACACCCACACCATTCTGTTTTTGGGGTACACCCACACTATTCTGTTGTTGGGGTACACCCACACTATTCTGTTGTTGGGTACACCCACACCATTCTGTTGTTGGGGTACACCCACACCATTCTGTTGTTGGGGTACACCCACACCATTCTGTTGTTGGGGTACACCCACACCATTCTGTTGTTGGGGTACACCCACACTATTCTGTTGTTGTGGTACACCCACACTATTCAGTTGTTGGGGTACACCCACACTATTCTGTTGTTGGGGTACACCCACACCATTCTGTTGTTGGGGTACACCCACACCATTCTGTTGTTGGGGTACACCCACACCATTCTGTTGTTGGGGTACACCCACACCATTCTGTTGTTGGGGTACACCCACACCATTCTGTTGTTGGGGTACACCCACACCATTCTGTTGTTGGGTACACCCACACCATTCTGTTGTTGGGGTACACCCACACTATTCTGTTGTTGGGGTACACCCACACATTCTGTTGTTGTGGTACACCCACACATTCTGTTGTTGGGGTACACCCACACCATTCTGTTGTTGGGGTACACCCACACCATTCTGTTGTTGGGGTACACCCACACCATTCTGTTGTTGGGGTACACCCACACTATTCTGTTGTTGGGGTACACCCACACCATTCTGTTTTGGGGTACACCCACACCATTCTGTTGTTGGGGTACACCCACACCATTCTGTTTTGGGGTACACCAACACTATTCTGTTGTTGGGGTACACCCACACCATTCTGTTTTTGGGGTACACCCACACCATTCTGTTTTTGGGGTACGCCCAACACTATTCTGTTTTGGGGTACACCCACACCATTCTGTTTTTGGGGTACACCCACACCATTCTGTTTTTGGGGTACACCCACACCATTCTGTTTTTGGGTACACCCACACTATTCTGTTTTGGGGTACACCCACACCATTCTGTTGTTGGGGTACACCCACACCATTCTGTTTTTGGGGTACACCCACACCATTCTGTTTTTGGGGTACACCCACACTATTCTGTTGTTGGGGTACACCCACACTATTCTGTTGTTGGGTACACCCACACCATTCTGTTGTTGGGGTACACCCACACTATTCTGTTATTGGGGTACACCCACACTATTCTGTTTTTGGGGTAAACAATTTCACTCATATTGTCATAAATTATAGGTCACACAGTATTTCATATACATCTGGACACATTGGACATTGAGGCCTACAATTAAAGGCAGAAAAACATCTATTAAGTCATGGACCGTAGACGTTGATCAGTTTTCTGAGGGATTTGCATGAAGGTTGAATATTAAACAACATTCAAAGAGAGAGGAGAGAGGAACGCTTCAGCGCTACAACATCAAACTCCTCTCGTTATAGGACCAAGATAGAAACACCACGGAAAAATGGCCTACAAAGGCCACACACATTCTGTTGTTGGCACCCACACACATTCACACACACACACACATTCACACACACACACCCACACACACACACACACACACACACATTCTGTTGAACACACACACACACACACTGTTGTTGGGGTACACACACACACATTCACACACACACACACACACACATTATATGTTATAGCTTATAGCATATAGCGGCAGGTAGACTAGTGGTTAGAGTGTAGAGGTGGCAGGTAGCCTAGTGGTTAGTGTGTAGAGGTGGCAGGTAGACTATTTAGAGTGTAGAGGTGGCAGGTAGACTAGTGGTTAGAGTGTAGAGGCGGCAGGTAGACTAGTTGTTAGAGTGTAGAGGCGGCAGGTAGACTAGTGGTTAGAGTGTAGAGGCGGCAGGTAGACAAGTGGGCGGCAGGTAGCCTAGTGTTAGTTAGTGGTAGAGTTGAGGTGGCAGGTAGACTAGTGGTTGAGTGTAGGGTGGCAGGTAGACTAGTGGTTAGAGTGTACAGGCGAGCAGGTAGCCTAGTGGTTAGAGGTAGACCCACACCTTCTGTTTTTGAGAGAGAGACACCCACACTATTCTGTGGAGAAGGGGTACACCCAGAGAGATTCTGAGAAAGAGGGAAGAGAGAGAAGAGATTCTGAGAGAGAGAGAGATGAAAGGGTACACCCACACCATTCTGAAAGAGGGAGAGAGAGAGAAGAGAGAGACACTATTCTGTTGTTGGGGAAAGACCCATAGAAATTCTGTTTTTGGGGTACACCCACACCATTCTGTTTTTGGGAGTACGCCAACACTATTAGTTTTTGAGGGTTCACCCAGACATTCTGTTTTTGGAGGACACCCACACCATTCTGTTTTTAAAGGGTAGACCCACACCATTCTGTTTTTGGGGTACACCTACACTATTCTGTGGTTGAGGAGAAACCCACACTCATTCTGTTGAGAGGGAGACACCATTCTGTTTTTGGGGACACCCAGAGATATTCTGTTGTTGGGGTACAGAGACATCACCATTCTGTTGTTGGGGTATGCACACAGATTCTGTTGTTGGGGTACAGACACAGAGTTGGGAGAGACAGAGAGAATTCTGTTGTTGGGAGAGACAGAGACAGATTCTGAGAGAGGGAGACACACCACACCATTCTAGCATGTATTTATAGCATACACATTGGACATTGAGGCCTAGCGGCAGGTAGACTATAGATTCTGTTGAGAGAGAGGGTAGTGAGAGAGAAAGAGAGGGAGATAGAGAAAGAGAAGAGGTTAGAGTTAGAGAGAGAGAGAAAGAGAGAGAGAGAGAGAGGAGAGTAGAGGAGGAGAGATAGAGAGAGAAAGAGAGAAAGTCAATGCGATCTCGGCTGAGATGTGATGGTATTGTCTTCTTTTATCCCGTATAATTATTTTGTAGTATTATCCTGTAGTATTATCCTGTAGTATTTAACCTGTAGTATTTATCCAGTAGTATTTATCCTGTAGTATTTATCCTGTAGTATTATCCTGTAGTATTATCACATAGTATTTATCCTGTAGTATTATCCTGTAGTATTAACCTGTAGTATTATCCTGTAGTATTTATCCTGTAGTATTAACCTGTAGTATTAACCTGTAGTATTTATCCAGCAGTATTTATCCTGTAGTATTTATCCTGTAGTATTATCCTGTAGTATTTATCCTGTAGTATTTATCCTGTAGTATTATCCAGTAGTATTTATCCCATAGTATTTACCCTGTAGTATTATCACATAGTATTTATCCTGTAGTATTATCCTGTAGTATTAACCTGTAGTATTATCCTATCCTGTAGTATTAACCTGTAGTATTAAAGTATTTACCTGTAGTATTTTAGTCCTGTAGTATTATCCTGTAGTATTAACCTGTAGTATTATCCTGTAGTATTAGCCTGAGTATTTCCTGTAGTATTAGCCTGTAGTATTTACCCTGAGTATATCCTGTAGTATTATCCTGTAGTATTATCCAGTAGTATTATCCTGTAGTATTTATCCTGTAGTATTTATCCTGTAGTATTTATCCTGTAGTATTTATCCTGTAGTATTTATCCTGTAGTATTATCCTGTAGTATTTATCCTGTAGTATTTATCCTAGTATTTACCCTGTAGTATTTATCCTGTAGTATTTATCCTGTAGTATTATCCTGTAGTATTATTCTGTAGTATTTATCCTGTAGTATTTATCCTGTAGTATTTACCCTGTAGTATTTACCCTGTAGTATTTATCCTGTAGTATTTATCCTGTAGTATTTATCCTGTAGTATTATCCTGTAGTATTTATCCTGTAGTATTTATCCTGTAGTATTTATCCTGTAGTATTTATCCTGTAGTATTATCCTGTAGTATTTATCCCATAGTATTTATCCTGTAGTATTTATCCTGTAGTATTTATCCTGTAGTATTTATCCTGTAGTATTATCCTGTAGTATTTATCCTGTAGTATTATCCTGTAGTATTTATCCTGTAGTATTTATCCTGTAGTATTTATCCTAGTATTTATCCTGTAGTATTTATCCTGTAGTATTTATCCTGTAGTATTTATCCTGTAGTATTTATCCTGTAGTATTTATCCTGTAGTATTTATCCTGTAGTATTTATCCTGTAGTATTATCCTGTAGTATTTAGAGTGTAGTATTTATCCTGTAGTATTTATCCTGTAGTATTTTACCTGTAGTATTTATCCTGTAGTATTATCCTAGTATTTATCCTGTAGTATTTATCCTGTAGCATTTATCCCATAGTATTTATCCTGTAGTATTATCCTGTAGTATTTATCCTGTAGTATTTAACCTGTAGTATTTATCCTGTAGTATTTATCCTGTAGTATTATCCTGTAGCATTTATCCTAGTATTTATCCTGTAGTATTATCCTGTAGTATTTATCCTGTAGTATTTAACCCTGTAGTATTTATCCTGTAGTATTTATCCTGTAGTATTATCCTGTAGTAGTATTTTATCCTGTAGTATTATCCTGTAGTATTATCCTGTAGTATTTATCCTGTATTATTTATCCTGTAGTATTTATCCTGTAGTATTATCCTGTAGTATTTACCCTGTAGTATTTATCCTGTAGTATGTATCCTGTAGTATTTATCCTGTAGTATTTATCCTGTGTTTATATTTATCCTGTAGTATGTATCCTGTAGTATTTGCCCTGTAGTATTTATCATGTAGTATTTATCCTTTAGTATTTACCTCCTGTAGTATTTATCCTGTAGTATTTATCCTGTAGTATTTATCCTGTAGTATTTGCCCTGTAGTATTTATCCTGTAGTATTTATCCTGTAGTATTTATCCTGTAGTATTATCCTGTAGTATTTACCCTGTAGTATTTATCCTGTAGTATGTATCCCCTGTAGTATTTATCCTGTAGTATTTATCCTGTAGTATTTATCCTGTAGTATTATCCTGTAGTATTTACCCTGTAGTATTTATCCTGTAGTATGTATCCTGTAGTATTTATCCTGTAGTATTATCCTGTAGTATTTATCCTGTAGTATTTATCCTGTAGTATTTATACCTGTAGTATTATCCTGTAGTATTATCCTGTAGTATTCATTTATCCTGTAGTATTTATCCTGTATTATCCTGTATTTATCCTGTAGTATTTATCCTGTAGTATTTATCCTGTAGTATGTATCCTGTATTTATCCTGTAGTATTTATCCTGTAGTATTTATCCTGTAGTATTATCCTGTAGTATTTATCCTGTAGTATTTATCCTGTAGTATTTATCCTGTAGTATTTATCCTGTAGTATTTATCCTGTAGTATTTATCCTGTAGTATTATCCTGTAGTATTATCCTGTAGTATTATCCTGTAGTATTATCCTGTAGTCCTTATCCTGTAGTATTTATCATGTAGTATTATCCTGTAGTATTATCATGTAGTATTTACCCTGTAGTATTATCCTGTAGTA
>NC_088222.1:5732588-5737588 GCF_036934945.1 Oncorhynchus masou masou | reverse complement strand
AAAAGAAAACATGTTAAGAAGAGTATTTCATGTATTCATGTATTTCAATCCAATCTTCCCTACGTTCTGTAAAATATAGGTCTACGTTCTGTAATCTATATGTCTATGTTCTGTAATCTATATGTCTATGTTCTGTAATCTATATGTCTATGTTCTGTAATCTATAGGTCTATGTTTTGTAATCTATAGGTCTATGTTCCGTAATCTATATCTCTATGTTCTGTAATCTATAGGTCTACGTTCTGTAAGATATAGGTGTACGTTCTGTATACTATAAGTCTATGTTCTGTAAACTATAGGTCTCAAAGTACTCAAAGTATACACTGTTATGTACTCAAAGTATAAACTGTTATGTACTCAAGCTATAAACTGTTATGTACTCAAGCTATACACTGTTATGTACTCAAGCTATAAACTGTTATGTACTCAAGTTATAAACTGTTATGTACTCAAGCTATAAACTGTTATGTACTCAAAGTATCCTGGTTCTAAAACGAAGGGAGATTAAGTTTTGTCTGGATGACAAACTTGTAAATGCATGAATCAAGTAAGACATAAAATACATTTCTCCTCCAAGACAGACATCGTCACGCAGAGGAGAGACCCTGCCGAGCAGAGCATGAGACAGACCCTGTCGAGCAGAGCATGAGAGCGGAGTTGAGCGGTTGGAAATCAGCTCCGTTGAACACCGCTCCACGCTCACAGGAAAATAAACTGCCATTACAAATTCGATCCATTTATTTAAAATCACAATAAAAAACCAACATCCATCCATGTGTGTGATGAGCTGGATCCGCCATTCGGCTTTGAAGTATTCGAAAAGTATTTGAATAAATATGAAAAGGTGACTGTAAGAAGCGCTCATCATTTCAAATAGGCTACATGTCATATTAAACAGCATATAAACACTCTAAATAGGTCAGGAGACAGACAGGGAGTCTAAGAAGGAAAATTAATTCTGTAGGCTATATGATTTCAATTATTTCAAGGATATAGACTACAAAGAAATACATTGTGATGCATTTGGGAGTGCAACACAGTGGGCTGGAAGGGACATCAAGCACACAGCCTTTAAACAACATTGAGTTGAATCAAATCGTTATAGTCTATAAATTGAGCATTTAGGCTGTGATTTACTTAGAATGAAATACAAACTTAAAGAAAAACGGACTTATTAGTGTCTTTGAATAGATTTTTTTTACTTCAGTTTTAGATGCATGTGATTGGCCAGTTTGTGGCTTTAGGCGCATGTGTTGGTGCCTGGAGAGCCGATCAGCAGCAGAGAATCTCCTCTACTCACTGGCAGAGACACTGGGGACGCTGAAGACCACCACCCCCACCACCACCCTCTTCCTGGTCCCCCAGGACCACCACCACCACCCTCTTCCTGGTCCCCCAGGACCACTACCACCCTCTTCCTGGTCCCCCAGGACCACCACCACCACCCTCTTCCTGGTCCCCCAGGACCACCACCACCACCCTCTTCCTGGTCCCCCAGGACCACTACCACCCTCTTCCTGGTCCCCCAGGACCACCACCACCACCCTCTTCCTGGTCCCCCAGGACCACTACCACCACCCTCTTCCTGGTGCCCCAGAACCACTACCACCACCACCCTCTTCATGGTCCACCACCACTACCACCACCCTCTTCCTGGTCCCCCAGGACCACCACCACCACCCTCTTCCTGGTCCCCCAGGACCACTACCACCCTCTTCCTGGTCCCCCAGGACCACTACCACCCTCTTCCTGGTCCCCCAGGACCACCACCACCACCCTCTTCCTGGTACCCCAGGACCACTACCACCCTCTTCCTGGTCCCCCAGGACCACTACCACCATCACCCTCTTCCTGGTGTCCCAGGACCACCACCACCACCCTCTTCCTGGTGTCCCAGGACCACACCCACCACCCTCTTCCTGGTCCCCCGGGACCACTACCACCACCCTCTTCCTGGTTCCCCAGGGCCACTAACAGACCCATTAAACAGCCCCACAGCCAGCTCCTTGCCATGTGTTTCTCTCTCTCTACTAGCACAACCCCCCTCTCCCTGGTCCCCCAGGGCCACTAACAGACCCATTAAACAGCCCCAATCAAGGCTGCTGCTGGAGCTTCTCCTGGTAAGTACAGCAGCCTGAGACACGTCCTAAAAGGCACCATATCCCTTATATAGTGCACTACGTTTAACCAGTCCCAGAGTTCACTATATGGGTAATACCCAGCAAACAGGAGACGTCCTGAGGACATTCAGTGACGTTCCCAATTTTTTTTTTTAACTTAAGGGTTTTGGCGCAACGTTATCCCACAGACTTTCTGAGAACGTTTTAAGAATGTTGCGTGTTAGTCCCAGGTTCCCAGGGAATGTTTTTTACGACATTTCTGTCATGGTCCCCTGAAGGTCTCCTGAATGTTCTTGGAACGTTGTGTCATGGTCCCCTGGAGATGTTTATCACGTGATGGTTGCAGGTGTCCCTGTCACACCCTGACCATAGTCTGCTTTGTATGTTTCTATGTTTTGGTTGGTCAGGGTGTGATCTGAGTGGGCATTCTATGTTGGATGTCTTGTTTGTCTATTTCTATGTCTGGCCTGATATGGTTCTCAATCAGAGGCAGGTGTTAGTCATTGTCATCTGATTGGGAACCATATTTAGGGAGCCTGGGTTTCACTGTGTTAGTTATTTCATGTCTAGTTCCTTTTATTAAAGAACATGAATAACCACAACGCTGAATTTTGGTCCGCTTCTCCTTCACCAGAGGAAAACCCTTACAGTCCCAAACCCTTTTAAGTAAAGTAATGAAATACCCTTGTAAAACTGACCATCCTACCGATCCTCGACTTCGGCGATGTCATTTACAAAATAGCCTCCAACACCCTACTCAATAAATTGGATGCTGTCTATCACAGTGCCATCCGTTTCGTCACCAAAGCCCCATATACTACCCACCACTGCGACCTGTACGCTCTCGTTGGCTGACCCTCGCTTCATACTCGTCGCCAAACCCACTGGCTCCAGGTCATCTACAAGACCTTGCTAGGTAAAGCCCCGCCTTATCTCAGCTCGCTGGTCACCATAGCAGCCCCCACCTGTAGCACACGCTCCAGCAGGTATATCTCTCTGGTCACCCCCAAAACCAATTCTTCCTTTGGCCGCCTCTCCTTCCAGTTGTCTGCTGCCAATGACTGGAACGAACTACAAAAATCTCTGAAACTGGAAACACTTATCTCCCTCACTAGCTTTAAGCACCAACTGTCAGAGCAGCTCACAAATTACTGCACCTGTACATAGCCCATCTATAATTTATCCCAAACAACTACCTCTTTCCCTATTGTATTTAATTTATTCACAAAATTTTCTCCTTTGCACCCCATTATTCATATTTCTACTTTGCACATTCTTCCATTGCAAATTTACCATTCCAGTGTTTTACTTGCTATATTGTATTTACTTCTCCACCATGGCCTGTTTTTGCCTTTACCTCCCTTATCTCACCTCATTTGCTCACATCGTATATAGACTTGTTTATACTGTATTATTGACTGTATGTTTGTTTATTCCATGTGTAACTCTGTGTCGTTGTTTGTGTCGAACTGCTTTGCTTTATCTTGGTCAGGGTCGCAGTTGTAAATGAGAACTTGTTCTCAACTAGACTACCTGGTTAAATAAATAAAGGTGAAATAAAAAATAAAACAATTTAAAAAATGAAATGTTAGGGGGATTTTAAGGTAAGTGGCACCCTTACCCTTAAATCAATGACAATATGACCCCACCTGGGATCTGAACTATTGACTTTTCAATATGACCCCACCTGGGATCTGAACGATTGACTTTTCAATATGACCCCACCTGGGATCTAAACTATTGACTGACAACGTCCTGACGATTTGAGGTGACCATTTCGTGACGTCCCGGGGACATACTAAACGACTCCTTATGGTTAGCAGGGTAAAGTGCAATTTGGGATACGCACCTAGTAATTACATAGAAAGGCCTCATAGCCTGGAAGGAAGGGCAGCAGCCTGGTCCTGGTCCAATCACAGAAGGGCCTTGACTAGTTACTTCCCAGTCGTTATAGAATTCCCAACTAAAATAAGAACATCTGGCTGGTGAGAAAACCGCAGTTTATTCCTGCTCTATCTACCTGAATTCAAAATAGTCTGTCTAACTTATTCTCTAACTGAATTCAAAAGTCTGTCTGGACTTATTCTCTAGCTACCTGAATTCATACTCTAGTCTGTCTAGACTTATTCTCTAGCTACCTGAATTCAAACTCTAGTCTGTCTAGACTTATTCTCTAGCTACCTGAATTCATACTCTAGTCTGTCTGGACTTATTCTCTAGCTACCTGAATTCATACTCTAGTCTGTCTAGACTTATTCTCTAGCTACCTGAATTCAAACTCTAGTCTGTCTAGACTTATTCTCTAGCTACCTGAATTCAAACTCTAGTCTGTCTAGACTTATTCTCTAGCTACCTGAATTCATACTCTAGTCTGTCTAGACTTATTCTCTAGCTACCTGAATTCATACTCTCTGTCTAGACTTATTCTCTGCTACCTGAATTCATACTCTAGTCTGTCTAGACTTATTCTCTAGCTACCTGAATTCATACTCTAGTCTGTCTACTTATTCTCTAGACCTGAATTCATACTCTAGTCTGTCTAGACTTATTCTCTAGCTACCTGAATTCATACTCTAGTCTGTCTAGACTTATTCTCTAGCTACCTGAATTCATACTCTAGTCTGTCTGGACTTATTCTCTAGCTACCTGAATTCATACTCTAGTCTGTCTAGACTTATTCTCTAGCTACCTGAATTCATACTCTAGTCTGTCTGACTTATTCTCTAGCTACCTGAATTCATACTCTAGTCTGTCTAGACTTATTCTCTAGCTACCTGAATTCAAACTCTAGTCTGTCTAGACTTATTCTCTAGCTACCTGAATTCATACTCTAGTCTGTCTAGACTTATTCTCTAGCTACCTGAATTCATACTCTGTCTG
>NC_088222.1:5702588-5727588 GCF_036934945.1 Oncorhynchus masou masou | reverse complement strand
CACCACCCAGGACAATGGACCGGATCCTCTGTTTGGCCCACCACCCAGGACAATGGACCGGATCCTCTGTTTGGCCCACCACCCAGGACAATGGACCGGATCCTCTGTTTGGACCACCACCCAGGACAATGGACCGGATCCTCTGTTTGGCCCACCACCCAGGACAATGGACCGGATCCTCTGTTTGGCCCACCACCCAGGACAATGGATCAGATCCTCTGTTTGGCCCACCACCCAGGACAATGGACCGGATCCTCTGTTTGGCCCACCACCCAGGACAATGGACCGGATCCTCTGTTTGGACCACCACCCAGGACAATGGACCGGATCCTCTGTTTGGACCACCACCCAGGACAATGGACCGGATCCTCTGCTTGGACCACCACCCAGGACAATGGACCGGATCCTCTGCTTGGACCACCACCCAGGACAATGGACCGGATCCCAGCCGGCGACCCAAAACAACGGCGCCGCAGAAGGGGCCGACGAAGCGGTCTTCTGGTCAGGGTCCGGAGACGGGCTCATCGCTCACCGCTCCCCAGTATTCCTACTCGCCAATGTCCAGTCTCTTGACAACAAGTTAGAAGATATCCGAGCAAGGGTTGCCTTCTAGAGAGACATTAGAGACTGTAACATTCTTTGTTTCACGGAAACATGGCTCACTCGAGACACGCTATCGGAGTCGGTACAGCCAGCTGGTTTCTTCACGCATCGCGCCGACAGAAACAAGCATCTCTCTGGTAAGAAGAAGGGGGAGTGTGTATGCCTTATGATTAACAAGACGTGGTGTGATCATAACAACATACAGGAACTCAAGTCCTTTTGTTCACCTGACCTAGAATTCCTTACATTCAAATGTCGACCGCATTATCTACCAAGAGAATTCTCTTCGATCATAATCACAGTCGTGTATATTCCCCCCCAAGCAGACACATCGACGGCCCTGAAAGACCTTCATTGGACTCTATGTAAACTGGAAACCATATATCTTGAGGCTGCATTTATTGTAGCTGGGGATTTTAAGGCTAATCTGAAAACAAGTCTCCCTAAATTCTATCAGCATATCGATTGCGCAACCCGGCAAAACCCTGGATCATTGTTATTCTAACTTCCGCGATGCATATAAGGCCCTCCCCCGCCCTCCTTTCGAAAAAGCTGACCACGACCACATTTTGTTGCTCCCAGCCTACAGACAGAAACTCAAACAGGAAGCATCCGTGCTCAGGTCTTTTCAACGCTGGTCCGACCAATCGGATTCCACGCTTCAAGATTGCTTCGATCACATGAAATGGGATATGTTCCGCATAGCGTCAAACAACAACATTGATGAATACGCTGATTCGGTGAGTGAGTTTATTAGCAAGTGTATCAGTGATGTTGTACCCATGGTGACTATTAAAACATTCCCTAACCAGAAACCGTGGATTGATGGCAGCATTCGCGCAAAACTGAAAGCGCGAACCACTTCTTTTAATCAGGGCAAGGCGACCGGAAACATGACCGAATACAAACAGTGTAGCTATTCCCCCCCGCTAGGCAATCAAACAAACTAAGCGTCAGTATAGAGACAAAGTAGAGTCGCAATTCAACGGCTCAGACACGAGAGGTATGTGACAGGGTCTGTAGTCAATCACGGACCACAAAATAATAACAAGCCCCGTCGCGGACCACGATGTCTTGCTCCCAGACAAACTAAACAAATTCTTTGCTCGCTTTGAGAACAATACAGTGCCACTGACACAGCCCGCTACCAAAACCTGCGGCCTCTCCTTCACTGCAGCCAATGTGAGTAAAATAGGAGAAAGGGGGAGAGAGGTGCCCTCGGGAGGGCTAGAGGGAGAAAGGGAGAGAGATGTGCCCTCGGGAGGGCTAGATGGAGGGAGGGACAGAAATGTACCCTCGGGAGGGCTAGAGGGAGAGAGGGAGAGAAATGTGCCCTCGGGAGGGCTAGAGGGAGAGAGGGAGAGAAATGTGCCATCGGGAGGGCTAGAGGGAGGGAGGGAGAGAAATGTGCCCTCGGGAGGGCTAGAGGGAGAGAGGGAGAGAAATGTGCCCTCGGGAGGGCTAGAGGGAGAGAGGGCGAGAGAGGTGCCCTCGTGAGGGCTAGAGGGAGACACAGAGAGAGAGGTGCCCTCTGGAGGGCTAGAGGGAGAGAGGGAGAGAAATGTGCCCTCGGGAGGGCTAGAGGGAGAGAGGGAGAGAAATGTGCCCTCGGGAGGGCTAGAGGGAGGGAGGGAGAGAAATGTGCCCTCGGGAGGGCTAGAGGGAGAGAGGGAGAGAAATGTGCCCTCGGGAGGGCTAGAGGGAGATAGGGAGAGAGAGGTGCCCTCGGGAGGGCTAGAGGGAGAGAGGGTGAGAGAGGTGCCCTCGGGAGGGCTAGAGGGAGAGAGGGTGAGAGAGGTGCCCTCGGGAGGGCTAGAGGGAGAGAGGGAGAGAAATGTGCCCTCGGGAGGGCTAGAGGGAGAGAGGGTGAGAGAGGTGCCCTCGGGAGGGCTAGAGGGAGAGAGGGAGAGAGAGGTGCCCTCGGGAGGGCTAGAGGGAGAGAGGGAGAGAGAGGTGCCCTCGGGAGGGCTAGAGGGAGACAGGGAGAGAGAGGTGCCCTCGGGAGGGCTAGAGGGAGATAGGGAGAGAGAGGTGACCTTGGGAGGGCTAGAGGGAGAGAGGGAGAGAGGTGCCCTCGGGAGGGCTAGAGGGAGAGAGAGAAAGACAGAGAGAGGGAAAAAGAAAGATGTGAGGATAAGGTATTAGAAACCAAGAATAACAAGATGGCTGCCAAGAATACTATATGGGCATTTGTTAGTTGGAAGTGCTGCTGTCATTTATACACACACAAACACACACACACACACACACACACACACACACACACACACACACACACACACACACACACACACACACACACACACACACACACACACACACACACACACAAAGATGTAGGATCTTCAATTGAGCCACTTTGCTACAGCAGTAAAATATAACATGAACTGTGAATTATTATGTGGATTAGAATTAATGGACATTTTTGTTGGAAAATAAACAGCAACAAAAGAATGGTCAAATTAAGATTTACATTTGTACAGGCACACACACAAACACACGCACAGAGACACATAAACAAATCAAATCAAATTGTATTCATCACATGCGCCGAATACAACAGGTGTAGACCTTACCGTGAAACGCTTACTTACAAGCCCTTAACCAACAATGCAGTTTTAAGAAAACAAACACACACACTTGACAGGGAAGTCCTTGAGATCGGCAGCATAACAACAGGGCCATTTGAAGGCCTGCCTTGCAGAGGTGCATGGGCAACCCCTGGTTTCTATGTGCTCGGCATGAAGATGTAGGATTCTAATTTGATCACTCTTTTGTTGGTGAGAAATGTCCCGCGCAGCAGGAAATGCAAAATTGTATCAACCCCTGCAACAATGTTCATTCAATCCATAAAATAATTCACATTTCCTGTTGCTGCGGGATTATTTTCTTGCTTAAGCAAACTGGCTCAAATTAAGATCCTCCATCTGTAGCTGTGTTTTTCCCTCCCTCACACAAACTTTACAGGAGTTCATGCCATTCCCTACAAGGTTTACTTGGCCTAAACAACGCTATTAATTTTGTTTTCAACGGTGGTGATTGACCACGATCAATATCAATAGCAGTTTCCATTCTCGCTCTCCATAGCTAAAAATGACTCAATGTCCAGTGATCTGGTAAGTGTTGGTGTTCCTCAAAGTTCTGTTCTAGGACCACTACTGTATTTCATTATATGCTAAATATAACACAATCAAAATGCTGTAGAATAAAACGTAAACGGAACTGACATGTTGACATCGTCTCATACCAGACTTCACCCTCCTTATAACAGCTGTGTACAGTACATACAGCACACCAAGCCCTACGGACTGACAGGACAGGACAGGACAGGACAGGACTGACTGGACTGACAGGACAGGACTGACAGGACTGACAGGACAGGACAGGACTGACAGGACTGACAGGACGGACAGGACAGGACTGACAGGACTGACAGGACAGGACTGACAGGACAGGACAGGACAGGACTGACAGGACTGACAGGACAGGACTGACAGGACAGGACAGGACTGACAGGACTGACAGGACTGACAGGACAGGACTGACAGGACTGACAGGACAGGACTGACAGGACAGGACAGGACAGGACTGACAGGACTGACAGGACAGGACTGACAGGACAGGACAGGACTGACAGGACTGACAGGACGGACAGGACAGGACTGACAGGACTGACAGGACAGGACTGACAGGACAGGACAGGACTGACAGGACTGACAGGACTGACAGGACAGGACAGGACAGGACTGACAGGACAGACAGGACTGACAGGACAGGACGGACAGGACAGGACTGACAGGACAGACAGGACAGACAGGACTGACAGGACAGGACAGGACGGACAGGACAGGACGGACAGGACAGGACTGACAGGACAGGACAGGACTGACAGGACAGGACAGGACTGACAGGACAGGACTGACAGGACAGGACTGACAGGACAGGACAGGACTGACAGGACAGGACTGACAGACTGGACTGACAGGACAGGACAGGACTGACAGGACAGGACAGGACTGACAGGACTGACAGGACAGGACTGACAGGACAGGACAGGACTGACAGGACAGGACAGGACTGACAGGACTGACAGGACTGACAGGACAGGACTGACAGGACAGGACTGACAGGACAGGACTGACAGGACAGGACAGGACTGACAGGACAGGACAGGACTGACAGGACAGGACTGACAGGACAGGACTGACAGGACTGACAGGACAGGACAGGACTGACAGGACTGACAGGACAGGACTGACAGAACAGGACTGACAGGACTGACAGGACAGGACTGACAGGACAGACAGGACAGGACAGGACAGGACGGACAGGACAGGACAGGACTGACAGGACAGACAGGACAGACAGGACAGGACAGGACTGACAGAACAGGACTGACAGGACAGGACTGACAGGACTGACAGGACAGGACTGACAGGACTGACAGGACAGGACTGACACGACAGGACAGGACTGACAGGCGTTGGTCTGTGGGACCTCCACTAAGTTTACAACCAGCTGGTTGTTCCTGGGACAAAACATCCACCACCCGCTCTCTTCCCACCCACACAACACACCCTCCATCTCTCCCCTAAACAGGACAAGTCTCAACATGATCTCAGAGACTCAGCTCTTACTGATGTCACTCCTCCTCTCCGTTCCAGATACATACCACAACAAACACATAGCTTGTAACAGGCTGAAACCAAACCAGACTAAAAGCGCAGTAGCAATTTGTTTACATCTTTGTGTTGATTACATGTGTAGTTATGTCAGCAGGGATGTCAGTAGGGATGTCTGTAGGGATGTCAGTAGGGATGTCAGTAGTGATGTCAGCAGGGATGTCAGTAGGGATATCAGTAGGGATATCAGTAGTTATGTCAGTAGGGATGTCTGTAGGGATGTCAGTAGGGATGTCAGTAGTAATGTCAGCAGGGATGTCTGTAGGGATGTCAGTAGTTATGTCAGTAGGGATGTCTGTAGGGATGTCAGTAGGGATGTCAGTAGTGATGTCAGCAGGGATGTCAGTAGGGATATCAGTAGGGATATCAGTAGTTATGTCAGTAGTAATGTCAGCAGGGATGTCAGTAGGGATGTCAGTAGGGATGTCAGTAGTAATGTCAGCAGGGATGTCAGTAGGGATGTCAGTAGGGATGTCTGTAGGGATGTCAGTAGGGATATCAGTAGTTATGTCAGTAGGGATGTCTGTAGGGATGTCAGTAGGGATGTCAGTAGTAATGTCAGCAGGGATGTCAGTAGGGATGTCAGTAGGGATGTCTGTAGGGATGTCAGTAGGGATGTCAGTAGGGATGTCTGTAGGGATGTCAGTAGGGATGTCAGTAGGGATGTCTGTGATGATGTCAGTAGGGATGTCAGTAGGGATATCAGTAGGGATGTCAGTAGGGATGTCTGTAGGGATGTCTGTAGGGATGCCAGTAGAGATGTCAGCAGGGATGTCTGTAGGGATGTCAGTAGTGATGTCAGTAGGGATGTCAGCAGGGATGTCAGTAGGGATATCAGTAGTTATGTCAGTAGGGATGTCTGTAGGGATGTCAGTAGGGATGTTAGTAGTAATGTCAGCAGGGATGTCAGTAGGGATGTCAGTAGGGATGTCTGTAGGGATGTCAGTAGGGATGTCAGTAGGGATGTCTGTAGGGATGTCAGTAGGGATGTCAGTAGGGATGTCTGTGATGATGTCAGTAGGGATGTCAGTAGGGATATCAGTAGGGATGTCAGTAGGGATGTCTGTAGGGATGTCTGTAGGGATGCCAGTAGAGATGTCAGCAGGGATGTCTGTAGGGATGTCAGTAGGGATGTCAGTAGGGATGTCAGTGATGATGTCAGTAGGGATGTCAGTAGGGATGTCTGTAGGGATGTCAGTAGGGATGTCAGTAGGGATGTCTGTAGGGATGTCTGTAGGGATGCCAGTAGGGATGTCAGTAGGGATGTCTGTAGGGATGTCTGTAGGGATGCCAGTAGAGATGTCAGCAGGGATGTCTGTAGGGATGTCAGTAGGGATGTCAGTAGGGATGTCTGTACGGATGTCAGTAGGGATGTCAGTAGGGATGTCTGTGGGGATGTCAGTAGGGATGTCAGTAGGGATGTCTGTAGGGATATCAGTAGGGATGTCAGTAGGGATGTCAGTAGGGATGTCTGTAGGGATGTCAGTGGGGATGTCAGTAGGGATGTCTGTAGGGATGTCAGTAGGCATGTCTGTAGGGATGTCTGTAGGGATGCCAGTAGAGATGTCAGCAGGGATGTCTGTAGGGATGTCAGTAGGGATGTCAGAAGGGATGTCAGTGATGATGTCAGTAGGGATGTCAGTAGGGATGTCTGTAGGGATGTCAGTAGGGATGTCAGTAGGGATGTCTGCAGGGATGTCTGTAGGGATGCCAGTAGGGATGTCAGTAGGGATGTCTGTAGGGATGTCTGTAGGGATGCCAGTAGAGATGTCAGCAGGGATGTCTGTAGGGATGTCAGTAGGGATGTCAGTAGGGATGTCAGTAGGGATGTCAGTAGGGATGTCAGTAGGGATGTCTGTGGGGATGTCAGTAGGGATGTCAGTAGGGATGTCAGTAGGGATGTCTGTAGGGATATCAGTAGGGATATCAGTAGGGATGTCAGTAGGGATGTCAGTAGGGATGTCAGTAGGGATGTCTGTAGGGATGTCAGTAGGGATATCAGTAGGGATGTCAGTAGGGATGTCAGTAGGGATGTCAGTAGGGATGTCAGTAGGGATATCAGTAGGGATGTCAGTAGGGATGTCAGTAGGGATGTCAGTAGGGATGTCAGTAGGGATGTCAGTAGGGATGTCAGTAGGGATGTCAGTAGGGATGTCAGTAGGGATGTCAGTAGGGATGTCAGTAGGGATGTCAGTAGGGATATCAGCAGGGATGTCAGTAGGGATGTCTGTAGGGATGTCAGTAGGGATGTCAGTAGGGATATCAGTAGGGATATCAGTAGGGATGTCAGTAGGGATGTCAGTAGGGATGTCAGTAGGGATATCAGTAGGGATATCAGTAGGGATGTCAGTAGGGATGTCAGTAGGGATATCAGCAGGGATGTCAGTAGGGATATCTGTAGGGATATCAGTAGGGATGTCAGTAGGGATATCTGTAGGGATGTCAGTAGGGATATCAGTAGGGATGTCTGTAGGGATATCAGTAGGGATGTCTGTAGGGATGTCAGTAGGGATATCAGCAGGAATGTCAGTAGGGATGTCAGTAGGGATGTCAGATCTGATGGTGTAGCTGTGAGTCTGATTGTTTGAGCCTCTGAGGTACAGATACATTAGTGTTCATTATGCTTACTAAAACAGAACAACCACCACCCTCCTCTTTCCTCTGCACACACACACACACACACACACACACACACACACACACACACACACACACACACACACACACACACACACACACACACACACACACACACACACACACACACACACACACACACACACACACACACACACACACACACACACACACACATACACACACACACACACACACAGCGAATCTAACTGAAGCTGAAACTAATGTTCCTGTGCTTAGCTCAACAAAGTATTAAGTGCCACCAACCAGAGACATAAAAAACAGCAACGTTGTCTCTCTCTCTGTCTGTCTCTCTCTCTCCCCGTCTCTCTCTCTCTCCCTCTCTCTCTCTCCCTCTCTCTCTCTCTCTGTATCTATCTCTCTGTCTCTCCCTCTCTGTATCTCTCTCTCTCTCTCCCCATCTCTCTCTCTCCCTCTCTCTCTCTCCTCTCTCTCTCTCTCTCTGTATCTCTCTCTCTCCCTCTCTGTATCTCTCTCTCTCTCTGTCTCCCTGTCTCTCTCTCTCTCTCTCTCTCTCTCTCTCTCTCTGTCTCACTCTGTCTCTCTCTCTCCCCTCTCTCTCTCCCTCTCTCTCTCTCTGTATCTCTGTATCTCTCTCTCTGTCTCTCTCTCTCTCCCTCTCTCTCTCTCTGTATCTCTCTATCTGTCTCTCCCTCTCTGTATCTCTCTCTCTCTCTGTCTCCCTGTCTCTCTCTCTCTCTCTCTCTCTCTGTCTCACTCTGTCTCTCTCTCCCTCTCTCTCTCTCTGTATCTCTCTCTCTCTGTCTCCCTGTCTCTCTCTCTCTCTCCCTCTCTGTCTCCCTGTCTCTCTCTCTCTGTCTCTCACTCTCTCTCTCTCTGTCTGTCTCTCTCTCTATCTCTCTCTCTCCCCCCGTCCCTCTCTCTCTCTGTCTCTCTCTGTCTCTGTATCTCTCTATCTGTCTCTCCCTCTCTGTATCTCTCTCTCTCTCTGTCTCCCTGTCTCTCTCTCTGTCTCACTCTGTCTCTCTCTCTGTATCTCTGTCTCCCTGTCTCTCTCTCTCTCTCTCCCTCTCTGTCTCCCTGTCTCTCTCTCTCTGTCTCTCACTCTCTCTCTCTCTGTCTGTCTCTCTCTCTATCTCTCTCTCTCCCCCCGTCCCTCTCTCTCTCTGTCTCTCTCTGTCTCTCTCTCGCTCTCTCTCTCAATTCAATTTCAATTTGAGGGCTTTATTAGCATGGAAAACACATGTTAACATTCCCAAAGCAAGTGAAGTAGATAATAAACTCAAAGTGAAATAAACATTTCAAATGTCATATTATGTGCAAATAGTTAAAAGTACAAAAGTGAAAATAAATAAACATAAATATGGGTTATATTTACAATGATGTTTGTTATTCACTGGTTGTTAATCAAATTGGGTTTGTTTTCGAATTCTTTGTGGATCTGTGTAATCTGAGGCAAATATGTCTCTCTAATATGGTATTACACTGGGCAGGAGGTTAGGAAGTGCAGCTCAGTTTCCACCTCATTTTGTGGGCAGTGAGCACATAGCCTGTCTTCTCTTGAGAGCCATGTCTGCCTACGGCGGTCTTTCTCAATAGCAAGGCTATGCTCACTGAGTCTGTACATAGTCAAAGCTTTCTTTCTTTTTGGGGGGGGGGGGGGTTCAATAGCTGATTCAATTATTTTTAGACAAATCCTAATTGGCACATTTTATCCTCCTTTTGATGGTATAGAAGGCCCTTGACTCTCAGATCGTTCACAGCTTTATGGAAGTTACCTGTGGTATTATTATTTTGGTCTTACTGAGATTTACTGTCAGGGCCCAGGTCTGGCAGAATCTGTGCATAAGATCTAGGTGCTGCTGTAGGCCCTCCTTGGTTGGTGACAGAAGCACCAGATCATCAGGAAACAATATTATTATTTGACCATGCTGGTCATTTATGAACATTTGAACATCTTGGCCATGTTCTGTTATAATCTCCACCCGGCACAGCCAGAAGAGGACTGGCCACCCCTCAT
Source organism: Oncorhynchus masou masou (assembly GCF_036934945.1). Classification (NCBI taxonomy): domain Eukaryota; kingdom Metazoa; phylum Chordata; class Actinopteri; order Salmoniformes; family Salmonidae; genus Oncorhynchus; species Oncorhynchus masou. The sequence goes on along the minus strand of NC_088222.1, from coordinate 5,717,664 downwards.
AGCCTGGTTCCTCTCTAGGTTTCTTCCTCGGTTCTGGCCTTTCTAGGGAGTTTTTCCTAGCCACCGTGCTTCTACACCTGCATTGCTTGCTGTTTGGGGTTTTAGGCTGGGTTTCTGTACAGCACTTTGAGATATCAGCTGATGTAAATACATTTCATTTGATTTGGACATTTTGACTTCGGATTCTAGTTGGGTGAGGCCGGGTCCTGCAGACTTTTCTAGTGCCCGCGCCAATACGTTGATGTATATGTTGAAGAGGGTGGGGCTTAAGCTGCATCCCTGTCTCACCCCACGACCCTGTGGAAAGAAATGTGTGTGTTTTTTTGCCAATTTTAACCGCACACTTGTTGTTTGTGTACATGGATTTTATGTTGTACGTTTTACCCCGAACACCACTTTCCATCAGTTTGTATAGCAGACCCTCATGCCTAAAGTCAAAAGCTTTTTGGAAATCAACAAAGCATGAGAATACTTTGCCTTTGTTTTGGTTTGTTTGGTTGACAATTGGGGTGTGCAAGGTGAATATGTGGTCTGTCGTACGGTAATTTGGTAAAAAGCTAATTTGGCATTTGTGTCCCGATTCAGGAAACTGGGCGTCACAAGTCACGACTTCACAGGAGAACCATTTTAAAGTAAAAAATATATTTTTTTATCAAAATGCGAATCTCAAACATGTGAACTTTCATGGGCCTTAATAACAAACTTGTATGCCATCTGTAAATACGAATAAAACTGTTTATGTTCTAAATACGAATACATTTTTTAAATTACGAGCCTTGTTAAGCCACAGAAAAAGCTGGCAACCTTCCCACAAGCCATGATTGGCTGAGATAATGAGTGGGCTGGACATGCCTAGTGAGGATTTCGGATTGGTCTTCTATATTCAAGGCTTTTGTCTATTTGTACTCCTGTTAAAAAAAAACACTGCTTTTTTTCTAATGTGTTGTTCTCCACTTTCTGGAGGATCAGGTTTTGAAATCAGTGGAAATACAGTTAGCTAAAGAGACGGAGAAAACACCAGTCTGTGGATTACATCTTCAAACTAAGGGCAACCGTAGCATTCCCAATGACGTATACAGCTAAGAAAGTCTAGCGTTAGCTAGCTACATTTTCAGGTATTACACACTTCTAATTTTGACAGAAAGTGGTTTCATTTCAAGCTAAAGTGTCCTGTTAGCTAGCTAGCTAATGTTAGCTGGCTGCCTCCCTAGCCAATGTTATTATTCGTATTCCAGAGCCGTGTGCTATTTTAGTTAGAGTCTAATGTTAGCTCGATAACATTGGACCTGGTTAGTTAGCTCCCAGCACTGTGGCATTGTTGGCACTTTGATCATTGTTGTTTAACTAGCTAACGTTAGCTGGCTGGCTAGTTAGCTAAGGTTGCATGACGTGTGTACAACACCCGTTGATTATGGCCGGTGTCAGTAAACGTCAGCAAAAAGGCATAATGAAATTTTCATGTTATCCAGAGGTAAACAAATCACCGGCCAGAATGCTCCGAGATCGAAACAAGATGGGTGTGGTCTAAGGCTTAAGAGGGTGTGAACCATGCTGAATGGGTGTGGTCTAAGGCTTAAGAGGGTGTGAACCATGCTGAATGGGTGGAGACATAGAAGGGCTCTCCAGTAGGTGTACCAAAACATTTAATGGCTATTTTCTTAAAAGTGAGTTTGTCACGTCCTGACCTTAGTTCCTTTTTTTATGTCTCTATTTTAGGTTGGTCAGGGCATGAGTTGGGGTGAGCATTCAATGTTTTGTTCTATGTTTGTATTTCTATGTGTTTGGCCTGGTATGGTTCCCAATCAGAGGCAGCTGTCAATTGTTGTCTCTGATTGAGAACCATACTTAGGCAGCCTGTTTTCGCCCTTGAGTTGTGGGTAGTTGTTTTCTGCCTCTGTACCAGACAGGACTGCTTCGTTTGTTTTCCGGTTTTGTTATTTTTGTTCTAGTGTAATTAAAAGATCATGAACACGTAGCACGCTGCACCTTGGTCCTCTCCTTCTTCCACCGACGACGATCGTTACAGAGTTTACAAGTTGATCAACTTTCAAAGCAGAAATACTTTCTCATTGTTTCCTCAAATGTAGTGTACGATATACCATTTTATAGCTCTGAGTCTGTACTTTTATTCAATGTAAAAAACAGAATTTCAAATGTTGCTACGTAAGACCGAATCCAGGTTGTGAGTCACATTTGCTCTGTACATTGTTTTCACTGAGGATATGTACGAGTCTGCTGTTAATGATAATGTCTGCTGTTGACTCATATCCCACTGTAGTTATTGTGGTCAAATTTGTCTCTACATTTCTGGATTGGGGAAGATATTTGGTTCCAAATATTGGGGAAGATGCCAGAGCTGAGGATGATGTTAAAGAGTTTAAGTATAGCCAATTGGAATTTGTGGTCTGTATATTTAATCATTTCATTTAGGATACCATCAACACCTGTAGTCCTGTAGTTCATTGAATGTAATTGGAGACTCCAGTGGGTTCTGGTAGTCGTTGACGATGTACAGTGGGGCAAAAAAAGTATTTAGTCAGCCACCAATTGTGCAAGTTCTCCCACTTAAAAAGATGACAGAGGCCTGTAATTTTCATCATAGCTACACTTCAACTATGACAGACAAAATGAGAGAAAGAAATCCAGAAAATCACATTGTAGGATTTTTTATTTATTTATTTGCAAATTATGGTGGAAAATAAGTATTTGGTCAATAACAAAAGTTTATCTCAATACTTTGTTATATACCCTTTGTGGCAATGACAGAGGTCAAAAGTTTTCTGTAAGTCTTCACAAGGTTTTCACACACTGTTGCTGGTATTTTGGCCCATTCCTCCATGCAGATCTCCTCTAGAGCAGTGATGTTTTGGGGCTGTTGCTGGGCAACACAGACTTTCAACTCCCTTCAAAGATTTTCTATGGGTTTGAGATCTGGAGACTGGCTAGGCCACTCCAGGACCTTGAAATGCTTCTTACGAAGCCACTCCTTCGTTGCCCGGGCGGTGTGTTTGGGATCATTGTCATGCTGAAAGACCCAGCCACGTTTCATCTTCAATGCCCTTGCTGATGGAAGGAGGTTTTCACTCAAAATCTCATGTTACATGGCCCCATTCATTCTTTCCTTTACACGGATCAGTCGTCCTGGACCCTTTGCAGAAAAACAGCCCCAAAGCATGATGTTTCCACCCCCATGCTTCACAGTAGGTATGGTGTTCTTTGGATGCAACTCAGCATTCTTTGTCCTCCAAACATGAGGAGTTGAGTTTTTACCAAAAAGTTCTATTTTGGTTTCATCTGACCATATGGCATTCTCCCAATCTTCTTCTGGATCATCCAAATGCTCTCGAGCAAACTTCAGACGGGCCTGGACATGTACTGGCTTAAGCAGGGGTGTCACGTCTGGCACTGCAGGATTTGAGTCCCTGCCGGCATAGTGTGCTACTGATGGTAAGCTTTGTTACTTTGGTCCCAGCTCTCTGCAGGTCATTCACTAGGTCCCCCCGTGTGGTTCTGGGATTTTTGCTCACCGTTTTTGTGATCATTTTGACCCCACGGGGTGAGATATTGCATGGAGCCCCAGATCGAGGGAGATTATCAGTGGTCTTGTATGTCTTCCATGTCCTAATAATTGCTCCCACAGTTGATTTCTTCAAACCAAGCTGTTTACCTATTGCAGATTCAGTCTTCCCAGCCTGGTGCAGGTCTACAATTTTGTTTCTGGTGTCCTTTGACAGCTCTTTGGTCTTGGCCATAGTGCAGTTTGGAGTGTGACTGCTTGAGGTTGTGGACAGGTGTCTTTTATACTGATAACAAGTTCAAACAGGTGCCATTAATACAGGTAATGAGTGGAGGATAGAGGAGCCTCTTAAAGAAGAAGTTACAGGTCTATGAGAGCCAGAAATCTTGCTTGTTTGTAGGTGACCAAATACTTATTTTCCACCATAATTTGCAAATAAATTCATTAAAAATCCTACAATGTGATTTTCTGGATTTTTTTTCTCATTTTGTCTGTCATAGTTGAAGTGTACATATGATTAAAATTACAGGCCTCTCATCTTTTTAAGTGGGAGAACTTGCACAATTGGTGGCTGACTAAATACTTTTTTGCCCCATTGTACATACCCAGCATGCGACAGAGCTGCAGGAGTTGTCACCTGTTTTTGCTGGTTTATGTTGTCGAATTCGTGCCTAGGGTGGGCATATCTCTCTCTCTCTCTGTTTCTCTCTCTCGCTCTCTCTGTTTCTCTCTCTCTCTCTGTATATCTCTCTGTTTCTCTCTCTCTCTCTCTCTCTCTCTGTATATCTCTCTGTTTCTCCCTCTCTCTCTCTCTCTCTGTATATCTCTCTGTCTCTCTCTCTCTCTATGTCTGTCTCTCTCTCTCTGTTTCTCTCTCTCTCTCTGTTTCTCTCTCTCAATCTGTATATCTCTCTGTTTCTCTCTCTCTCTCTCTCTGTATATCTCTCTGTCTCTCTCCCCTCTCTAACTCTCTCTCTCTCTCTGTCTCTCTCTCTCTCTCTGTTTCTCTCTCTCTCTCTGTTTCTCTTTCTCTCCCTCTCTAACTCTCTCTCTTGCTCTCTCTCTCTCTGTTTCTCTCTCTATCTCTCTGTTTCTCTCTATCTCTCTTTCTCTCTGTTTCTCTCTCTCTCTGTTTCTCTCTCTCTCCCCTCTCTAACTCTCTCTCTCTCTCTCTCTCTCTCTGTCGCTCTCTCTCTCTCTGTTTCTCTCTCTCTCCCCTCTCTAACTCTCTTTCTCTCTGTCTCTCTCTCTCTGTCTCTCTCTCTCTGTCTCTCTAACTCCCTCAGTCTCTCTCTCTCTACACAAACACACACACAGAGAAGACAACACCACCTCTGTCCTGTGAACACCTGCCACATCACGACCTTCAGCCAGACTCCAGATAAGCTGATTCAGACAGACCCACTCCGGCTCCCATACTCCCCAGCTCTGTCCTCACAGCAACAACACTGTTATGATGTTGTTCTGTCTAGACTAGACTGCATCCTGTTGTAGTTATGTAACTGGGGCTGCGTCTGGAATAACACCCTCTCAGTAGTATACCATTAGTCCACTACTTCTGATCTGTTCAAGGCTGCGTCTGAATGGTGCCCTGTGAGAAGTAGCCCTCCTCCTTCATCTCCTCCTCCACCTCCTCCTTCATCTCCTCCTCCACCTCCTCCTTCATCTCCTCCTCCACCTCCTCCTCCTCCTCCATCTCCTCCTCCACCTCCTCCTCCTCCTCCATCTCCTCCTCCACCTCCTCCTCCTCCTCCATCTCCTCCTCCACCTCCTCCTCCTCCTCCATCTCCTCCTCCACCTCCTCCTCCTCCTTCTCCTCCATCATCTCCTCCTTCATCTCCTCCTCCACCTCCTCCTCCATCTCCTCCTCCACCTCCTCCATCTCCTCCTCCATCTCCTCCTCCACCTCCTCCATCTCCTCCTCCACCTCCTCCTCCTCCTCCATCTCCTCCTCCATCTCCTCCACCTCCTCCTCCATCTCCTCCTCCACCTCCTCCTCCCAAAATGAATCCCGGCATTGTCTCCTCTTGTCACATTTCACCTCAAACAGACCTCCCTCGCTGTAAGAGAGGATTGTTTTTCGCAAGTTAAAAGTGACGGCCTTGCTGTGGCACTATCCTAGGTTTGGACCAACTGAGAGTGAGAATGTGCTAACAAGCTGTGGTACTATCCTAGGTTTGGACCAACTGAGAGTGAGAATGTGCTAACAAGCTGTGGTACTATCCTAGGTTTGGACCAACTGAGAGTGAGAATGTGCTAACAAGCTGTGGTACTATCCTAGGTTTGGACCAACTGAGAGTGAGAACGTGCTAACAAGCTGTGGTACTATCCTAGGTTTGGACCAACTGAGAGTGAGAATGTGCTAACAAGCTGTGGCACTATCCTAGGTTTGGACCAACTGAGAGTGAGAATGTGCTAACAAGCTGTGGTACTATCCTAGGTTTGGACCAACTGAGAGTGAGAACGTGCTAACAAGCTGTGGTACTATCCTAGGTTTGGACCAACTGAGAGTGAGAACGTGCTAACAAGCTGTGGTACTATCCTAGGTTTGGACCAACTGAGAGTGAGAATGTGCTAACAAGCTGTGGTACTATCCTAGGTTTGGACCAACTGAGAGTGAGAACGTGCTAACAAGCTGTGGTACTATCCTAGGTTTGGACCAACTGAGAGTGAGAATGTGCTAACAAGCTGTGGTACTATCCTAGGTTTGGACCAACTGAGAGTGAGAACGTGCTAACAAGCTGTGGTACTATCCTAGGTTTGGACCAACTGAGAGTGAGAATGTGCTAACAAGCTGTGGTACTATCCTAGGTTTGGACCAACTGAGAGTGAGAACGTGCTAACAAGCTGTGGTACTATCCTAGGTTTGGACCAACTGAGAGTGAGAATGTGCTAACAAGCTGTGGTACTATCCTAGGTTTGGACCAACTGAGAGTGAGAACGTGCTAACAAGCTGTGGTACTATCCTAGGTTTGGACCAACTGAGAGTGAGAATGTGCTAACAAGCTGTGGTACTATCCTAGGTTTGGACCAACTGAGAGTGAGAATGTGCTAACAAGCTGTGGTACTATCCTAGGTTTGGACCAACTGAGAGTGAGAATGTGCTAACAAGCTGTGGTACTATCCTAGGTTTGTGTGTGTTCCCAGTGGGATATCCCTGTGAGGAAACAAGAGGTTAATGTGGAGGGAAGAAGAGCTTTGGTTTAAAAGAGGGGCCTGTTTCTCTGGCTTAAAAGAGGGGCCTGTTTCTCTGGTTTAAAAGAGGGGCACTGATTATCTGGTATAAAAGATGGCCCTGATTCTCTGGTTTATAAGAGGAGCCTGTTTCTCTGATTCTCTGGTTTAAAAGAGGGCCTGATTCTCTGGTTTAAAAGAGGGGCCTGTTTCTCTGCTTTAAATGAGGGGCCTGTTTCTCTGATTCTCTAGTTTAAAAGAGGGCCTGATTCTCTGGTTTAAAAGAGGGGCCTGTTTCTCTGGTTTATAAGAGGGGCCTGTTTCTCTGGTTTATAAGAGGGGCCTGTTTCTCTGGTTTATAAGAGGGGCCTGTTTCTCTGCTTTAAAAGAGGGACCTGTTTCTCTGGTTTAAAAGAGGGGCACTGATTATCTGGTATAAAAGATGGCCCTGATTCTCTGGTTTATAAGAGGAGCCTGTTTCTCTGATTCTCTGGTTTAAAAGAGGGCCTGATTCTCTGGTTTAAAAGAGGGGCCTGTTTCTCTGCTTTAAATGAGGGGCCTGTTTCTCTGATTCTCTAGTTTAAAAGAGGGCCTGATTCTCTGGTTTAAAAGAGGGGCCTGTTTCTCTGGTTTAAAAGAGGGGCCTGTTTCTCTGGTTTATAAGAGGGGCCTGTTTCTCTGGTTTAAAAGAGGGGCCTGTTTCTCTGGTTTAAAAGAGGGGCCTGATTCTCTGCTTTAAAAGAGGGGCCTGTTTCTCTGATTCTCTGCTTTAAAAGAGGGGCCTGTTTCTCTGGTTTATAAGAGGGGCCTGTTTCTCTGGTTTATAAGAGGGGCCTGTTTCTCTGCTTTAAAAGAGGGGCCTGTTTCTCTGCTTTAAAAGAGGGGCCTGTTTCTCTGATTCTCTGCTTTAAAAGAGGGGCCTGTTTCTCTGATTCTCTGCTTTAAAAGAGGGGCCTGTTTCTCTGATTCTCTGGTTTAAAAGAGGGGCCTGTTTCTCTGCTTTAAAAGAGGGGCCTGTTTCTCTGGTTTATAAGAGGGGCCTGTTTCTCTGCTTTAAAAGAGGGGCCTGTTTCTCTGGTTTATAAGAGGGGCCTGTTTCTCTGGTTTATAAGAGGGGCCTGTTTCTCTGCTTTAAAAGAGGGACCTGTTTCTCTGGTTTAAAAGAGGGGCACTGATTATCTGGTATAAAAGATGGCCCTGATTCTCTGGTTTATAAGAGGAGCCTGTTTCTCTGCTTTAAAAGAGGGGCCTGTTTTCTGCTTTAAAAGAGGGGCCTGTTTCTCTGATTCTCTGCTTTAAAAGAGGGGCCTGTTTCTCTGGTTTAAAAGAGGGGCCTGATTCTCTTATTCTCTGGTTTAAAAGAGGGGCCCCGATTCTCTGATTCTCTAGTTTAAAAGAGGGCCTGATTCTCTGGTTTAAAAGAGAGGCCTGTTTCTCTGCTTTAAATGAGGGGCCTGTTTCTATGGTTTATAAGAGTGGCCTGTTTCTCTGGTTTAAAAGAGGGGCCCTGATTCTCTGCTTTAAAAGAGGAGTCCTGATTCTATGGTTTAAAAGAGGGGCCTGTTTCTCTGGTTTAAAAGAGGGGCCTGTTTTCTGCTTTAAAAGAGGGGCCTGTTTTCTGCTTTAAAAGAGGGACCTGTTTCTCTGGTTTAAAAGAGGGGCCTGATTCTCTGGTTTAAAAGAGGGGCCTGTTTCTCTGGTTTAAAAGAGGGGCCCTGATTCTCTGGTTTAAAAGAGGGGCCCTGATTCTCTGGTTTATAAGAGGAGCCTGATTCTCTGATTCTCTGGTATAAAAGAGGGCCTGATTCTCTGGTTTAAAAGAGGGGCCTGTTTCTCTGGTTTAAAAGAGGGGCCTGTTTCTCTGCTTTAAATGAGGGGCCTGTTTCTCTGGTTTAAAAGAGGGGCCTGTTTCTCTGATTCTCTGCTTTAAAAGAGGGACCTGTTTCTCTGATTCTCTGGTTTATAAGAGGGACCTGTTTCTCTGGTTTAAAAGAGGGGCCTGTTTCTCTGCTTTAAAAGAGGGACCTGTTTCTCTGATTCTCTGCTTTAAAAGAGGGACCTGCTTCTGTGGTTTATAAGAGGGGCCCCTTTTCTCTGATTTTAAAGAGGGATCTTTTTCTCTGGTTTAAAAGAGGGGCCTGTTTTTCAGAACCAAGTTCTGTGTAAATTGTATCAAATGTCTTTTTAATTTATTTTATTTCCCCTTTATTTAACCAGGTAGGCTAGTTGAGAACAAGTTCTCATTTACAACTGCGACCTGGCCAAGATAAAGCAAAGAAGCGCAACAACAAACTACATTAGAAAGACTGGCTGTCAAAACCCATTATCAACATTCTTCGAACCTTTAAATATTTAAAGATAATACCTATTTAATTTGTGATATTGAATGGCCTGCTTGTGAGAGTTCATACTATTAAGCTTTAGTGTTTTTCTCTCCTCTCCCTCCCTCCCTCCGTCTCTCTCTCTCTCTCTCTCTCTCTCTCTCTCTCTCTCTTTTCTCTCTCTATCTCTCTCCTCTCCCTCCCTCCCTCTCTCCTCTCCCTCCCTCCCTCTCTCTCTCCTCTCCCTCCCTCTCTCTCCTCCCTCCCTCTGTCCCTCTCTCTCCCTCTCCTCTCCCTCCCTCTCTCTCTCCTCTCCCTCCCTCCCTCTCTCCTCTCCCTCCCTCCCTCCCTCTCTCTCCTCTCCCTCTCCCTCTCTCCGTCTCTCCTCTCTCTTCTCCCTCCCTCTCTCCTCTCCCTCTCCTTCCCTCTCTCCTCTCCCTCCCTCTCTCCTCTCCCTCTCCTTCCCTCTCTCCTCTCCCTCCCTCCGTCCCTCTCTCTCCTCTCCCTCTCTCCTTCCCTCTCTCTCTCCTCTCCCTCCCTCCGTCCCTCTCTCTCCTCTCCCTCTCCCTCCCTCCCTCTCTCCTCTCTCTTCTCTCTCCTCTCCCTCTCCCTCCCTCCCTCTCTCCTCTCCCTCCCTCTCTCCTCTCCCTCTCCTTCCATCTCTCCTCTCCTTCCCTCTGTCCCTCTCCTCTCCCTCTCTCACTCCCTCTCTCTCTCCTCTCCCTAACTCTCTCTCTACTCTCTCCTCTCCCTCTCCCTCCCTCTCTCCTCTCCCTCCCTCTCTCATCTCCCTCCCTCCCTCATCTCCCTCTCCCTCCCTCCCTCTCTCCTCTCCCTCCCTCCCTCTCTCCCCTCCCTCCCTCCCTCCCTCTCCCTCTCTCCTCTCCCTCCCTCTCTCCTCTCCCTCCCCCTCCCTCCCTCTTCTCCCTCCCTCTCTCTCTCTCTCCTCTCCCTCCCTCCCTCCTCTCTCCTCTCTCCCTCCCTCTCTCCCTCCCTCCCTCCCTCCCTCCTCCTCTCTCCTCTCCCTCCCTCTCTCTCTCTCCCCTCTCCCTCCCTCTGTCCCCCTCTCTCTCTCTCTCTCTCTCCCTCTCCCTCTCCCTCCCTCCCTCTTCTCCCTCCCCTCTCTCTCTCTCTCTCCTCCCTCCCTCCCCCTCCTCTCTCCTCTCCCTCCCTCTCTCCCTCCCTCCTCCCTCTCCCTCCTCCCTCCCTCTCTCTCTCCCCCTCTCCCTCCCTCCGTCCCTCTCTCTCTCTTCCCCCCTCCCTCCCTCCCTCCCTCCCTCCCTCTCTCTCCTCTCTCTCCTTCTCTCTCCTCCCCCTCCCTCCCTCCCTCTCTCTCTCTCTCTCTCTCTCTCTCTCCCTCTCCCTCTCCCTCTCTCTCTGTGCCATTTGCCCTCTTTCTCTCCTTCTCCCTCCCTCCGTCTAGCTCTCTCCTCTCCCTCCCTCCGTCCCTCTCTCTCTCTCTCTCTTCCCCTCCCTCCCTCCCTCCCTCCCTCCCTCCCTCTCTCTCTCCTCTCTCTCCTTCTCTCTCCCTCCTTCCACATCTCTCTGTTTCTCTATGCGGTGTCGCCCTTGTTGGGAGTTGAACTGTGGTAGTTAATAAGAGTAACAAACGACAGGAAACACTAGACATGTTCAGATCTACTGCACTACACTGGCAAATTATATTTCTGGGTCTCTTGACATAATACAATTTGGTGTTTTTTTTGACGGCCGAAGCAGGGAATGAAACTCATGATTCTCCCTTCTCTATACTTCAGCCTTATCAAAGGGGGTTCGTTCAAAAAGTGGACCTACTACTGACGAATGTGAAAACAAAAAAATAAAATAATAATAATAATTGTCAGTGATTCAAGGAGAAGAGAAAGGACAGAGGATGAAAAAATGTTGGCCGACTGAATGTGACCGAACACAAAGCCCTCTCTGCCACACTGTGCCATTGGATTAGAGACAGGCTGGAGTCATTACACAATGGAATAACAGAAAACTAGAGCAAATAACTGAAACTAAACTAGAAAAGGCAAATAGGAAACAAATATTATTATATTATTTTGAATTACTGCAAATAATATGGCCACTATCAGTCAATGAAATATACAGCCTTGCCTTAGCCACAACAAGCCTCCAGCCCTGATACACACTGATCTAAACAACAAGCCTCCAGCCCTGATACACACTGATCTAAACAACAGGCCTCCTGCCCTGATACACACTGATCTAAACAACAAGCCTCCAGCCCTGATACACACTGATCTAAACAACAAGCCTCCAGCCCTGATACACACTGATCTAAACAACAAGCCTCCAGCCCTGATACACACTGATCTAAACAACAAGCCTCCTATCATGATACACACTGATCTAAACAACAAGCCTCCTGCACGATACACACTAATAAACAACAAGCCTCCAGCCCTGATACACACTGATCTAAACAACAAGCCTCCAGCCCTGATACACACTGATCTAAACAACAAGCCTCCAGCCCTGATACACACTGATCTAAACAACAAGCCTCCAGCCCTGATACACACTGATCTAAACAACAAGCCTCCAGCCCTGATACACACTGATCTAAACAACAAGCCTCCAGCCCTGATACACACTGATCTAAACAACAAGCCTCCAGCCCTGATACACACTGATCTAAACAACAAGCCTCCTGCCCTGATACACACTAATAAACAACAAGCCTCCTGCATGATACACACTGATCTAAACAACAAGCCTCCAGCCCTGATACACACTGATCTAAACAACAAGCCTCCAGCCCTGATACACACTGATCTAAACAACAAGCCTCCTACCCTGATACACACTGATCTAAACAACAAGCCTCCAGCCCTGATACACACTGATCTAAACAACAAGCCTCCTGCACGATACACACTGATCTAAACAACAAGCCTCCTGCACGATACACACTGATCTAAACAACAAGCCTCCAGCCCTGATACACACTGATCTAAACAACAAGCCTCCAGCCCTGATACACACTGATCTAAACAACAAGCCTCCTGCACGATACACACTGATCTAAACAACAAGCCTCCTGCACGATACACACTGATCTAAACAACAAGCCTCCAGCCCTGATACACACTGATCTAAACAACAAGCCTCCTGCACGATACACACTGATCTAAACAACAAGCCTCCTGCACGATACACACTGATCTAAACAACAAGCCTCCAGCCCTGATACACACTGATCTAAACAACAAGCCTCCTGCACGATACACACTGATCTAACAACAAGCCTCCTGCCCTGATACACACTAATAAACAACAAGCCTCCAGCCCTGATACACACTAATAAACAACAAGCCTCCTGCACGATACACACTGATCTAAACAACAAGCCTCCAGCCCTGATACACACTAATAAACAACAAGCCTCCTGCACGATACACACTGATCTAGACAACAAGCCTCCTGCCCTGATACACACTGATCTAGACAACAAGCCTCCTACCCTGATACACACTAATAAACAACAAGCCTCCAGCCCTGATACACACTGATCTAAACAACAAGCCTCCTGCCCTGATACACACTAATAAACAACAAGCCTCCAGCCCTGATACACACTGATCTAAACAACAAGCCTCCAGCCCTGATACACACTAATAAACAACAAGCCTCCAGCCCTGATACACACTGATCTAAACAACAAGCCTCCAGCCCTGATACACACTGATCTAAACAACAAGCCTCCTGCACGATACACACTGATCTAAACAACAAGCCTCCAGCCCTGATACACACTAATAAACAACAAGCCTCCTGCACGATACACACTAATAAACAACAGGCCTCCTGCACGATACACACTGATCTAAACAACAAGCCTCCAGCCCTGATACACACTGATCTAGACAACAAGCCTCCAGCCCTGATACACACTGATCTAGACAACAAGCCTCCAGCCCTGATACACACTGATCTAAACAACAAGCCTCCAGCCCTGATACACACTGATCTAGACAACAAGCCTCCAGCCCTGATACACACTGATCTAAACAACAAGCCTCCAGCCCTGATACACACTGATCTAGACAACAAGCCTCCAGCCCTGATACACACTGATCTAGACAACAAGCCTCCAGCCCTGATACACACTGATCTAAACAACAAGCCTCCAGCCCTGATACACACTGATCTAAACAACAAGCCTCCAGCCCTGATACACACTGATCTAGACAACAAGCCTCCTGCCATGATACACACTGATCTAGACAACAAGCCTCCAGCCCTGATACACACTGATCTAAACAACAAGCCTCCAGCCCTGATACACACTGATCTAGACAACAAGCCTCCTGCCATGATACACACTGATCTAAACAACAAGCCTCCAGCCCTGATACACACTGATCTAAACAACAAGCCTCCTGGCCTGATACACACTAATAAACAACAAGCCTCCAGCCCTGATACACACTGATCTAAACAACAAGCCTCCAGCCCTGATACACACTGATCTAAACAACAAGCCTCCTGGCCTGATACACACTAATAAACAACAAGCCTCCTGCACGATACACACTAATAAACAACAAGCCTCCTTCCCTGATACACACTAATAAACAACAAGCCTCCTTCCCTGATACACACTAATAAACAACAAGCCTCCTGCACGATACACACTGATCTAAACAACAAGCCTCCTGCACGATACAAACTGATTTGACACAAGCCTCCACCAGGATGTCTCTCTATGAAATGTAGATTTCCGTTCGTTCACACGTTCAAAGGAAACATATGTTTACACGCTAATCTGGTTAACAACACGGAATAGGAGATTCAAGATAGAGGCGATATCATCATTGTTACAGACACCTAAGATATCTTCATTATTACAGAGATGCTAAGATATCTTCATAATTACAGAGATGCTAAGATATCTTCATTATTACAGAGATGCTAAGATATCTTCATAATTACAGAGATGCTAAGATATCTTCATTGGTACAGAGATGCTACTTGTCTAAACAATGGCGATAACATCGCCATGGCGATGACAGCAGGAGGAACAGACTAGAACCTGAGGATGTCTTCTGAACACAGTGACGGAGGGATGACAGAGTGAGAGGGGAATGAGAGGGTGAGAGAGAGGGATGACAGAGTGAGAGGGGAATGAGAGGGTGAGAGAGAGGGATGACAGAGTGAGAGGGGAATGAGAGGGTGAAAGAGAGGGATGACAGAGTGAGAGGGGAATGAGAGGGTGAAAGAGAGGGATGACAGAGTGAGAGGGGAATGAGAGGGTGAGAGAGAGGGATGACAGAGTGAGAGGGGAATGAGAGGGTGAGAGAGAGGGATGACAGAGTGAGAGGGAATGAGAGGGTGAGAGAGAGGGATGACAGAGTGAGAGGGGAATGAGAGGGTGAGAGAGAGGGATGACAGAGTGAGAGGGGAATGAGAGGGTGAGAGAGAGGGATGACAGAGTGAGAGGGGAATGAGAGGGTGAGAGAGAGGGATGACAGAGTGAGAGGGAATGAGAGGGTGAAAGAGAGGGATGACAGAGTGAGAGGGGAATGAGAGGGTGAGAGAGAGGGATGACAGAGTGAGAGGGGAATGAGAGGGTGAGAGAGAGGGATGACAGAGTGAGAGGGGAATGAGAGGGTGAGAGAGAGGGATGACAGAGTGAGAGGGGAATGAGAGGGTGAAAGAGAGTGATGACAGAGTGAGAGGGGAATGAGAGGGTGAGAGAGAGGGATGACAGAGTGAGAGGGGAATGAGAGGGTGAAAGAGAGGGATGACAGAGTATGTTTGTGTTAGAGAGAGAGATAGAGAAATACTGTAGATAGATAGACAGAAAGACAGAGAGACTGAGAGAGAGAGAGATACTATAGTCCAGGTATTCTCAAACTGGGGACGCGCAATGCCGTACGGGGTACGCCAAATACAAATCTGATATGCTTTTTTTCCAACAATTTTTCACATTTTTTTGTTTTTTTATTTTACCCCCTTTTCTCCCCAATTTCATGGTGTCCAATTGGTAGTTACAGTCTTGTCTCATCGCTACAACTCCCGTACGGGCTCGGGAGAGACGAAGGTCGAAAGC
>NC_088222.1:5692588-5697588 GCF_036934945.1 Oncorhynchus masou masou | reverse complement strand
TATCAACACATAGATTTTGTTGTGGAGAAATGTGTTATCTTCTGTAAATTTAAGAAATATTGCCTAGTGATTCCGTAACCAAAAAACCCACATATATTTAAGATATTGTCTAATTTCTCGATAATGAAAGTTCACATAAGTAACAAATAATGGTAGACATACCAATTAGTTAGTAATTTTACTGATATAAAATGTGTTTATGAAGTGATTAAAACTCATAATTCCGTTCCCAAAATGGAAAAAATCCATAACGGAATAAGAGCACCTGAATTGGCTACAATGTGAAATCATAATAGTCACAAACCACAGTTGGGTCTCCTGCTCATAACTGTCTCCTCCACTGGTATAGTTATATTCAGCTCATAACTGTCTCCTGCTACTGGTATACTGTTATATTCAGCTCATAACTGTCTCCTCCACTGGTATACTGTTATATCCAGCTCATAACTGTCTCCTCCACTGGTATACTGTTATATTCAGCTCATAACTGTCTCCTGCTACTGTCTTGCCTTCCACTGGTATAGTTATATTCAGCTCATAACTGTCTCCTCCACTGGTATACTGTTATATTCAGCTCATAACTGTCTCCTCCACTGGTATACTGTTATATCCTGCTCATAACTGTCTCCTCCACTGGTATACTGTTATATTCAGCTCATAACTGTCTCCTCCACTGGTATACTGTTATACTCAGCTCATAACTGTCTCCTCCACTGGTATACTGTTATATTCAGCTCATAACTGTCTCCTCCACTGGTATACTGTTATATTCAGCTCATAACTGTCTCCTCCACTGGTATACTGTTATATTCAGCTCATAACTGTCTCCTCCACTGGTATACTGTTATATTCAGCTCATAACTGTCTCCTCCACTGGTATAGTTATATTCAGCTCATAACTGTCTCCTCCACTGGTATACTGTTATATTCAGCTCATAACTGTCTCCTCCACTGGTATACTGTTATATTCAGCTCATAACTGTCTCCTCCACTGGTATACTGTTATATTCAGCTCATAACTGTCTCCTCCACTGGTATACTGTTATATTCAGCTCATAACTGTCTCCTGCTACTGTCTTGCCTTCCACTGGTATACTGTTATATTCAGCTCATAACTGTTTTTTGCATTTCTGTTTTCTGGCGTTCAAACCAAGAATTGCGTCTCTTATTGAACGAAAAGAGCTTCTGGATATCAGAACAGCGATTATTCCCCTCCAACTGGATGAAGAGTTTTTCTACAATGAGTCCGACGCGAAGGATATACCGCTTCTCAGCGACCAGGTCCAAATCAGCACATTCACATGGAGAAAAGGAGATCGGGGTGCCTTTGTATGAATTGGGTAACCCGGGTAACCTGGGTTACCTGGGTAACCTGCCTCTACCAGCCGTTCTATTGGCTAACGGGAGAATAAACAGGATGAACTCTGTTTCAGACAATCCAACAGGACATTAAAAACGGTAATATATTATGGTTCACCAAAGCGTGGCTGACCATAACTCTATCCTAGTGATTCCTGCTTACAAACAAAAACTAAAGCAGGAAGTACCAGTGACTCGTTCAATACGAAAGTGGCCGGACGACGAGGATGTCATCACTCCCAGCTCTAAATGACACCTACCCAAGAGCCCCCTCTCTTTCCATTTACTGTGTCCAGCATCCTGACCCACTGATCACAACTTCACAACTTTGATTAGAGTAGATCACAGCACAGTGTAGTGAGTAGATCACAGCACAGTGTAGTGAGTAGATCACAGCACAGTGTAGTGAGTAGATCACAGTACAGTGTAGTGAGTAGATCACAGTACAGTGTAGTGAGTAGATCACAGCACAGTACAGTGAGTAGATCACAGCACAGTGTAGTGAGTAGATCACAGCACAGTGTAGTGAGTAGATCACAGCACAGTGTAGTGAGTAGATCACAGTACAGTACAGTGAGTAGATCACAGCACAGTGTGGTGAGTAGATCACAGTACAGTGTAGTGAGTAGATCACAGCACAGTGTAGTGAGTAGATCACAGTACAGTACAGTGAGTAGATCACAGTACAGTGTAGTGAGTAGATCACAGCACAGTACAGTGAGTAGATCACAGCACAGTGTAGTGAGTAGATCACAGCACAGTACA
Source organism: Oncorhynchus masou masou (assembly GCF_036934945.1). Lineage (NCBI taxonomy): Eukaryota > Metazoa > Chordata > Actinopteri > Salmoniformes > Salmonidae > Oncorhynchus > Oncorhynchus masou. The sequence goes on along the minus strand of NC_088222.1, from coordinate 5,695,464 downwards.
GTGAGTAGATGTAGATCACAGCACAGTGTAGTGAGTAGATCACAGTACAGTACAGTGAGTAGATCACAGTACAGTGTAGTGAGTAGATCACAGCACAGTGTAGTGAGTAGATCACAGTACAGTGTAGTGAGTAGATTACAGCACAGTGTAGTGAGTAGATCACAGCACAGTGTAGTGAGTAGATCACAGTACAGTGTAGTGAGTAGATTACAGCACAGTGTAGTGAGTAGATCACAGCACAGTGTAGTGAGTAGGTCACAGCACAGTGTAGTGAGTAGATCACAGCACAGTGTAGTGAGTAGATCACAGCACAGTACAGTGAGTAGATCACAGCACAGTGTAGTGAGTAGATCACAGTACAGTACAGTGAGTAGATCACAGTACAGTGTAGTGAGTAGATCACAGCACAGTGTAGTGAGTAGATCACAGTACAGTGTAGTGAGTAGATTACAGCACAGTGTAGTGAGTAGATCACAGCACAGTGTAGTGAGTAGATCACAGTACAGTGTAGTGAGTAGATTACAGCACAGTGTAGTGAGTAGATCACAGCACAGTGTAGTGAGTAGATCACAGCACAGTGTAGTGAGTAGATCACAGCACAGTGTAGTGAGTAGATCACAGCAGTGTAGTGAGTAGATCACAGCACAGTGTAGTGAGTAGATCACAGCACAGTGTAGTGAGTAGATCACAGCACAGTGTAGTGAGTAGATCACAGCACAGTGTAGTGAGTAGATCACAGTACAGTCAGAAGACTGAGTCAAAGCGTTACCGTGGGATTTGCCCGGATGAAAAAGTGATCAGAACAAACAAAAACTCTTAAAGCCAATGTCCCTCAATTAAAATGTATCGAATACAAACCCATTCAACAACACTACACACACTATGTGACTGGTTCAATTCAAATGTATCGAATACTAAACCATTCTTCTGCTTCATCATTCACATGATTAGTTATAGGATATAAAACAGACTATGTTGAACCTGATACAGACCCACACACAACACAACACAACACACACACACAACACACAAAACACACACACAACACACACACACACACACACATACACACAACACAACACAACACACAACACAACACAACACACACACACACACATACACACAACACAACAACCAACACAACACACACACACACACACACGCACACTAGACAGACAGACATATAACACACACTATGTGACTGCATCATTAACTCTTCTCCTACTGGTCAGTGACTGCAGCAGATGGCTCTGGGGATGTTCCAGCAGATTGACCAGCTTGGGGGGGGAGCAGGGACAGAGAGAGAGAGAGAGAGAGAGAGAGAGAGAGAGAGAGAGAGAGAGAGAGAGAGAAAGAGGGACAGAGAGACAGAGGCAGAGAGAGACAGAGGGAGAGAGAGAGACAGAGGGAGGGAGAGAGAGAGAGAGACAGAGCGACAGAGAGAAAGAGCGAGAGAAAGAGAGAGAGACAGAGGCAGAGAGAGAGACAGAGAGAGGGAGAGAGAGAGAGAGAGAGAGAGAGAGACAGAGACAGAGGCAGAGAGAGACAGAGAGAGAGACAGAGGGAGAGAGATGTGTTTTCTTGCCAGAGTGCCACAGCAACACAACAGCCACTATACTGCGTAGAAAGGAAGCCAGTAAGGAAGCCAGCAAGGAAGCCAGTGAGGAAGCCAGTGAGGAAGCCAGCGAGGAAGCCAGTGAGGAAGCCAGTGAGGAAGCCAGTAAGGAAGCCAGCAAGGAAGCCAGCAAGGAAGTCAGTAAGGAAGCCAGCGAGGAAGCCAGAGAGGATGCCAGTAAGGAAGCCAGCAAGGAAGCCAGCAAGGAAGCCAGTAAGGAAGCCAGTAAGGAAGCCAGCGAGGAAGCCAGTGAGGAAGCCAGTACGGTCTGTACAATAAATTTAAAGAAAGCATGTGTACACCCACATCACTTCGTAGCTCCCAAACACAATACCAAGCAGAGGCCAGTCATCATCAACACAGTGTTATTCAGGACCCAACAGACAGAAAAAAAGTGTTTTCGTTTAGTAAAAAAAATATATATATATATATGATAATCCCACAGATCTAAAATACAATCCTCTTTCTAAGTCCGGTGCCATTGTGTGTCCTAAATATTGTCCTAGTTGTGAAAACAGTATCCTGGCTGGTCTCTACTGCAGACCTACGGAAATAAACAATACCGTTCAGAAATTCTACTAACAAAATCACAGTTGGATTTTGTGGCTGTGTCCTAAATCGAGAAAAGGACAGTGAAAAGCTTTACTCTAAAAAATAAATGAACGCATCTGGTGCAGGACAATGAAATCTCAGTTTGCTAGTAACCTGGTATAGAAAAGATTTAAGAAACGAAAGCCAGGTTTGGTTTTGCTGTCTGTCCTACAGGACTAGTGATTTCATAACGGCCACGTTGCTCCCAGGTCCACTGTGTTAACGCATCACAAAACGAGACTAAAACACACAGATAAAAAGCAACTAACTGTTACCATAGTTATCAGACATTTCTGAGGTCACGACGTTCTTTAAATCATTAGCTAATCCTAAAAATAGACCAGCTAATGTCTCACACACACACACACACACACACACACACACACACACACACACTCCCTTACAACACATCATCATCAAGGAGCGAGCATGTGAATCGAGGCTCTGTGTTCCCTCTTCTAGCCCAGTCAGTCTTCATCGAGGCTCTGTGTTCCCTCTTCTAGTCCAGTCAGTCTTCATCGAGGCTCTGTGTTCCCTCTTCTAGCCCAGTCAGTCTTCATCGAGGCTCTGTGTTCCCTCTTCTAGCCCAGTCAGTCTTCATCGAGGCTCTGTGTTCCCTCTTCGAGCCCAGTCAGTCTTCATCGAGGCTCTGTGTTCCCTCTTCTAGTCC
>NC_088222.1:5675088-5685088 GCF_036934945.1 Oncorhynchus masou masou | reverse complement strand
AGTCAACACCCGGGAAGTAGTCAACACCCTGAAGTAGTCAACACCAGGAAGTAGTCAACACCTTTAATAGCAGTTTGGATATGAGAGCTTAGGCTACAACAAGATAAAAACATGGAAGTAGCCAATAGGTAGCAGCAGGTAGCCTAGTGGTTAGAGTGTAGAGGTGGCAGGTAGCCTAGTGGTTAGAGGGTAGGGACGGCAGGTAGACTAGTGGTTAGAGTGTAGAGGCGGCAGTTAGCCTAGTGGTTAGAGTGTAGAGGTGGCAGGTAGCCTAGTGGTTAGAGTGTAGAGGTGGCAGGTAGCCTAGTGGTTAGAGTGTAGAGGAGGCAGGTAGCCTAGTGGTTAGAGTGTAGGGGCGGCAGGGTAGCCTAGTGGTTAGAGTGTAGAGGCGGCAGGTAGCCTAGTTGTTAGAGTGTAGAGGCGGCAGGTAGCCTAGTGGTTAGAGTGTAGAGTCGGCAGGTAGCCTAGTGGTTAGAGTGTAGAGGCAGCAGGTAGCCTAGTGGTTAGAGTGTAGAGGTGGCAGGTAGCCTAGTGGTTAGAGTGTAGAGGCGGCAGGTAGCCTAGTGGTTAGAGTGTAGAGGCGGCAGGTAGCCTAGTGGTTAGAGTGTAGAGGCGGCAGGTAGCCTAGTGGTTAGAGTGTAGAGGCGGCAGGTAGCCTAGTGGTTAGAGTGTAGAGGCGGCAGGTAGCCTAGTGGTTAGAGTGTAGAGGCGGCAGGTAGCCTAGTGGTTAGAGTGTAGAGGTGGCAGGTAGCCTAGTGGTTAGAGTGTAGAGGCGGCAGGTAGCCTAGTGGTTAGAGTGTAGAGGCGGCAGGTAGCCTAGTGGTTAGAGTGTAGAGGCGGCAGGTAGCCTAGTGGTTAGAGGGTAGGGACGGCAGGTAGCCTAGTGGTTAGAGCGTTGGACCAGTACCCAAAAGGTTCCTAGATCAAATCCCCCGAGCTGACAAGGTAAAAATAAGAATTTGTTCTTAACTGACTTGCCTAGTTAAATAAAGGTAGATAAATAATATGAAATCTTTCCCCTAGTGGCAGGAAGCTATTTGGCCCCCCCAAGTAAATTTTAATTTTAATTGTTGGACATAAAAGACTTTAAAAACACCAGGAAATCATCTCCAAGTGATTTTAATTTAAGAAAATCTATTCCCAATTATTCCCACGCATAACAGAGACACGTGATCGTATACAAATGTAAACAATGTTTAAAATGATTACGTTTAAGTCCATTTATTATATCTGTTTGGGCTTCTTGCTGTCAATTTGGAGACTACAAATGATTTGTAATTATGTTCTGTCCCCGTGACCATCTGCTCAAGAAGAATTCGACCCAACGGCTAATTCTCAGTTGATGATCACTGTTCAATATAGTAGACTAGGCCTATACACTGGCATTAAGCTTGTCATCCACACACACACACACACACACACCACACTCAGGCCTAATTAGAGATAGGAAGCAGTGTATCAGCGACACGGTCTCAGAAGACATTTAACTCATTCAACACCTCCCAAAACACAACCAATCAGGACAAAGTGCTTGTCCATGCCAGAATCATTTGAAAAGGTAAACAAACTGTTTATTGTCTTTTATACATAGGCCTTCCTTTAGACACATCCCATAGATTAAAACACATCATAATGTCCACTGGTACGATGTGTGTTTGTTTAGCAAATAAAATGTTGATACAGTGGTGCATGGAAATATGATATTGCAAAGCCACATTAAATAGCCTACCGACAGAGATATATAGCCTACCGACAAAGAGATAGCCTACCTACAGAGATATTACCTACAGAGATATAACCTACCTACATTGAGATATAGCCTACCTTTATGGATATATAGCCTACCGACAGAGAGATAGCCTACCTACAGAGATATTACCTACAGAGATATAACCTACCTACATTGAGATATAGCCTACCTACAGAGATATTACCTACAGAGATATAACCTACCTACATCGAGATATAGCCTACCTTTATGGATATATAGCCTACCGACAGAGAGATATGGCCTACCTACAGAGATACATAGCCTACCTACAGAGAAATATAGCCTACCTACAGAGATATATAGCCTACCTATATAGAGATATAGCCTACCTACAGAGATATAGCCTACCTATATAGAGATATAGCCTACCTACAGAGATATAGCCTACCTACAGAGATATAGCCTACCTACATAGAGATATAGCCTACCTACAGAGATATAGCCTACCTACAGAGATATAGCCTACCTACAGAGATATAGCCTACCTACATAGAGATATAGCCTACCTACAGAGATATAGCCTACCTATATAGAGATATAGCCTACCTACAGAGATATAGCCTACCTACAGAGATATAGCCTACCTACATAGAGATATAGCCTACCTACAGAGATATAGCCTACCTATATAGAGATATAGCCTACCTACAGAGATATAGCCTACCTACAGAGATATAGCCACCTACAGAGATATAGCCTACCTACAGAGATATAGCCTACCTACAGAGATATAGAATACCTACAGAGATATAGCCTACCTACAGAGATATATCCTACCTACAGAGATATAGCCTACCTACAGAGATATAGCCTACCTACAGAGATATAGCCTACCTACAGAGATATAGCCTACCTACAGAGATATAGCCTACCTACAGAGATATAGTCTACCTACAGAGATATAGCCTACCTACAGAGATATAGCCTACCTACAGAGATATAGCTTACCTACAGATATATAGCCGGCTTACTCAGACAGATTCTAACGCAATGTCTATTCCAAAACACCAACATTTCTGCCAATGTGCTACAGAGACAAAAGAGTGAACTGCCTGCCACAAAGGCCTACAAACAACAACAGCGTAAACAAAATTCTTCATCATCTCTCTTGGTCTTAATGCTTGTTCATCTTCATCCAGTAAGCGGGACACAATTCGCTAATGTTTCCTATTCTTAGGGGCATTGTGGGAATGAATACAAAAACGTATTCTCATCATCAGCACAACGTCCTGTTTCCTATTAGCCCTGTGTGGAATGTCATTCATCTATTTACCCTATGACCCCTACACGCATGGCGTAGTAATGCACATTCCTCACGCGGGCCTGTTTAACCTATGGGTTCACTGTTGCAAGTATCACCTTCCTCCTTCTCAACCAATGAGGGGGATGTATTTATATGTGAACTTAGCCTTGTTCTCTCACTTGCTGTTTTTTTTTTTTTTTTTTTGGGCAACAGTTTGACAACTCTCCACTTCCCCACCACCACCAGCTATATATAATAACTTTAAGAACCAGTGTTTGGAATTCCCCCTCTTGCGCGGTGGGGTTTCAATGCCAGCAGCCCCGAGCTACAACCACATCATCTGGCTCCGAGAATCTCCCCTCAGAATCTCCCCTCAGAATCTCCCCTCGGAATCTCCCCTCGGAATCTCCCCTCGGAATCTCCCCTCGGAATCTCCCCTCGGAATCTCCCCTCAGAATCTCCCCCCAGAATCTCCCCCCAGAATCTCCCCTCAGAATCTCCCCCCAGAATCTCCCCCCAGAATCTCCCCCCAGAATCTCCCCTCAGAATCTCCCCTCAGAATCTCCCCCAGAATCTCCCCTCAGAATCTCCCCTCAGAATCTCCCCAGAATCTCCCTCAGAATCTCCCCCAGAATCTCCCCTCAGAATCTCCCCCAGAATCTCCCCTCAGAATCTCCCTCAGAATCTCCCCCAGAATCTCCCCTCAGAATCTCCCCCCAGAATCTCCCCCCAGAACCTCCCCTCAGAATTTCCCCTCAGAATCTCCCCTCAGAATCTCCCCCCAGAATCTCCCCTCAGAATCTCCCCTCAGAATCTCCCCTCAGAATCTCCCCTCAGAATCTCCCCTCAGAATCTCCCCTCAGAATCTCCCCTCAGAATCTCCCCTCAGAATCTCCCCCCAGAATCTCCCCTCAGAATCTCCCCTCAGAATCTCCCCTCAGAATCTCCCCTCAGAATCTCCCTCAGAATCTCCCCCAGAATCTCCCTCAGAATCTCCCCTCAGAATCTCCCCCAGAATCTCCCCCAGAATCTCCCCTCAGAATCTCCCCCCAGAATCTCCCCTCAGAATCTCCCCCCAGAATCTCCCCTCAGAATCTCCCCTCAGAATCTCCCCCCAGAATCTCCCCTCAGAATCTCCCCTCAGAATCTCCCCCAGAATCTCCCCCAGAATCTCCCCCAGAATCTCCCCTCAGAATCTCCCCCAGAATCTCCCCCAGAATCTCCCCCAGAATCTCCCTCAGAATCTCCCCTCAGAATCTCCCCTCAGAATCTCCCCTCAGAATCTCCCCTCAGAATCTCCCCCCAGAATCTCCCCTCAGAATCTCCCCTCAGAATCTCCCCTCGGAGACGAGGCCGTTCCCCATCAAAACCATTGAATAAACTGTCATGTTGAATTCCGTCTTTATAGTTTTTTTGTTGTTTTTTTTATAGTTTTTATTTATTTATAAACCTGTACTAGATTGGACTGGGTGTAGTATAACACCCTACACCTGCTGTTACTAAACCCAAAACCGGTTCCACGTGAAGAAAATTACACTCCAACGGCTCGTCCATACATTTTAAACCACTACTGCTGCTCCTGTGCTACAGACAAGAGCCTTTAACAAACCCCGTAGACCCTACAAAAACAACAACCCAAACGCATCGTCGCTGCCTTTCAAAACCACACAGAGATATGACGTAGGTGTAACTTCATTCAACGTCCCTCTGGTACTGACATGCTACACCTGCTGTTACGACCCAAAGAGGAACGATGCCTGAGTCTTCACTAAGGCCTGCTGTTACGACCCAAAGAGGAACGATGCCTGAGTCTTCACTAAGGCCTGCTGTTACGACCCAAAGAGGAACGATGCCTGCTGTTTAAAGACACATCAGGCCTCCTCAGCTATGTACTGAGTGGGAGGCCCAGTGATCCCAGAGAAATCACATGTAAAACCCACTACTATCATTCACAACTTAAAGGGTTATCAATAATAATGTATGGTGTATGTTTCGGAGCGGTCAGGTTAGAGCGTTGGGACAGTAACTGAAAGGTTGCTGGATCAAATCGCTGAGCTGACAATCTGTCATTCTGCCCCCCTGAACAAGGCAGTTAACACACTGTTCCCCGGTAGGCCGTCATTGTAAATAAGAATGTGTTCTTAACTGACTTGCCTAGTTAAATGTAAATAGAAAATGTACAACGAGACCCTTATATTCTTAATAGCTGATAAACAAAGCTAAATATAATCTGTAATAATATAATTTGTCCTTGTAAGAGGAAAACAAAATAATGTTTACACAGTGAAGCTCAAAAAATGATAGTAACAACATATGCAATATCCACAGCTATAATTGTGCTCTTTGAATGAGCTGAGATTGACATACTTGAGCCTGCAAAATGTCCACTTCCCAGGGAGGCTGGTCTGTTTCTTCCACTAACAGGAGGAGAGAACATCTGAAAGAAAACAAAAGAGCACTTTACAATAGACACCCTTATTGCTTAAAAGTTCAATCTTAAATATAATCAATAAATAGGGCATGTAATGTTGTTGTTTTTTGTCAAATCTTAATAATCACGTTTTGAAATAACTATTATAATAGCCTTATGCTACACAATAAGTATAATTGTGGTCTAAGATGGGAACCCCAAGCCAACTTCAACTGAGTGCTGAACACCTTTCCCTTATCTGTGCTGCAGATGGTCATCCATATTGACCAATAGTAGTGTCTTCTAATTCTACTGCATCCTTAGAATTATAGTGTCCTCCCCAGAAATAACAGCAATATGAAAACTGTAATTATTAATCATGTCTACCTCGCTGTAAATACACTGACGAAAAAAAAAAATTGGGTCTGGATTAGCAAATATCAAATGTATTTCTGATACATAAAAGTGATTTATATATATATATTTTTTTTTTTTTTTCACAAACAGCTAGAAGTTGACTAAAAGTAGCGATCGTTATTGGTTGAAGAAACATGGTCGTGGGGCACGTTTCCTGTCGCAACTCCCGAACATACAGCGTTATAAAGGACAAATATCTGCCACGACTAGAACGGGTCGGAATAAAGTCAATTATCCGTTATTCATAACATGAAATAAAAACATAAACATTGTACAAGTAACGACTTATATGTTGAAGCTGATATATAATCGTGGGCTACTCCCGCATGCAGTTATGTTACTGGGATTGATCTACTGACGGAGACCTGTCACTAGAATTATGCATCACAAAAAGACAGGAATTTAAAACTTATTTAAAAAATGTCTATTCTAGGACAGAATGAAACAAGAAAAAAATAATGAAAATGGGATATACTACCATTGATGTTGGGAACATTTTCAAATCGCTGTTTCGCATCTATAGAAACAACACAATTACTAATGCAATATCATATTTCTCTGCACATGTTTTGGGAAAAATAGAAAACACAATTAGGATACTATAACTTGCTTAAATCATATGTTTTACGTTGAGTTAAAGACGTACAGAGAGGGAAAAAAACACTTTTAAATAAATACATCACAATGAATAACAAAAACATTAGTCTATCTATGCCGTACAAATAAACATTTAAACAGTCGCCGGTAGGTCGGTGCCGTGGTTGTGGTCATTGCAATATTATAACAATTGCTTACCGCACTGAAATCCAATAAGTCGCTTAGTTCTTTGTCTGTCCCTAAGGCAGCCATTCGCTGTTGGTGATGCATTTTAGCAAAATCACACAAACCTAAAAACATGGAAACAAATTGCGGTCAGAGGACGCCAGTTCTCGCACGGATGGGAGGGAGACCGACTTTTAGATCTTCCTCAAAATCCAGACGACCGGGAGCCGAGTCGCGCAAGATTCCACTTTGCATTTAAACCTATTCTCTCTCAGCGCATCCTTGTGCAACAGGAGGTTTAGGATAAAATGTATGAATCGGGTGGAATAAAATATAAAGAGAAATCGGCATAGGAATGGGAATGTTTCCCCAAAATCCAGGTCGAGCTGTGCAAATGGCAGTTTAGCCAGAGATCAAGAAGTGACAATCCCGTTGCATATACAATAAATACACAAACGCTATAAAGACTGCGGAAAATTTCAATAAAGCGGACTTTATACAAATGGTTAACACACGCAGTGAAAGTAGGTCTGGACGTTTATAAATATCAGTTTGTAAATGGAACGTGATCATTGACAGGACTTTTATTAATTTCCAGCTTCCACTCATCCGAGTTTGAGCCCCATGTGTGTGCCACAGAATAGCAATAACGTTGGTTTCTACAGCCACCTAGCTACCTTTTAATATATCGATTCCTTGTACTTTTGCTGACAGCAATTGGTGGGGTGAAATGTACATTTACGAGGAGGAAAATTGATAAACGTTGTTGACATTGCAAAATATGTTTTAATTGTAAATGATTGATTGGTTCAGAACGCAGATATAATTGTGTTGGAGTGCGCAGTGTCAACAGGAAGGTGCGCGCGGGTGTGTGAATGTCTGTCTGTTTGTCAACATCTCAAACCATCCAAATTCATGGCACATAAACGATGATATTAGGTCGATATGAAAACAAAAATGTATTTCGACATCGATAGTTGGCTATATGATTTTTTTTTTTTTTTACATTTAAATATTGTTGTTATTACAAGATAACAACGCCCAAATTCACTCGTTCAATTTATAATCATGGGGTGAGGTCTGCAGCATAGCTGGTAAACCTAGTCTTTCTTCAATGATGATGACAAGACAGACAATGTTATTGATACAATGTATGAAAATATAACTAGGCTACAGTTGTATTTTGGCATCAAGACAAAAGTGTGCTATTCTATCACAGGAGATCAAATGTGCAGGTTGAAATATTTTGACGTTACATAATGATGCTACCTACCCATGTAAGCCTGTTTTCAGAGCTAGGGGGGCTAGCACAGCTAACCTGGACTGGCTAACTTTTACCGTGAAATAACGTGATGAAGCGTGCCTGTTTTGAGGGCTTGGGGGAAAAGGCTGGATAGAAGGACATTACTCTTTGGAAATGACAACTGCGAACCGTCCCAACTATGCGTGGCGTGTTTGATTGATCAATCCATATTGATGCTTTGTCTGCGGCCAACAGAAAAGTTTTAGCGGAGACGGGCTGTCAGTCTGTCAACCTTGCGATGCGGGAGAAAAGCACAGAAGCAGACAGCAGACAGACACAGAAGGGAAACGATTGCAACTTGGCAGACAAATAGTTTCATGCAGTTGCAAATCCGGCATGTCGCTAATTGTTCTTGTTGTAAAGAAGTTGCACCGATATAAAAATAAATATAAAAAAATTACCTTGGTTTGATATGTTTACGTAATCCACACAAGTGTATATCTTTTACTTGCTCTCAGTGTATAACTAAGCAAAACTGCCGACTGTCTGCGCTACCAAGGGCTAGCCAAAATCTTTATCCGAAAACGATGTTTGCGGCTACATTTGTTTTGAAACACTATTAGGCTTTCCGGTTAGGGTCAACTTGCAGCCAAACGTAGTTGTACATCCAGGTGGGTGCCTTAAACTTGAACAGTTTAGCTTGTTTTCAGATTCAATGCAGTTATCTACCATGCTAGCTGGCTACTTTCCATTGCTCTGGTCTAGCCTGGCTCAGCGGTGTCGCGTGTGTCACACAGGCGCGTGCATCACCGTCGCTCGTTCTGTCCACATCCGGGAACCTCACGTCATCCTCTAAAGTTTGGTGACGTCGACCTGGTGCTGATGAGAAATGTTTTAAAGGTGGAGAATAACTGTTTTGTGTATAATAGTAATTTATATTTAGTTGTACAAGTTTATAAAAATCAGTTTGGTTCTGAAATGTGATTACTGTATTTGACAGAGAGATGGGTGCATTTTCTTGTTGTTGCTCATCTTTCCTAATCACACAGTCAACCTCACTTTTTGTCTGATGTTTTTTTTTTATTGTGGATTTCAACTTATTAATGGGGTGTATTGCTTTTTAAAAAAACTCTTATTTTTTTAAATGTTAATGTTTTTGTTATTTGAATTAAACATGTTAAATTCAACTCATTGCAGATGACAAACAAAAAACAAGAAAGTCCAATTATCTTTTGGAGACAACCACATTTTTTGGACCATGATGGACTATATCAATGATTCCCAACATTTGTTGGTTACTGTACCACCAACTGAAGTACCATCTCAGGGGTGAGAGAGAGAGAGAGAGAGAGAGAGAGAGAGAGAGAGAGAGAGAGAGAGAGAGAGAGAGGGTGAGAGAGGGTGCGAGAGAGGGAGAGAGAGAGAGAGAGAGAGAGTGAGTTCCTCTCTTTGGAAAGAAGATTTGAGGATTTTATCATCAGAGCTTGATAACGATGTTTTGTTGACAGCTACGTTTTACGAGAGTGCAAGATAAGCCAGAACAATACTGGTGTTGATATCACGCTTCTTTTGTGATATATGACTTAGGGGCCCAATTTAATATTTTATTTTGGAGAGATTTGTGTTAGTGTCAGTGGGGGCATCATCACTATAATAACAGAGACACTCTGTGCATCCCAAATGGCAAAACATTTTCTTTAGAGTGTTCTAGCCTTATAGGTTCTGGTAGTATTTGTAGTAGTGTTGGTAGTAGCAGTAGTGGTAGTAGCAGCAATAGCAGTAGAAGTAGTAGTAGTAGTAGTAGATGTAGTAGTAACAATAGTAGTAGTAGATGTAATAGTAGTAGTAGTAGTAGCAGTAGTAGTAATAATAGTAGTAGTAGTAACAATAGTAGTAATAGATGTAGTAGTAGTAGTTGTAGTAGTAGTAATAATAGTAGTAGATGTAGTAGTGGTAGTAGTAGTAGTAGTAGTAGTAGTAGTAGTAGTAGTAGTAGAAGTGGTAGTAGTAGAAGTGGTAGTAGTAGTAGTAGTAGTAGTAGTAGAAGTAGTAGTAGTAGTAGATGCAGTAGTGGTAGTAGTAGTAGTAGTAGTAGTAGTAGTTGTAGTAGTAGTAATAATAGTAGTAGATGTAGTAGTGGTAGTAGTAGTAGTA
>NC_088222.1:5667588-5670088 GCF_036934945.1 Oncorhynchus masou masou | reverse complement strand
CTGAATACTGTATATTACTGTAAACTGTCTGAATACTGTATATTACTGTAAACGGTCTGAATACTGTATATTACTGTAAACTGTCTGAATACTGTATATTACTGTAAACGGTCTGAATACTGTATATTACTGTAAACTGTCTGAATACTGTATATTACTGTAAACTGTCTGAATACTGTATATTACTGTAAACTGTCTGAATACTGTATATTACTGTAAACTGCCTGAATACTGTATATTACTGTAAACTGTCTGAATACTGTATATTACTGTAAACTGTCTGAATACTGTATATTACTGTATGCAAGAAGACAAATTCTCAGAAAGGAACTCATTACACATAGCACCGAAGGCAGGATGTTGATTGATTGTCTGTTGGAGGTTTAGTAAACTATTCTAGATAGTCAGTGATGAGTACACGCTGTGCCTTAAGAAGCTACAAAATGTTTCAAAGTTCAAGAGATTTTCCGTATTGTGTAACGACGTTCTTCGTTTGTCGAAAGAGAGTCGGACCGAAATGCAGCGTGTTGGTTACTCATGTTTTTAATGAAACAATCGTGGTACATGAAATAACTGATACAAATACAAAAACAACAAAACGGAACGTGAAACCTAAATACAGCCTATCTGGTGAAACTACACAGAGACAGGAACAATCACCCACGAAATACACAGCGAAACCCAGGCTACCTAAATACGGTTCCCAATCAGAGACAACGAGAATCACCTGACTGATTGAGAACCGCCTCAGGCAGCCAAGCCTATACAACACCCCTACTCAGCCGCAATCCCAAATACTACAAACCCCAATACGAAAATACAATATATAAACCCATGTCACACCCTGGCCTGACCAAATATATAACGAAAACACAAAATACAATGACCAAGGTGTGACATATTGACTGACCTTCACATCTTAAAGTAATGATGGACTGTCGTTTCTCTTTGCTTTATTTGAGCTGTTCTTGCCGGACTTGGTCTTTTACCGAATAGGACTCTCTTCTGTATATAAGCCCAACCTTGTCACAACACAACTGATTGGCTCAAACGCATTAAGAAGGAAAGAAATTCCACAAGTTGACTTTTAACACACCTTGTTAATTGAATGGCATTCCAGGTGATTACCTCATGAAAGCTGGTTGAGAGAATGCCAAGAGTGTGCAAAGCTGTCATCAAGGCAACTGGTGGCTACGTTGAAGAATCTCAAATATAAAATATAGTTTGATTTGTTTAACACTTTTTTTGGTTACTACATGATTCCATATGTGTTATTTCATCATATTTTGATGTCTACAATGTAGAAAATATTAAAATGACAGAAAAAACCTTGAATGAGTAGGTGTTCTAAAACGTTTGACCGGTAGTGTACGGTAGTGTACATTACCATGGACTTAACATGGTCCGCACAGTTGTGAAGAGGGCTCAAAAGCGCCTCAGGAGGTTGAATACATGCTCTTCATGTTCCAAGTTATACAACTGCACCATCGAGAGCATCTTGACTGGCTGCATCACCGATTGGTATTGATCTGGTACTGGTACTCCCTGTGTATAGCTCCACATTGATCTGGTACTGGTACACCCTGTATATAGCTCCACATTGATCTGGTACTGGTACTACCTGTATATAGCTCCACATTGATCTGGTACTGGTACTCCCTGTATATAGCTCAAAATTGATCTGGTACTGGTACTCCCTGTATATAGCTCCACATTGATCTGGTACTGGTACTCCCTGTATATAGCTCCACATTGATCTGGTACTCACTGTATATAGCTCCACATTGATCTGGTACTCCCTGTATTTAGCTCCACATTGATCTGGTACTGGTACTCCCTGCATAAAGCTCCACATTGATCTGGTACTGGAACTTCCTGAATATAGCTCCACATTGATCTGGTACTCCCTGTATATAGCTCCACATTGATCTGGTACTGGTCCTCCCTGTATATAGCTCCACATTGATCTGGTACTTCCTGTATATAGCTCCACATTGATCTGGTACTGGAACTTCCTGAATATAGCTCCACATTGATCTGGTACTTCCTGAATATAGCTCCACATTGATCTGGTACTCCCTGTATATAGCTCCACATTGATCTGGTACTGGTACTCCCTGTATATAGCTCCACATTGATCTGGTACTTCCTGTATATAGCTCCACATTGATCTGGTACTGGAACTTCCTGTATATAGCTCCACATTGATCTGGTACTGGTACTCCCTGTATATAGCTCCACATTGATCTGGTACTCCCTGTATATAGCTCCACATTGATCTGGTACTGGTACTCCCTGTATATAGCTCCACATTGATCTGGTACTGGTACTCCCTGTATATAGCTCCACATTGATCTGGTACTGGTACTTCCTGTATATAGCTCCACATTGATCTGGTACTTCCTGTATATAGCTCCACATTGATCTGGTACTGGAACTTCCTGAATATAGCTCCACATTGATCTGGTACTTCCTGAATATAGCTCCACATTGATCTGGT
>NC_088222.1:5652588-5662588 GCF_036934945.1 Oncorhynchus masou masou | reverse complement strand
GGGAGGAGAGGAGGAGAGGGAGGAGAGGGAGGAGAGGGAGGAGCTGGAGGAGAGGAGGAGAGGGAGGAGAGGAGGAGAGGGAGGAGAGGGAGGAGTGGAGGAGAGGGGGAGAGGAGGAGAGGGAGGAGAGGAGGAGAGGGAGGAGGAGAGGGAGGAGAGGAGGAGAGGAGGAGGGGAGGAGAGGAGGAGAGGGAGGAGAGGAGGAGAGGGAGGAGAGGCAGGAGAGGAGGAGAGGAGGAGAGGGAGGAGAAGAGGAGAGGGAGGAGAGGGAGGAGAGGAGGAGAGGGAGGAGAGGGAGGAGAGGGAGGAGAGGGAGGAGAGGAAGAGAGGGAGGAGAGGGAGGAGAGGAGAGGAGAGGGAGGAGAGGGAGGAGAGGGAGGAGGAGAGGAGGAGAGGAGGAGAAGGAGGAGAGGAGGAGAAGGAGGAGAGGAGGAGAGGAGGAGAGGAGGAGAGGAGGAGGGGGAGGGAGGAGAGAGGAGGAGAGGGAGGAGAGGAGGAGAGGAGGAGAAGGAGGAGAGGGAGGAGAGGAGGAGAGGGAGGAGAGGAGGAGAGGGAGGAGAGGAGGAGAGGAGGAGAAGGAGGAGAGGGAGGAGAGGAGGAGAGGAGGAGAGGGAGGAGAGGAGGAGAGGGAGGAGAGGAGGAGAGGAGGAGAAGGAGGAGAGGGAGGAGAGGAGGAGAGGGAGGAGAAGGAGGAGAGGAGGGGAGGAGGAGAGGGAGGAGAAGGAGGAGAGGAGGAGAGGAGGAGAGGGATGCTCTCTTTAAAATGATGTATCTTTATGAAGCAGCAAGTAGGACCAGAGGCAGCTTCATTTTCCTCCACGTGGCACCCTATTCCGTATATAGTGCACTACTTTAGACCAGAGGCCTATGGAACCCTATTCCGTATATAGTGCACTACTTTAGACCAGAGGCCTATGGAACCCTATTCCGTATATAGTGCACTACTTTAGACCAGAGGCCTATGGAACCCTATTCCCTATATAGTGCACTACTTTAGACCAGAGCCCTATATGACCCTATTCCCTATATAGTGCACTACGTTAGACCAGAGCTCTATGGAACCCTATTCCCTATATAGTGCACTACTTTAGACCTGAGCTCTATGGAACCCTATTCCCTATATAGTGCACTACTTTAGACCAGAGCTCTATGGAACCCTATTCCCTATATAGTGCACTACTTTAGACCAGAGTTCTACGGAACCCTATTCCCTATATAGTGCACTACTTTATACCAGAGCACTATGTAACCCTATTCCCTATATATAGTGCACTACTTTAGACCAGAGCCCTATAGAACCTTGTTCCCTATATAGTGCACTACTTTAGACCAGAGCCCTATAGAACCCTGTTCCCTATATAGTGCAGTAATAGGGTGGCATTTGGGATTGATTTTTGATTGAAAGAAGCCAGCCAAATTTTACCCCCACATGCATCCCAAACTTTGGAGACGCTCTTAAAACCTCTTGAAACTCCCCATCCCGGATCCGGGATCGTGACTAAAGCCTCAGGCTCATTAGCATAACGCAACGTTAACGATTTCTGAAAATCGCAAATAAAATGAAAATAATGTGTCTGCTCTCAAGCTTAGCCTTTTCTTAACAACACTGTCATCTCAGATTTTCAAAATATGCTTTTGAACCATAGAAATTGACTAATTTGTGTAAGAGTATGCAAAGCTAGCATAGCATTTTGAGTAGCATTTAGCACGCAACATTTTCACAAAAACCAGATAACCAAATAAATAAAATAATTTACCTTTGAAGAGCTTCGGATGTTTTCAATGAGGAGACTCTCAGTTACATACCAAATGCGCAGTTTTTCCTGAAAGCGTCTGTGTGTACGAGAAATCGTTCCGTTTTCTACATCGCATCTGGCTACCGAAACGAACCGAAAATTCAGTCACCTACAACATCAAACTTTTTCCGAATTAACTACATAATATCGACCGAAACATGGCAAACGTTGTTTGGAATCAATCCTCAAGGTGTTTTTTCACATATCTCTTCATTGATATATCGTTCGTGGAAGCTTGCTTTCCTCTCTGAATCCCATGGAAAAATACTGGCAGCTGACTTTTGCGCACCAATTTCGGCGCAGGACACCGGGCGGACACCTGGTAAATGTGGTCTCTTATGGTCAATCTTCCAATGATCTGCCTACAAATACGTCACAATGCTCCAGACACCTTGGGGAAACGACAGAAAGGGCAGACTTACTCCTCTCGCATTCA
This sequence comes from Oncorhynchus masou masou, assembly GCF_036934945.1. Taxonomy (NCBI): domain Eukaryota; kingdom Metazoa; phylum Chordata; class Actinopteri; order Salmoniformes; family Salmonidae; genus Oncorhynchus; species Oncorhynchus masou. The sequence continues at coordinate 5,660,356 of NC_088222.1, read as the reverse complement.
CAGCCATATAAGGAGACAACGGAAAACAGAGCCTCAAAAATCCTGCTCATTTCCTGGATGCCGTCTCATCTTGGTTTTGCCTGAAGCTCACGTTCTAGGGCACGCACAGAAAATATCTTGGTAGTTCTGGACACGTCAGAGTGTTTTCTTTCGAAAGCTACCAATTATATGCAGAGTCGAGCATCTTTTTGTGACAAAACGTTTTTCATCCAAAAATGAAATAGCGCCCCCAGAGCATCAAGAGGTTAAACAAAGTTCCCACCACTTCAACCCTGGTTGTATTACATACTGTATAACTAACCCTGGTTGTATTGCATAATATATAACTAACCCTGGTTGTATTGCATACTGTATAACTAACCCTGGTTGTATTACATACTGTATAACTAACCCTGGTTGTATTGCATACTGTATAACTAACCCTGGTTGTATTACATACTGTATAACTAACCCTGGTTGTATTACATACTGTATAACTAACCCTGGTTGTATTACATACTGTATAACTAACCCTGGTTGTATTGCATACTGTATAACTAACGCTGGTTTTATTACATACTGTATAACTAACCCTGGTTGTATTGCATACTGTATAACTAACCCTGGTTGTATTACATACTGTATAACTAACCCTGGTTGTATTGCATACTGTATAACTAACCCTGGTTGTATTACATACTGTATAACTAACCCTGGTTGTATTACATACTGTATAACTAACCCTGGTTGTATTGCATAATGGATAACTAACCCTGGTTGTATTACATACTGTATAACTAACCCTGGTTGTATTATATACTGTATAACTAACCCTGGTTGTATTACATACTGTATAACTAACCCTGGTTGTATTACATACTGTATCATTAACCCTGGTTGTATTACATACTGTATAACTAACCCTGGTTGTATTACATACTGTATAACTAACCCTGGTTGTATTGCATACTGTATAACTAACCCTGGTTGTATTACATACTGTATAACTAACCCTGGTTGTATTACATACTGTGTAACTAACCCTGGTTGTATTACATACTGCATAACTAACCCTGGTTGTATTACATACTGTATAACTAACCCTGGTTGTATTGCATACTGTATAACTAACGCTGGTTTTATTACATACTGTGTAACTAACCCTGGTTGTATTACACACTGTATAACTAACCCTGGTTGTATTACATACTGTATAACTAACCCTGGTTGTATTGCATACTGTATAACTAACCCTGGTTGTATTACACACTGTATAACTAACGCTGGTTTTATTACATACTGTATAACTAACGCTGGTTTTATTACATACTGTGTAACTAACCCTGGTTGTATTACACACTGTATAACTAACGCTGGTTGTATTGCATACTGTATAACTAACCCTGGTTGTATTACACACTGTATAACTAACCCTGGTTGTATTACATACTGTATAACTAACGCTGGTTTTATTACATACTGTGTAACTAACCCTGGTTGTATTACACACTGTATAACTAACCCTGGTTGTATTACATACTGTATAACTAACCCTGGTTGTATTACATACTGTGTAACTAACCCTGGTTGTATTACATACTGTGTAACTAACCCTGGTTGTATTACATACTGTGTAACTAACCCTGGTTGTATTACATACTGTATAACTAACCCTGGTTGTATTACATACTGTATAACTAACCCTGGTTGTATTACACACTGTATAACTAACCCTGGTTGTATTACATACTGTATAACTAACCCTGGTTGTATTGCATACTGTATAACTAACCCTGGTTGTATTACATACTGTATAACTAACCCTGGTTGTATTACATACTGTATAACTAACCCTGGTTGTATTGCATAATGGATAACTAACCCTGGTTGTATTACATACTGTATAACTAACCCTGGTTGTATTACATACTGTATAACTAACTCTGGTTGTATTACATACTGTATAACTAACCCTGGTTGTATTACATACTGTATCATTAACCCTGGTTGTATTACATACTGTATAACTAACCCTGGTTGTATTACATACTGTATAACTAACCCTGGTTGTATTGCATACTGTATAACTAACCCTGGTTGTATTACATACTGTATAACTAACCCTGGTTGTATTACATACTGTATAACTAACCCTGGTTGTATTACACACTGTATAACTAACCCTGGTTGTATTACATACTGTATAACTAACCCTGGTTGTATTACATACTGTATAACTAACCCTGGTTGTATTACACACTGTATAACTAACCCTGGTTGTATTGCATACTGTATAACTAACCCTGGTTGTATTACATACTGTATAACTAACGCTGGTTGTATTACATACTGTGTAACTAACCCTGGTTGTATTACATACTGTATAACTAACCCTGGTTGTATTACATACTGTATAACTAACCCTGGTTGTATTACATACTGTATAACTAACCCTGGTTGTATTACATACTGTATAACTAACCCTGGTTGTATTACATACTGTATAACTAACCCTGGTTGTATTACATACTGTATAACTAACCCTGGTTGTATTGCATACTGTATAACTAACCCTGGTTGTATTACATACTGTATAACTAACCCTGGTTGTATTACATACTGTATAACTAACCCTGGTTGTATTACATACTGTATAACTAACCCTGGTTGTATTACATACTGTATAACTAACCCTGGTTGTATTACATACTGTATAACTAACCCTGGTTGTATTGCATACTGTATAACTAACCCTGGTTGTATTACATACTGTATAACTAACCCTGGTTGTATTACATACTGTATAACTAACCCTGGTTGTATTACATACTGTATAACTAACCCTGGTTGTATTGCATACTGTATAACTAACGCTGGTTGTATTACATACTGTATAACTACTCTGGTTGTATTACATAATGTATAAATAACACTGGTTGTATTACATACTGTATAACTAACATTTTGAAAGTGGCATAAACTTTTTAAGAAATATTTAGCTAACACAGTTGGAGCATTTTTAATCAGTTAACGTTATATCACAGTTTCTTATTCATGAATTTTTCTAACCTGGAGAAAGGCAGGAACGAGTCACAAAATACTACCACTGACATGCAACATCAGGGGACATCTGATAAATGTATGCCGTTGTCATGCATTTATCATTGGGGGTTTATTTTGCCGCGGCCTGGCGGCTAGCGGCCAGTGGTCATGGGATGAAGGGTAATTAAAAGGCTGTTTCTGGCCACAGTCGAGGCAGAGAGGACACTGGGAAGGAGATGAACTCAGAGAAAAGCTGCTTTGGTTTTTTCCAAGGTCACTAACCAGCAACAGAGCTTTTTAGGTGAGGCTGGTTTACCGCTCAGCCCAGAGCAGGCAGGGACAGGGGCAGGGGCAGGGGCAGGGGCAGGGGCAGGGGCAGGGGCAGGGACAGGGACAGGGACAGGGACAGGGGCAGGGACAGGGACAGGGACAGGGACAGGGACAGGGACAGGGACAGGGACAGGGACAGGGACAGGGACAGGGACAGGGACAGGGACAGGGACAGGGACAGGGAGGCGGCTGCATCCTCGGTCTTTAGCAAATTTAGACTCGGCAGCAGCGGGTCGAAACCATCCTTTTATTAAAGAACCATCATCAGGCCTGTATCTGAATCAGGGTTAACCCTACAACTCACAGGCCTGTATCTGAATCAGGGTCTGCAGGAAAGACATCAAGGAATCCAATTGTTTAATTAAAGGATTGTTCTGTTCTGAAGGTGCAGATTATAAAGATGTGGAGAACATCTGCAAAATGTGGTGCGAGTGCCAGCACAGTGTGTGTGTGTGTGTGTGTGTGTGTGTGTGTGTGTGTGTGTGTGTGTGTGTGTGTGTGTGTGTGTGTGTGTGTGTGTGTGTGTGTGTGTGTGTGTGTGTGTGTGTGCGTGCGTGCTTGCTTGTGTGTGTGTACGTGTTTGTGTACGTGTGCGTGTGTGTGTGCGTGTGTGTGTTTGTGCGTGCGCGCGTGTTTGTGTGTGCGTGTTTGTGTACGTGTGCGTGTGTGTGTGCGTGTGTGTGTGTGTGTGTGTGCCTGTGTGTATGTGTGCTCGTGCGTGTGTGCGTGTGTCTGTGTGTGCATGCGTGCGCGTGTGTGTGTGTGCACAGAAAGAATAATTAGGCAATTCGTTTGGTGAGATCATTTGCATATTTCAAGAACATGGTTTTATCAGCTCGTTCTGTAAAAAGAGGACTGTTCATTAGTTCAGTGTGTCTACAGGCCTGCATCCCAACTTCCACCCTGTTCCTTTAGACCAGAGCCCTATGGAACCCTATTCCCTATACATAGTGCACTACTTTAGACCAGAGACCTATCCAAAATCATCTCGATCCGCTATATGTCATCCACATATTACCATTTCAAAAAATATGTGGACGACAGATCGCGGATCGAGATTATTTTGGATATTTATAGACTTAGTTTCTTTGCTTATAGACGGAGCCTGTTGAAATATGTACGTCTCATTGTTTGAACATACCAACATATTTGCTGACCTTTGACCCTGTGACAGGTCAGAGGGGAATGAAGCAGCTCAATAAGGAACTTTATTTAAACACACTGAGGAAGACGAACATGATAATACAGGAGATGATGCCTGTATCTAGTAACCAGGAAGACAAACATGATAATACAGGAGATGAGGCCTGTATCTAGTTACCAGGAAGTACACACTAATACAGAGATGAGAGATCTGTATCTAGTAACCAGGAAGTACACTGTAATACAGGAAGAACCATTGACATGATACATTCTAGCAATAATAACAACAGCAGAGATTGTCACGACTTCGTCGTCACCGTCCTACTAGCCACTACCGATCCCTTTTCGTTTGTCTGTTGGTTTTGTCTGATTGGTTTCACCTGTGTGTATTTTAGTTAATTAGTGTATGTATATGTAGTAGGTTGTCCCGTCCTTGTTTTGTGCGGGATTGTTTTGTCTTCATGTAATATGGTGGAGTACTAGTGGTTTTTAATCTCTGGTCATTTTATGATCATGTGTTGGATCATTCACCCTGTGTGTTGGGTTGACCGTCGTCTTTTGTACATGGGAGAATAAACGGTCTATTACTGTAACCTGCTCTCTGCGCCTGATTCCAACCACCTTAGTACAACGTGACAGAATCCCGCACCACCATGGAATCAGCAGGAGCAGCCGCGTCTCCTCTCCCATCGATGGAAGAGAGGGTCCTCCATCACACCAGCGTGATTCACAGGATTGGTTCTGCTATGGACCAAATGATGGAGAGGATGGATCGATGGGAGAGGAGTGGCCTCCCCACCTCATCTCTAGCACCCCCTTCTCCAGCACCTCCTGTTCCTGCGACCACATCTGGCTCCGGGGCTCTTCAGCTGACGCTCCCACGGGAGTATGACGGATCGGCGGCTGGGTGCCAGGGTTTCCTCCTTCAGCTGGAACTATACCTGGCTACCGTGCATCCTGCTCCCTCCGGAGAGGAGAGCGTGAGCGCCCTCGTCTCCTGCTTGACTGGGCGAGCCCTCGAGTGGGCCAACGCAGTGTGGAATGGTCCGGACTTGGCGAGGGATAATTACCCAGGGTTCACCCGCCGATTCCCGAGCTGCGTTTGACCATCCACCAGAGGGTCGTGCGGCGGGTGTACGGCTGTTCCACCTGCGTCAGGAGACGAGGAGTGTACAGGACTTTGCCCTGGAGTTCAGGACCTGCTTTGTTGATAGTGTTAAGAAGGTAGAAACTAGGGTTTGTTGGACCTGCCTTGTTGATAGTGTTGTTAAGAAGGTAGAAACTAGGGTTTGTTGGACCTGCCTTGTTGATAGTGTTGTTAAGAAGGCAGAGCATCACTTTATTTTGGACAGACTTCTCCCCATCTTATCTACCATTGTATCAATTTGTTTTGACCATGAACGTTTACAATCCAGGGTTACGCCAAGCAGTTTAGTCATCTCAACTCACTCAATTTCTACATTATTTATTACAATATTTAGTTGAGGTTTAGGGTTTAGTGAATGATTTGTCCCAAATTCAATGTTTTTAGTTCTTGAAATATTTAGGACTAACTTATTCCTTGCCACCCACTCTGAAACTAACTGCAGCTCTTTGTTGAGTGTTGCAGTCATTTCAGTTGCTGTAGAGGCTGACGTGTATAGTGTTGAATCATCCACATGCATAGACACTCTGGCTTTACTCAAAGTCAGTGGCAGGTCGTTAGTAAATATTGAAAAAAGTAAGGGGCCTAGACAGCTGCCCTGGGGATTTCCTGCTTCTACCTGTGTTCTTTTAGACAGGTGACTCTTTATCCGTAATATAGCAGGGTGTAAAGCTATAAGACATACGGTTTTCTAGCAGCAGACTTTGATCGATAATGGCAACAGGCAAACACACATAAATACACAGGAGACAAGGGGGCGGAGACAAGGGGGCGGAGACAAGCACAAGACAGGTGAAACAGATCAGGCTGTAATCAGGAACAACTTGATAACATTAGAAAAAAATGTAAGCATCAGCCAATTAAAATCGTCAATGTCGTGTCACGTGATACAACATCACATTAAACTTAACCTTGAACTGAAACATTTTTTAAGAAAAATGTTCAACATTTTCTACGTTTCGTGACGGTTTCCCCAAAACGGTGTGCACCGTACTTCAACAGCCTTTGACGTACGTTTTGCTCCAGTTTGGTGGGTGTGGCCCGATCAATATGGGTGTGGCCATCTGAAATCTCAAAACTCAGAGCCAATCAGTAATCACAGCAGCTTTACAACTTGTCGATCCGTGAGTTCTCAACCCACAGATGTAATGCCAAGACCCATGTAACCTTCCTCCACTAGATATGTGTTTGTTCATCTGTGAATTCCTATATGATTTGTTCCAATGTTGTCTGCTTGCTGTTTTACTAATGGATTGCCTATTTGTCAGGATCACAACATCTGCGTGGATCAGCCTTGAACCAGTGGACCAGGCAGATATACCCCCCCCCCCTCCTCCATATGAAACTAAATAACTAAACGCTAACAGGGAACATGATATACACATGGGACCGCTTGTTGATGAGGAGGGTAGGAGTGTCTTCTCCTCTCCTCTCCTCTCCTCTCCTCTCCTCCCTCTCCTCTCCTCTCCTCTCCTCTCCTCTCCTCTCCTCTCCTCTCCTCTCCTCTCCTCTCCTCTCCTCTCCTCTTGGCTGGGGCACCCCTGCTCTCAACTTGCAGCAGAAAGAGACACATCTGTTAGTTTAAAGGCCGCTGTTTTTTTCTCTGTGTGTGTGTGTGTGTGTGTGTGTGTTTTACTCCAAAGACAAAGCCAGTCACTTTCCAGAGAAGGAAACCATCTGCTGGGAAAATACCTCCACAGTTATACATTTTATTAAAACCATTAGTGGGGCTGAAATAATGTCCGTAAATGAAAAGGTATGCTCTTTCCTGAATAGGGCTCTGGTCTAAAGTAGTGCACTATATATAGGGAATAGGGTTCCATATGTCTTTGGTCTAAACGTAAAGTCTAGTAGAATTAAATATAGTAGAATAAAGTAGGTTAATTAAGTAGAGTAGAGTTTAATAAATTATAGTAGAGTAGAATAAAGTAGAGTATTATACAACATAGTATGTTAGCATAAAGTAGAGTAGAGTAGAATAAAGTAGACTAGAATAAAGCAGAGTAGAAAGAAGTAGAGTAGGGAAATGTAGAGTATAGTAGAATAAAGTAGAGTATACTAGAGTATAGTAGATTTGAGTAGCATAGAGTACAGTAGAACAAAGTTGATTAGAGTATAAAAAGGTAAGTA
>NC_088222.1:5622588-5645088 GCF_036934945.1 Oncorhynchus masou masou | reverse complement strand
AGAGGCGGCAGGGCAGCCTAGCGGTTCGAGTGTAGAGGCGGCAGGGCAGCCTAGCGGTTAGAGTGTAGAGGCGGCAGGGTAGCCTAGCGGTTAGAGTGTAGAGGCGGCAGGGTAGCCTAGCGGTTAGAGTGTAGAGGCGGCAGGGTAGCCTAGTGGTTCGAGTGTAGAGGAGGCAGGGTAGCTTAGTGGTTAGAGTGTAGAGGAGGCAGGGTAGCTTAGTGGTTAGAGTGTAGAGGAGGCAGGGTAGCCTAGTGGTTCGAGTGTAGAGGCGGCATGTAGCCTAGTGGTTAGAGGGTAGAGGTCGCAGGGTAGCCTAGTGGTTAGAGTGTTGGACTAGTAGCCGTAAAGGTTGCAAGTTCAAACCCCCGAGCTGACAAGGTACAAATCTGTCGTTATACCCCTGAACAGGCAGTTAACCCACTGGTCCTAGGGCTGTCATTGAAAATAAGAATTTGTTATTAACTGACTTGCCTCGTTATATAAAGGTAAACATTACAGCATTTTAATGTACATAGTCATTTTAGGGGACCAAAAGTATTGGGACAAATTCACTTGTATTTGTATTAAAGTAGTAAAATGTTAAGCTTGTGACAACACACATTTGTTGTATGTGTTTGCGACATACTTTCGTAGCTCATGGTATCGATTCTAGAATCCTTCAGGAACCCTGTCCCACAGGAAGTACCTAAATAGACTCTAAGCTCCAGGTAGATATGTGTTCTCCTGCTACTGATACTGTGTATGGTTCACATTACAGTATATTGACAAACAGCAGAATATAGTAGCTCACTGTATCTATACTGAACTAAAATATAAACACAACATGTAAAGTGTTGGCCCCATGTTTCATGAGCTGAAACAAAAAGATCCCAGAAATGTTCCATACGCACAAAAAAGCTTATTTTTCTCAAATATTGTGAACAAATGTGTTTACATCCCTGTTAGTGAGCATTTCTCCTTTGCCAAGATAATCCATCCATCTGACAGGCGTGCCATATCAAGAATCTGATTAAAAAGCATGATCATTACACAGGTGCACCTTGTGCTGGGGACAATAAAAGGCCACTCTAAAATGTGCAGTTTTTGTCACACAACACAATGTCACGGATGTCTCAACCTTTGACACGTTGACTGCAGTGAAGTCCACCAGAGCTGTTGCCGTCGGCAACAACAACAACCACGGATCACGTGTAACCACGGCAGCCCATGGAGCTCCACATCCGGGTTTCTTCAGCTGCGGGATTGTCTGAGACCAGCCACCCAGGCTGAAACTGAGAAGTATTTCTGTCTGTAATAAAGCCTGTTTATGGGGGAAAAACTAATTTCGATCGGCTCCCCAGTGGGTGGGCCTATGCCCTCCCAGGCCCACCCATGGCTGGGCCCCAGCCCAGTCATGTAAAATCCATAGATTAGGGTTTATTATTTTTTTTGAATTGACTGATTTCCTGATATGAAGTGAAACTCAGTAAAATCTTGTAAATTGTTGTATGTTGCATTTATATTTTTATTCAGTATAGTTTCCTCATTATAAATGGTGAGTGGTGCTATATTAGTTGTTTCTTGGAGAGAGTAAAGAATTAATTCCGGAACCATCTAAAGTCTTTCACGTTGCCGTGGAAATCAGATATTATCACCGTCTGCGACAAAACAAGGGTGAAAAACGAGGAACAGTGGATGACATGTCTCATCTGTCAGCACATATCACTCTGTGGCACCTGTTTCCTGGGTGGCACAAAAACAGGTTTTCACATTGTGTTGTCGTGCAGGTTGCTGCTGTTGCACAACACGATATATGTGTTAACAGCACAAAGTATATATGAACGTCAAGACATCAAGTACACACGTCACATACTGTATGTTGACAATTGTCAATGTCAAGATTTTTCCTCGAGAATCCTTATAACCTCTCTCTCTCTCTCTCTCTCTCTCTCTCTCTCTCTCTCTCTCTCTCTCTATCCCTCTCTCTCTGTCTGTCTGTCTCTCTCTCTCTCTCTCTATCCCTCTCTCTCTGTCTGTCTCTCTCTCTCTCTCTCCCCCTCTCTCTCTCTCTCCCTCCCTCTCTCTCTATCTCTCTCTCCCTCTCTCCCTCTCCCTCTTTCTCTCTCAATTCAATTAACTTTATTGAAATGGCAAGTTATTACTTACATTGTCATACATTGTATACATATCGAAAAAAAGATATACATATAATATATATATATACAGTTGGGCAAAAAAGTATTTAGTCAGCCCACCAATTGTGCAAGTTCTCCCACTTAAAAAGATGAGAGAGGCCTGTAATTTTCATCATAGGTACACTTCAACTATGACAGACAAAATGAGGAAATAAAATCCAGAATTTTTTAAAATTAATTTATTTGGAGGCTCTATGGGATTGGTTTGAGTTGGTGAACTGAGCCTCAGAACCAGCTGGCCGCTCTCTCTTTCACCATCGTATAACCTCTCTCTCTCTCTCTCTCTCTCTCTCTCTCTCTCTCTCTCTCTCTCTTGCTCTCCCTCTCTCACCATTGTATGCTGGGGCCTCATGTATGGTGAAGGTGGGGGGTGGTCCACTCCACGGTTACCAGGTCAGCTTCAGATAGGGTCCACTCCATGGTTACCAGGGTGATTCAGATAGGGTCCACTCCACGGTTACCAGGGTGATTCAGATAGGGTCCACTCCACGGTTACCAGGGTGATTCAGATAGGGTCCACTCCACGGTTACCAGGGTGATTCAGATAGGGTCCACTTCACGGTTACCAGGGTGATTCAGATAGGGTCCACTCCACGGTTACCAGGGTGATTCAGATAGGGTCTACTCCACTGTCACAAATAGAGGCATAAAAAATGAACTAAGGTCAGGACGTGACAGCACTACTTTAGACCAGAGCCCTATGGGACCCTATTACCTATATAGTGCACTACTTTAGACCAGAGCCCTATGGGACCCTATTCCCTATATAGTACACTACTTTAAACCAGTGCCCTATGGAACCCTGATTGAGTGCTGCAGGATTTTAATCCATGACAGCGTAGTGTGTTACTAATGGATTTCTTTGAGACTGTGGTCCCAGCTCTCTTCAGGTCATTGACCAGGTCCTGCCGTGTAGTTCTGGGTTGATCCCTCACCTTCCTCATGATCATTGATGCCCCACAGGTGAGATCTTGCATGGAGCCCCAGACCGAGGGTGATTGACCGTCATCTTGAACTTCTTCCATTTTCTAATAATTGCGCCAACAGTTGTTGCCTTCTCACCAAGCTGCTTGCCGAGTGTCCTGTAGCCCATCCCAGCCTTGTGCAGGTCTACAATTGTATCCCTGATGTCCTTACACCCTCTCTGGTCTTGGCCATTGTGGAGTCTGTTTGATTGAGTGTGTGGACAGGTGACTTTTATACAGGTAATGAGTTCAAACAGGTGCAGTTAATACAGTAATGAGTGGAGAACAGGAGGGTTTCTTAAAGAAAAACTAACAGGTCTGTGAGAGACGGAATTCTTACTGGTTGGTAGGTGATCAAATACTTATGTCATGCAATACAATGCAAATTAATGACTTAAAAATCATACAATGTGATTTGCTGGATTTTTGTTTTAGATTCCGTCTCTCACAGTTGAAGTGTACCTATGATACAAATTACAGACCTCTACATGCTTTGAAGTAGGAAAACATGCAAAATCGGCAGTGTATCAAATACTTGTTCTCCCCACTGTATATAGTGTATTATTTTGACCAGGGCCCTATGGAACTCTATTCCCTATAAAGTGCACAACTTTTTTTTATTTTTTTTATTTTTACATTTGGGACACATTCTTCTGTTATCCCGCTGGATGATTACAGTATTGTACTGTAGATAATACTATATATACTATTATACTGTAGCTAATACTATATATACTACTATATATACTATAATACCATATACAGTGCCTTGCGAAAGTATTCGGGCCCGTTGAACTTTGCGACCTTTTGCCACATTTCAGGCTTCAAACATAAAGATATAAAACTGTATTTTGGGACACAATCATGAAGTGGAACGACATTTATTGGATATTTCAAACTTTTTTAACAAATCAAAAACTGAAAAATTGGGCGTGCAAAATTATTCAGCCCCCTTAAGTTAATACTTTGTAGCACCACCTTTTGCTGCGATTACAGCTGTAAGTCGCTTGGGGTATGTCTCTATCAGTTATGCACATCGAGAGACTGAAATTTTTTCCCATTCCTCCTTGCAAAACAGCTCGAGCTCAGTGAGGTTGGATGGAGAGCATTTGTGAACAGCAGTTTTCAGTTCTTTTCACAGATTCTCGATTGGATTCAGATCTGGACTTTGACTTGGCCATTCTAACACCTGGATATGTTTATTTTTGAACCATTCCATTGTAGATTTTGCTTTATGTTTTGGATCATTGTCTTGTTGGAAGACAAATCTCCGTCCCAGTCTCAGGTCTTTTTCAATTTTGGTTTCATCTGACCAGAGCACCTTCTTCCACATGTTTGGTGTGTCTCCCAGGTGGCTTGTGGCAAACTTTAAACGACACTTTTTATGGATATATTTAAGAAATGGCTTTCTTCTTGCCACTCTTCCATAAAGGCCAGATTTGTGCAATATACGACTGATTGTTGTCCTATGGACAGAGTCTCCCACCTCAGCTGTAGATCTCTGCGGTTCATCCAGAGTGATCATGGGCCTCTTGGCTGCATCTCTGATCAGTCTTCTCCTTGTATGAGCTGAAAGTTTAGAGGGACGGCCAGGTCTTGGTATATTTGCAGTGGTCTGATACTCCTTCCATTTCAATACTATCGCTTGCACAGTGCCCCTTAGGATGTTTAAAGCTTGGGAAATCTTTTTGTATCCAAATCCGGCTTTAAACTTCTTCACAACAGTATCTCGGACCTGCCTGGTGTGTTCCTTGTTCTTCATGATGCTCTCTGCGCTTTTAACGAACCTCTGAGACTATCACAGTGCAGGTGCATTTATACGGAGACTTGATTACACACAGGTGGATTGTATTTATCATCATTAGTCATTTAGGTCAACATTGGATCATTCAGAGATCCTCACTGAACTTCTGGAGAGAGTTTGCTGCACTGAAAGTAAAGGGGCTGAATAATTTTGCACGCCCAATTTTTCAGTTTTTGATTTGTTAAAAAAGTTTGAAATATCCAATAAATGTCGTTCCACTTCATGATTGTGTCCCACTTGTTGTTGATTCTTCACAAAAAATACAGTTTTATATATTTATGTTTGAAGCCTGAAATGTGGCAAAAGGTCGCAAAGTTCAAGGGGGCCGAATACTTTTGCAAGGCACTGTATACTACTACAATGTAGATAATACTATATATACTACTACACTGTAGATAATACTATATATACTACTATACTGTAGATAATACTATATATACTACTCTACTGTAGATGACACTATATATACTACTATACTGTAGATAATACTATATATACTACTATACTGTAGATAATACTATATATACACTACTACACTGTAGATAATACTATATATACTACTACACTGTAGATAATACTATATATACACTACTACACTGTAGATAATACTATATATACTGCTATACTGTAGATACTACTATATATACTACTATACTGTCGATAACAATATATATACTACTACATTGTAGATAATACTACAGATACTACTATTGTAACAAGTTTCTTCTGACTCCTCCTCTGACGAAGAGGTGGAACAAGGATCGGACCAAAATGCAGCATGGTTAGTTAGATACATCTTTAATGAAGATGAAACACGAACAATACAAAACAACAAATGTGGAAAACCGAAACAGCCCTGACTGGTGCAACAAACACAGAGACAGGAACAATCACCCACAAACACACAGTGAAACCCAGGCCACCTAAATATGGTTCCCAATCAGAGACAATGACTAACACCTGCCTCTGATTGTATATACTGTACTCGATACCATCTACTGTATCTTGCCTATGCTGCTCTGTACCATCACTCATTCATATATCCTTATGTACATATTCTTTATCCCCTTACACTGTGTATAAGACAGTAGTTTAGGAATTGTTAGTTAGATTACTTGTTTGTTATTACTGCATTGTCGGAACTAGAAGCACAAGCATTTCGCTACACTCGCATTAACATCTGCTAACCATGTGTATGTGACAAATAACATTTGATTTGATTTGATTTGATTTGAACCATATCAGGCCAGACATAGAAATAGACAAACAAGACATCCAACATAGAATGCCCACTCAGATCACACCCTGACCAACCAAAACATAGAAACATACAAATAAACTATGGTCAGGGTGTGACAACTATACTGTAGATAATATTATTTATACTACTATACTCTAGATAATACTATATATACTAATACACTGTAGCTAATACTATATATACTACTATACTGTAATTAGTACTACAGATACGACTATACTGTAGATAATACTATATATACTACTATACTGTAGATAATACTATATATACTACTATACTGTAGATAGTACTACAGATACTACTATACTGTAGATAATACTATATATACTACTACACTTTAGATAACACTATATATACTACTATAATGTAGATAATACTGTAGAGACAAGTATACTGTCGATCATACTATAGATACTTCTATACAGTAGATAATACTATAGATACTACTATACTGTAGAAAATACTATAGATGCTACTATACTGTAGATAATACTACCAGCATTACTATACTGTAGATAATACTATATATACTACTACACTGTAGATAGTACTATATATACTTCTATACTGTAGATAATACTATAGAGACTAGTATACTGTAGATCATACTATATATACTACTATACTGTAGATAATAGTTTATATACTACCACACTGTAGATAATACTATATATACTACTACACTGTAGATAATACTATATATACTACTACACTGTAGATAGTACTATAGATTACTATACTGTAGATAATACTATATATACTACTACACTGTAGATAGTACTATAGATTACTATACTGTAGATAATACTATATATACTACTGTACTGTAGATAATACTGCCAACAGTACTATACTGTGGATAATGCTATAGATACTGAGAGTGAGAGAGAGAATATGTGCATTCGTGCTTGCCTGCGTATGTAGGTTTGTGTGCACCTGAGTACGTGTGTGTGTTTGAGTATGCTCAGCACTAAGGGCCCCCTGAGTCTCTCCCCCTCCCTGCTTCTCCTCTCCACATAGTGAATATTCACAACGCGGGCCAACTCGCTCTCGTTCACAGGTGGCTGGCTGCAACCAGAGTACGCGCTTATTTTAGATTCCTGTCAAGCTGTCCCCAGATTCCAGGCTGCCGTACTCCAAACAAAGCCAGGCAGCACCTGCGGCGAGCTGAGTGACCGAACGCAACGCTGAGGTTTTTCAGGAGAGCTACCCGCCCCCCCGTTGATCCTTGCCTGGGGCCTGAGAGCCAGAAAAGAGAGGAAGGCTGTACCCCAAATGTCACCTGTTCCCTATATAGGGCACTACTTTTGACCAGGGCCCTATGGGGGAATAGGGTTCCATTGGGGACGCAACTGAAGTCTTGGAGGGATGGATGTTTTTTTTTAAAAATTTTATTTTAATTTTACTAGGCAAGTCAGTTAAGAACAAATTCTTTTTTTCAATGACAGCCTAGGAACAGTGGGTTAACTGCCTGTTCAGGGGCAGAACGACAGATTTGTACCTTGTCAGCTCAGGTATTCGAACTTGCGACCTTTTGGTTACTAGTCCAACGCTCTAACCACTAGGTTACCGTGCCGCCCCATGGATGGAGGGATGGATGGAGGGATGAATGGATGGATGGAGGGATGGAGGGATGAATGGATGAATGGATGGATGGAGGGATGGAGGGATGAATGGATGGTGGGATGGAGGGATGGAGGGATGGATGGAGGGATGTGACAGTGTCCGCTACAACGAACAACAACAGAGAGGTTCTCCTGGTATCTGGTCTGCAGATGGGGTCTGTCTGCTAGGTCAGGACATGGTGTTGCTGGGGACAGGGTTGTTATGGCACCACACCTGGTTAACAACCATCTAACCCACAGGTTAGAGTACAGCCAAGAGACGTTGAAGCACACACCGCTTTGACTGAACTGGGAGTCAGCTGTGGCTTGGGGAGCTGTAGGGGAAGGGGTGGGGGTGGATGTTTGGTGAGGTGTGGGGGCTGGTGTAATTAGGAATGAATGTTTTTGTGTGTGTGTGGGGGGGGGGGGGAAGGTGATGGGGCTTTCTGGGCATGAATTGGGGTGTGGCATAGGGTGGGTAAAAGGAGTGGGTGGTTGGGACAAAACACCTGATCCACCTGAGGTTTGGGGGTAAATGATATTGGCCTTGGGAACATCTTTATCTAAGGGCACGACCACTACAGACAGACAGGCAGGACGGCAGACAGACAGACAGACAGACAGACAGACAGACAGACAGACAGACAGACAGACAGACAGACAGGCAGAGACAGAGAAACAGACAGACAGAGAAACAGACAGACAGAGAAACAGACAGACAGACAGACAGACAGACAGACAGACAGACAGACAGACAGACAGACAGACAGGCAGACAGACAGACAGACAGACAGACAGACAGACAGACAGACAGACAGACAGACAGACAGACAGACAGGCAGACAGACAGACAGACAGACAGACAGACAGACAGACAGACAGGCAGACAGGCAGACAGACAGACAGACAGACAGACTAGCTTGTATTGGCCACATACAACAACAATACAACAACAACAACAACACAACAATACGATAACACCACAATACAACAACAACAATACAACAATAACACAACAACAACACAACAGTACAACAACACAACAACAATACAACAACAACACCTGACGTTACTGGCTCCAGTGAAACAGTACAGAGTATAAATGTTCCAGTGTGATTACAGACAGATCTCTGTCTTCAAACATCCTTACTGTCGCTAAAAATGGGGAGGAACAGGAAGTGAGGAAACCGCTAGTGTAGCTGATGGACCTGTGTTACACAGAGCAGCTGTATCACAGGGACACGTTCAATCACATCAAAATGTTATGCTTCAAATATAAACAAAATCTCGGGTGGACATTTTTCAGAACAGTATATTATTTTTTTTACCCGTTCAACATCTGTTGAAGTAGTAATTTAACTTGTCAACGACACGGATTTAAATAAATCAAAATACTTCCGTCCCAGAATCCATCATGTTTTTATCTTCACATTCAAAATGCTTTTTGGTTTTAATATCCTGTAAAGTAGGACAGAACTAATAACGTGATAATAGTGATGATTATTAGTAGGTTATTATAGAGTCAATACTACAAAGAGATACGTCATGCCTTGACACTGAGTCTCTCTCTGGGTCTCTGGGCTGCAACCTTCAACTGAGGGGGGGGGGGGTGTCACTGTCAGGAGAGGGGTTGTCCCTAATGCACCGTGCTGCCCCACCCTCCTCCCTCTCATCCCCCCTCCTGTCTTCCATCTGCCAGTACCCCTCCTGTGTTCCTCCTCTCAATGTTAACCCCCCTCTCTTTCCCTCTCCTCTTTTCTCCTTCCTACCCCAATGACCTGTCCTCCCTTCCTCCGACGTGGCTGGGTGTTATAGGGGACCGAGGGCAGGAGACTGGGATGGGTCAACTTGAGTTGGTTGGGGTGGGACTCAGACAAAGGGTTCTGTGGAATGGCTGTGTCTGAGCTCAGCTCTGTCAGAGTTATGTGGGGGTGTGTTTAACGTGATTTGAGGGTGTATCACATGGATGATTGCATGACGTTGGTTGGTTGGTTGAGGACCACATGGAGGAGGAGGCTGGAGGAGCCTCACTCTCTCTCTCTCTCTCTCTCTCTGTCTCTCTCTCTCTCCCTCTCCCTCTCTCTCTCTCCCTCTCTCTCTCTCCCTCTCCCACTCTCTCTGTCTCTCTCTCTCTGTCTCTCTCTGTCTCTCTCTGTCTCTCTCTCTCTCTCTCTCTCTCTCTCTCTCTCTCTCTCTCTCTCTCTCTCTCTCTCTCTCTCAATTCAATTCAATTCAAGGGCTTTATTGGCATGGGAAACGTGTTAACATTGCCAAAGCAACTGAGGTATATAATATACAAAAGTGAAATAAACAATACAAATTAACAGTAAACATTACACATACTGGGGTTTCAAAACAATAAAGACATACAAATGTCATATTATATATATATATACACGGTGTTTTAACAATGTACAAATGGTTAAAGGACACAAGAAAAAAATAAATAAGCATAAATATGGGTTGTATTTACAATGGTGTTTGTTCTTCACTGGTTGACCTTTTCTCGTGGCAACAGGTCACAAATCTTGCTGATGTGATGTCACACTGTGGTATTTCACCCAGTAGATATGGGAGTTTATCAAAATTAGATTTGTTTTCGAATTCTTTGTGGATCTGTGTAATCTGAGAGAAATATGTATCTCTAATATGGTCATACATTGGGCAGGAGGTTAGGAAGTGCAGCTCAGCCATGTCTGTCTACGGCGGTCTTTCTCAATAGCAAGGCTATGCTCACTGAGTCTGTACATAGTCAAAGCTTTCCTTAAGTTTGGGTCAGTCACAGTGGTCAGGTATTCTGCCGCTGTGTACATTCTAGTTTGCTCTGTTTTTTTGTTAATTCTTTCCAAAGTGTCAAGTAATTATCTTTTTGTTTTCTCATGATTTGGTTGGGTCTAATTGTGTTGCTGTCCTGGGGCTCTGTGGGGTCTGTTTGTGTTTGCGAACAGAGCTCCGGGACCAGTTTGCTTAGGGTACTCTTCTCCACGTTCATCTCTCTGTAGGTGATGGCTTTGTTGTGGAAGGTTTGGGAATCGCTTCCTTTTAGGTGGTTATAGAATTTAACAGCTCTTTTCTGAATTTTGATAATTAGTGGGTATCGGCCTAATTCTGCTCTGCATGCATTATTTGGTGTTCCACGTTGTACACGGAGGATATTTTTGCAGAATTCTGCGTGCAGAGTCTCAATTTGGTGTTTGTCCCATTTTGTGAAGTCTTGGTTGGTGAGCGGACCCCAGACCTCACAACCATAAAGGGCAATGGGCTCTATGACTGATTCAAGTATTTTTAGCCAGATCCTAATTGGTATGTTGAAATTTATGTTCCTTTTGGTGGCATAGAATGCCCTTCTTGCCTTGTCTCTCAGATCGTTCACAGCTTTGTGGAAGTTATCTGTGGCGCTGATGCTTAGGTCAAGGTATGTATTGTTTTTTTGTGGGCTCTAGTGCAACGGTTTCTAGATGGAATTTGTATTTGTGGTCCTGGCGACTGGACCTTTTTTGGAACACCATTATTTTGGTCTTACTGAGATTTACTGTCAGGGCCCATGTCTGACAGAATCTGTGCAGAAGATCTAGGTACTGCTGTAGGCCCTCCTTGGTTGGTGACAGAAGCACCAGATCATCAGCAAACAGTAGACATTTGACTTCGGATTCTAGTAGGGTGAGGCCGGATGGTGCTGCAGACTTTTCTACTGCCCGCGCCAATTCGTTGATATATATGTTGAAGAGGGTGGGGCTTAAGCTGCATCCCTGTCTCACCCCATGACCCTGTGTGAAGAAATGTGTGTTTTTTGCCTATTTTAACTGCACACTTGTTGTTTGTGTACATGGATTTTATGTTGTACGTTTTACCCCCAACACCACTTTCCATCAGTTTGTATAGCAGACCCTCATACCAAATTGAGTCGAAAGCTTTTTTGAAATCAACAAAGCATGAGAAGACTTTGCCTTTGTTTTGGTTTGTTTGTTTGTCAGATAGGGTGTGCAGGGTGAATACATGGTCTGTTGTACGATAATTTGGTAAAAAGCCAATTTGACATTTGCTCAATACATTGTTTTTATTGAGGAAATGTACAAGTCTGCTGTTTATGATCATGCAGAGGATTTTCCCAAGGTTACTGTTGACGCATATTCTATGTTAGTTATTGGGGTCAAATTTGTCTCCACTTTTGTGGATTGTTGTGATCAGTCCTTGGTTCCAAATATTGGGGAAGATGCCAGAGCTAAGGATGATGTTAGTAAGAGTTTTAGAGTTTTAGTATAGCCAATTGGAATTTGTTGTCTGTATATTTTATCATTTCGTTGAGGATACCATCAACACCACAGGCCTTTTTGGGTTGGAGGGTTTTTTATTTTGTCCTGTAACTCGTTCAAGGTAATTGGAGAATCCAGTTGGTTCTGGTAGTCTTTAATAGTTGATTTTAAGATGTGTATTTGATCATGTATATGTTTTTGCTCTTTATTTTTGTTATAGAGCCAAAAATATTGGAGAAGTGGTTTACCCATACATCTCCATTTTGGATAGATAATTCTTCGTGTTGTTGTTTGTTTAGTGTTTTCCAAATTTCCCAGAAGTGGTTAGAGTCTATGGATTCTTAAATTACATTGAGATGATTTCTGAAGTACTGTTGATTTCTGACGTGCTGTTCCTTCTTTTTCCGTAGTGTATTTCTGTAATGTTTTTGTGATTCACCATAGTGAAGGCTTAGACTCAAGTTTTCGGGGTCTCTATGTGTTTGGTTGGACAGGTTTCTCAATTTCTTTCTTAGATTTTTGCATTCTTCATCAAACCATTTGTCATTGCTGTTCATTGTCTTCGGTTTTCTATTTGAGATTTTTAGATTTGATAGGGAAACGGAGAGGTCAAATATACTGTTAAGATTTTCTACTGACAAGTTTACACCTTCACTATTACAATGAAACCTCTTGTCCAGGAAATTGCCTAGAAGGGATTTGTTGTTGCCTAATTGTTTTTTGGTAGGTTTAAAAACTACATTCCTTCCATCTATAGCATGTCTTAATGTTACTCAGTTCCTTTGGCTTTGATGCCTCATGATTGAGTATTGCTCTGTTCAAGTAGACTGTGATTTTGCTGTGGTCTGATAGGGGTGTCAGTGGGCTGACTGTGAACGCTCTGAGAGACTCTGGGTTGAGGTCAGTGATAAAGTAGTCTGCAGTACTACTGCCAAGAGATGAGCTATAGGTGTACCTACCATAGGAGTCCCCTCGAAGCCTACCATTGACTATGTACACACCCAGCGTGCGACAGAGTTGCAGGAGTTGTGACCCGTTTTTGTTTGTTATGTTGTCATAGTTGTGCCTTGGGGGGCATATGGGAGAGGGAATGCTGTCACCTCCAGGCAGGTGTTTGTCCCCCGTGTGCTGAGGGTGCCAGGTTCTTGTCTGGTTCTGGCATTTAGGTCGCCATAGACTAGTACATGTCCCTGGGCCTGGAAATGATTGATTTCCCCCTCCAGGATGGAGAGATTAAAGTATGGGGATTCTAGTGGGGGGATCTAGGTAGCACACAGGAGGACATTTTTCTCTGTTAAGATCATTTCCTTTTGAATTTCTAGCCAAATGTAAAATGTTCCTGTTTTGATTAATTTAATGGAGTGAGTTAGGTCTGCTCTATACCAAATTAGCCTACCCCCTGAGTCCCTTCCCTGTTTCACACCTGGTAGTTTGGTGGATGGGACTAGCAGCTCTCTGTAACCTAGAGGGCAACCAGTGGGTCCATCTCCTCTATATTATTATGTGGCTGGGTGTATTATTATGTGGCTGGGTGTATTATTATGTGGCTGGGTGTATTATTATGAGGTGTATTATTATATGGCTGGGTGTATTATTATGTGGCTGGGTGTATTATTATGTAGCTGGGTGTATTATTATGTGGCTGGGTGTATTATTATGTGGTATATTATTATGTGGCTGGGTGTATTATTATGTGGTATATTATTATGTGGCTGGGTGTATTATTATGTGGCTGGGTGTATTATTATGTGGTATATTATTATGTGGCTGGGTGTATTATTATGTGGCTGGGTGTATTATTATGTGGCTGGGTGTATTATTATGTGGCTGGGTGTATTATTATGTGGTATATTATTATGTGGCTGGGTGTATTATTATGTGGTATATTATTATGTGGCTGGGTGTATTATTATGTGGCTGGGTGTATTATTATGTGGTATATTATTATGTGGCTGGGTGTATTATTATGTGGCTGGGTGTATTATTATGTGGTATATTATTATGTGGCTGGGTGTATTATTATGTGGCTGGGTGTATTATTATGTGGCTGGGTGTATTATTATGTGGCTGGGTGTATTATTATGTAGCTGGGTGTATTATTATGTGGCTGGGTGTATTATTATGTGGCTGGGTGTATTATTATGTGGCTGGGTGTATTATTATGTGGCTGGGTGTATTATTATGTGGTGTATTATTATGTGGCTGGGTATATTATTATGTAGCTGGGTGTATTATTATGTGGCTGGGTGTATTATTATGTGGCTGGGTGTATTATTATGTGGCTGGGTGTATTATTATGTGGCTGGGTGTATTATTATGTGGCTGGGTGTATTATTATGTGGCTGGGTGTATTATTATGTGGTATATTATTATGTAGCTGGGTGCATTATTATGTGGTATATTATTATGTAGCTGGGTGTATTATTATGTGGCTGGGTGTATTATTATGTGGTATATTATTATGTGGCTGGGTGTATTATTATGTGGTATATTATTATGTAGCTGGGTGTATTATTATGTAGCTGGGTGTATTATTATGTGGCTGGGTGTATTATTATGTGGCTGGGTGTATTATTATGTGGCTGGGTGTATTATTATGTGGTATATTATTATGTGGCTGGGTGTATTATTATGTGGCTGGGTGGATTATTATGTAGCTGGGTGTATTATTATGTGGCTGGGTGTATTATTATGTGGTATATTATTATGTGGCTGGGTGTATTATTATGTTGCTGGGTGTATTATTATGTTGCTGGGTGTATTATTATGTGGCTGGGTGTATTATTATGTGGCTGGGTGTATTATTATGTGGCTGGGTGTATTATTATGTGGTATATTATTATGTGGCTGGGTGTATTATTATGTGGTATATTATTATGTGGCTGGGTGTATTATTATGTGGTATATTATTATGTGGCTGGGTGTATTATTATGTGGCTGGGTGTATTATTATGTGGCTGGGTGTATTATTATGTGGCTGGGTGTATTATTATGTGGTATATTATTATGTGGCTGGGTGTATTATTATGTAGCTGGGTGTATTATTATGTGGCTGGGTGTATTATTATGTGGTATATTATTATGTGGCTGGGTGTATTATTATGTGGTATATTATTATGTGGCTGGGTGTATTATTATGTTGCTGGGTGTATTATTATGTTGCTGGGTGTATTATTATGTTGCTGGGTGTATTATTATGTGGCTGGGTGTATTATTATGTTGCTGGGTGTATTATTATGTTGCTGGGTGTATTATTATGTGGCTGGGTGTATTATTATGTGGCTGGGTGTATTATTATGTGGTATATTATTATGTGGTATATTATTATGTTGCTGGGTGTATTATTATGTGGCTGGGTGTATTATTATGTGGTATATTATTATGTGGTATATTATTATGTGGTATATTATTATGTGGCTGGGTGTATTATTATGTGGCTGGGTGTATTATTATGTGGTATATTATTATGTGGTATATTATTATGTGGTATATTATTATGTGGCTGGGTGTATTATTATGTAGCTGGGTGTATTATTATGTGGTGTATTATTATGTGGCTGGGTGTATTATTATGTGGTGTATTATTATGTGGTGTATTATTATGTGGTATATTATTATGTAGCTGGGTGTATTATTATGTGGCTGGGTGTATTATTATGTGGCTGGGTGTATTATTATGTGGCTGGGTGTATTATTATGTGGTGTATTATTATGTGGCTGGGTGTATTATTATGTAGCTGGGTGTATTATTATGTGGTGTATTATTATGTGGCTGGGTGTATTATTATGTGGTGTATTATTATGTGGTGTATTATTATGTGGTATATTATTACATGGCTGGGTGTATTATTATGTGGCTGGGTGTATTATTATGTGGCTGGGTGTATTATTATGTGGCTGGGTGTATTATTATGTGGCTGGGTGTATTATTATGTGGCTGGGTGTATTATTATGTGGCTGGGTGTATTATTTTGTAGCTGGGTATATTATTATGTGGCTGGGTGTATTATTATGTAGCTGGGTATATTATTATGTGGCTGGGTGTATTAGTATGTGGTATATTATTATGTGGCTGGGTATATTATTATGTGGTATATTATTATGTGGCTGGGTGTATTATTATGTAGCTGGGTATATTATTATGTGGCTGGGTGTATTATTATGTGGTATATTATTATGTGGTATATTATTATGTAGCTGGGTATATTATTATGTGGCTGGGTGTATTAGTATGTGGTATATTATTATGTGGTATATTATTATGTAGCTGGGTATATTATTATGTGGCTGGGTATATTATTATGTGGCTGGGTGTATTAGTATGTGGTATATTATTATGTGGCTGGGTGTATTATTATGTGGTATATTATTATGTAGCTGGGTATATTATTATGTGGCTGGGTGTATTATTATGTGGTATATTATTATGTGGCTTGGTGTATTATTATATGGCTGGGTGTATTATTATGTGGTATATTATTATGTGGCTGGGTGTATTATTATGTGGTATATTATTATGTGGCTGGGTGTATTATTATGTGGTATATTATTATGTAGCTGGGTATATTATTATGTGGTATATTATTATGTGGCTGGGTGTATTATTATGTGGTATATTATTATGTGGCTGGGTGTATTATTATGTGGCTGGGTGTATTATTATGTGGCTGGGTGTATTAGTATGTGGTATATTATTATGTGGCTGGGTGTATTAGTATGTGGTATATTATTATGTGGCTGGGTATATTATTATGTGGTATATTATTATGTGGCTGGGTATATTATTATGTGGTATATTATTATGTGGCTGGGTATATTATTATGTGGTATATTATTATGTGGTATATTATTATGTAGCTGGGTATATTATTATGTGGTATATTATTATGTGGCTGGGTATATTATTATGTGGTATATTATTATGTGGCTGGGTATATTAGTATGTGGTATATTATTATGTGGTATATTATTATGTAGCTGGGTATATTATTATGTG
The DNA here is from genome assembly GCF_036934945.1 of Oncorhynchus masou masou. Taxonomy (NCBI): domain Eukaryota; kingdom Metazoa; phylum Chordata; class Actinopteri; order Salmoniformes; family Salmonidae; genus Oncorhynchus; species Oncorhynchus masou. Next base: position 5,628,031 of record NC_088222.1, on the reverse strand, counting down.
GTATATTATTATGTGGCTGGGTGTATTATTATGTGGTATATTATTATGTGGCTGGGTATATTAGTATGTGGTATATTATTATGTGGTATATTATTATGTAGCTGGGTATATTATTATGTGGCTGGGTGTATTAGTATGTGGTATATTATTATGTGGCTGGGTATATTATTATGTGGTATATTATTATGTGGCTGGGTGTATTATTATGTGGCTGGGTGTATTATTATGTAGCTGGGTGTATTATTATGTGGCTGGGTGTATTATTATGTGGCTGGGTGTATTATTATGTGGCTGGGTGTATTATTATGTGGTATATTATTATGTGGCTGGGTGTATTATTATGTGGTGTATTATTATGTGGCTGGGTGTATTATTATGTGGCTGGGTGTATTATTATGTGGCTGGGTGTATTATTATGTGGTATATTATTATGTAGCTGGGTATATTATTATGTGGCTGGGTGTATTATTATGTGGCTGGGTGTATTATTATGTGGCTGGGTGTATTATTATGTGGTATATTATTATGTGGCTGGGTGTATTATTATGTGGTATATTATTATGTGGCTGGGTGTATTATTATGTGGCTGGGTGTATTATTATGTGGCTGGGTGTATTATTATGTGGCTGGGTGTATTATTATGTGGCTGGGTGTATTATTATGTGGTATATTATTATGTAGCTGGGTATATTATTATGTGGCTGGGTGTATTATTATGTGGCTGGGTATATTATTATGTGGCTGGGTGTATTATTATGTAGCTGGGTGTATTATTATGTGGCTGGGTGTATTATTATGTGGCTGGGTGTATTATTATGTGGCTGGGTGTATTAGTATGTGGCTGGGTGTATTATTATATGGTATATTATTATGTGGCTGGGTGTATTAGTATGTGGTATATTATTATGTGGCTGGGTGTAATATCATTTTGCTGGGTGTATTACTATATGGCTTGGTGTATTATCATGTGCTTTGGTGAAGGTCTAGGGTGCGCTCTGTGAACCTAGTAGGTCCTCAGACAGAAGGTCTAGGGTGCGCTGTGTGAACCTAGTTTGTCCTCAGACAGTAGGTCTTGGGTGCGCTGGGTGAACCTAGTTGGTCCTCAGACTGTAGGTCTAGGGTGCGCTGGGTGGACCTAGTTGGTCCTCAGACAGTAGGTCTAGGGTGCGCTGGGTGAACCTAGTTGTTCCTCAGACAGAAGGTTTAGGGTGCGCTGGGTGTCTGGACACCAGAGTTCATTACACTGTGTTTGGGTGTAAAATTATTCTTCTATATATTTCCCATTTGAGTCCATAATGGAGTACAATCTGTGTCTTGTGTATTATTATGTGGCTGGGTGTATTATTATGTGGCTGGGTGTATTATTATGTGGCTGTGTATTATTATGTGTGGGTGTAGAAGGGCTATCATGGTGGCTGACAGTGGGGGTGCTTAGATGGGTGATTATTATGCCGCTGGGATTGGGGTTTTATTTTGTCTGTTCTGCTGTGATGTTGATTATATGGTCAGGGTCTGGGTGTGGTCTGTTCTGCTGTGATGTTGACTCTGTGGTCTGGGTCTGGTGTGGTGTGTTCTGCTGTGATGTCGACTCTATGGTCATGGGTCTGGTGTGGATTATTCTGCTGTGGTGTCGAGACTTTTGTCGGGTGTTTATTATGTGGGCTGTTCTGCTGACTTCTCTGTGGGGGTGGCCATTATGTGGTGGGTTGTATCTCTGTATATGTGGCTGGGTGTATTATTATCTCCTCCAGCATTCTGATCCTCTCCTCTAGTGCTCTGTTATTCCTGCTCCTGCTCCTGCTCTTACTCCTGTTGTAGTTGTCTCATTACTGTCCTGGGTGCATTATTATGTCTCTCTCCATTATTATGTCCAACTCTCCGGGTCTGGTTATTATTATGTGGGTGTTATTATTATGCTGGACTGTTGTCTGGGTCTGTGTGACTGGAGTCTATTATCATTATTATGTGCTGTTCCAGCTCCATTACCTCCAGCTGGGTGAATTATTATCCTTCATTTCAATATTATTATGGGAGTATTAATCTGTGCTGGGAGGTTATTATGCTGGGTGTATTATTATGTGGCTGGGTGTATTATTATGTGAGGTCTGGTGTATTATTATGTGGCTGGGTGTATTATATGTGGTATATTTTATCAAGCTGGAGAGCTTATCCTGCTCGGCTAATTCTTTGTTTAGGTGATTAATGTCCTGCTGATTATTATGTTGGGGTATTATTATGTGCCATTACTGTTGGCTGGACTTATATTATTATGTGGTATATTTATGTTAGTTGATTATTAGTCCTGGGTGTATTATTATGTGGCTGAGTTTCCATGTGGCTTGTTATTATGTGGCTGGGTTAACAAAGGGGTAGTGTGCTAATATTATTACTGTGCCATGCCAGGAGATGGTTATGTGGCTGGAAGATAAGGTTGCTGATGTTCCCATTTTTGTATTATTATGTCTGGGTGTATTATTATGTGGCTGGGTGATTATTATGTGGCTTCATTATTATGTGGCTGGGTGTATTATTATGTGGCTGGGTATATTATTATGTGGCTGGGTGTATTATTATGGCCAGGGTTGTTCCGGTTTTTATGTCACTAGATGCCCCCATTGTGCTTTTTGACCTTTTGCTTGTCCTTGATCCCCATTATTGGCTGGGTGTATTATTATGTGCCTCGTTTACCCTGATTGTATTTATTATGTGGCTTTGTTTCCCTCAGTTCTTTGCTCTGTGTTTGTATGTTAGCACCCATTATGCCTAGTGTTCTGTGTGCTCTTATTATTATGATCCCGGTGGATTATTTGTGGAATTCTGTTTTATTTGTTCTGGGTGTTTTTGGGTGTATTTATTATTATATGGCTGGGTATCTTTGGCTGAGGTTTTGTGCTATACCTGGGTGTATTATTGTGGATTGCCTTATTGGCTGGGTATATTATTATGTTGGTGTATTACCTTGTGGATATTATTATGTGGCTTGTTATCATTGTTGCTGGGTGTATTACTTAAGGCTTGTGTATTATCATGTTTTCCTGAAGGTCTTGCGCTCTGTTAGTAGGTCCTCAGACAGAAGGTTTGCGCTTAAAACCTAGTTTGTCCTCAGACAGTAGGTCTTGGGTGCGCTGTGAACCTCTGCCTCATCTGTCTGGGTTCTGCTGACTATTGGTCCTCAGACAGTAGGTCTTGTGACTTGTTCCTCAGACAGAAGGTTTAGACCTGGGTGTCTGGACACCAGGTTTAGACACACTGTGTTTGGGAAAAAGTTTTTCTTCTTTACATGAGTCCATAAGGGTACTGTGTTTGTGTTTGTCCTCAGTGGGTGTGAGGTGTTGCCAAGGGCTATCATGGTGGCTGACAGTGGGGGTGCTCAGAGGGGGTGAGACCGTTTGGGGTTTTTCCTGCCATTGTTAGGCTCATGGGCTTTGACTGTTCTGTGATGTTGACTCTATGGTCAGGGTCTGGTTGAAGCTGTGTGATGTCAACTCTATGGTCAGGGTCTGGTGTTGTGTTCTGCTGTGATGTCCTCTATAAAATAACTGTTCTGCTGTGGTGTCGATTTTTCTTTGATTGGGCTTTTGCTGACTTCTCTGAATACCTAGTTTCAGACATAAACCATCCCCCTCAACCTCTCCTCCAGCAGTCTGATCCTCTCCTCTAGTGCTCTGTTCTGCTTTCCTGCTTGCTTTACTCCTGTTGTAGTTGTCTCACCACTGTCCAGAGTGCAGATATGTCTCTCTCCACCTCCAACTCTCCGGGTCTGGTTAAGGGGGTGTTGTTGTGCTGGACTGTTGTCTGGGTCTGTGCTGACTGGAGTCTAATCATTGTTCCAGCTCCACCTGCCTTACCTCCAGCTGGGTGAATTTATCCTTCATTTCAATAAGGTTTGTGCTGGGAGGTTGACTCTCCGTGGGGGTTAAGTTGTATACAATGAAGCAGTGGTTCTGAACCTTGTTGAGGGTATCTTTATCAAGGGAGACCCCACTCAGTTTCATATGAAAGTCCAGCTGAACTGTTTGGGGTTACCCTTCTTACTGTTCCGGAAAAATAAAAGTCCTGTTTTTTTTTCAAATTCAAAAATAGTGTATATATAGTACTGTGCCATGCCAGGAGATGGTTTGTGTCAAGATCATTGCTGTGTTCCCATTTTTGTAACAAAATCAGCAAAAGTGTCTCTTGATTTTCCATAAAAAGCTTCAATTTGTAATAATTTCTTGAATATTTACTGCAAATCTGCTTTTGCCTTTCAGAGACCAGTTCAGAAATGCAAACGTTTGCTCTCACCTTGTTGGGCTATGTTTGACCACTCTCATGTAATTTTCACAACAAATTCTGTTCCATTTCTTCGTTTTTGTATGTTTGAGGCCAGCATCCTCGAAATAGAATTGCTTCACAAAGATATGTTGTAACAAACGGTTGAAAATCTACAGTTTTAGCTTTCTTTTGAGCAATAAAAGGGTACTGCGTTCTGCCATTTGTTGACACCAAACGTTGAAAGCGTTGTTCTGAAATTGCTGTTGTAACCTGGCTCTGACAGTTTTGACATTTCTCAACACTTGAGGGTTAAGTGACTGTTGCAAGGTTTTTGTTGAACCTGCCTCTGCTAGAATACAATGATTAACTGATGATGTTGTTAGGTATTTTGACACCTCACCAAACACAGACTGTTGTCTCAGCATGACTAAGCATGTCCTTAACAAAATGCTGTCTCATCCCATGCTTTGATAAGTCATGACTCTTTGTTGGATCGGGAAGTATCTGTTGAGAGACTTTGCAAGTTCATCTAAGTGCATGGCAATTGCTTTCTTCAGTTCCGCAAATACAGAAATGTCTTTAGATTCCAGATACATCTTCAATCTTACTTAACAGTCGTCCAGCCTTGGGAAAGTTTGCCTGGCCGGTTATCTTTCTCTGTTCGTTGTTTCCATTAAGGGGCTAGCACTTTTTTTGAAAAGCCTTCATGCCTTCTTTACCGAACCCTGTTCGTTAATTCCAAGGGGTTTCAAAACCTGAGTGGGTTGATTCCCATGATGTGGACTCCACCTGCCCTGCATCTTTTGATTGAGATGATAGAGATCTTTGCGAAGATATCAGCCATGTTAAAATGAGAATGAACTCAGAATGTTTTGAAGCAAAGTCTGCATGACAATGTTGGTGCTCTTGCAAAAACAGGGCTAATTCCACACGCACGCCTCCACGTATTTAGCTGCAGTCGTTTATGTCCCCTGGGATAACCACCGAGTACGTTAGAATGGTACAGAAGTACCTCGAATTAAGAGCCCATTTCTTTACACAGCTCACTGAAGATGCGGTGCCTCAGAGCACTTGTTCCCCAGTCCACATACAGTGCCTTGCGAGTTAAGTTCGGCCCCCATTGAACTTTGCGAACTTTGCCACATTTCCAGGCTTCAAACATAAAGATATAAAACTGTATTTTTTTGTG
>NC_088222.1:5615088-5617588 GCF_036934945.1 Oncorhynchus masou masou | reverse complement strand
CTCCTTCTGGAAATGGTCCCCAAGGCTACCTCTAGCTGGGTCTGCCAAAGTAACAACTACGCATTATTGTTATGAAGCATGAACAAAAAAAGGACTCAGAATTCATATCAACAATTTTGTATTCTGCTGGGAGTGAGACCAGCTGTGTCTACCAGACAGCGTCAGAGACTGGTGTGTCCTGACCACCTCGCCTCTCTGTAAAATAAGGATGTTTTGTATCACACTGGGTATAAGAACAGAGTTGAGGTTGTTAGGGGGGGTTTCTGTCCTGGCTGGAAATTCTGTTGTGAGGAATGACCTAGATTTAACAACAGACACATGACCAAACAGGGACGGAGCACCTCTCGGCACCGTTATTATCTATGGAGCTTCGTGAGAACAGGGGGGTAGGATCGTCACTTTGTGTACAACATGCTTCTCTCTTCCATTCCACTGTAGCGTGTCAGAGAAGGCCCAGAGTATAACAGTCTATTTCAAAGATTCAAATACAAAATGATAAAATAAACCCTTTTCGAAGATGTATAATTTGTTTTTCATGAATTACTTTGTTTCTCTCTCTCTTTGTAATGTGTGGACTTTTTCCGATAATGAAGTCAAAAAATGGAATTATTAAAAAAAAGTGCTGCTCGTACCTGTTGAATCCAGGTTCTCTCTCCGTATTACCTGTGGAATCCAGGTTCTCTCTCCGTATTACCTGTAGAATCCAGGTTCTCCCTCCGTATTACCTGTAGAATCCAGGTTCTCCCTCCGTATTACCTGTGGAATCCAGGTTCTCCCTCCGTATTACCTGTGGAATCCAGGTTCTCCCTCCGTATTACCTGTGGAATCCAGGTTCTCTCTCCGTATTACCTGTGGAATCCAGGTTCTCCCTCCGTATTACCTGTGGAATCCAGGTTCTCCCTCCGTATTACCTGTGGAATCCAGGTTCTCCCTCCGTATTACCTGTGGAATCCAGGTTCTCTCTCCGTATTACCTGTGGAATCCAGGTTCTCCTCCGTATTACCTGTGGAATCCAGGTTCTCCCTCCGTATTACCTGTGGAATCCAGGTTCTCCCTCCGTATTACCTGTGGAATCCAGGTTCTCCCTCCGTATTACCTGTTGAATCCAGGTTCTCCCTCCGTATTACCTGTGGAATCCAGGTTCTCTCTCCGTATTACCTGTGGAATCCAGGTTCTCCCTCCGTATTGCCTGTGGAATCCAGGTTCTCCCTCCGTATTACCTGTGGAATCCAGGTTCTCTCTCCGTATTACCTGTGGAATCCAGGTTCTCCCTCCGTATTACCTGTGGAATCCAGGTTCTCTCTCCGTATTACCTGTTGAATCCAGGTTCTCCCTCCGTATTACCTGTGGAATCCAGGTTCTCCCTCCGTATTACCTGTGGAATCCAGGTTCTCTCTCCGTATTACCTGTGGAATCCAGGTTCTCTCTCCGTATTACCTGTGGAATCCAGGTTCTCCCTCCGTATTACCTGTGGAATCCAGGTTCTCCCTCCGTATTACCTGTGGAATCCAGGTTCTCCCTCCGTATTACCTGTGGAATCCAGGTTCTCCCTCCGTATTACCTGTGGAATCCAGGTTCTCCCTCCGTATTACCTGTGGAATCCAGGTTCTCCCTCCGTATTACCTGTGGAATCCAGGTTCTCCCTCCGTATTACCTGTGGAATCCAGGTTCTCCCTCCGTATTACCTGTGGAATCCAGGTTCTCTCTCCGTATTACCTGTGGAATCCAGGTTCTCCCTCCGTATTACCTGTGGAATCCAGGTTCTCCCTCCGTATTACCTGTGGAATCCAGGTTCTCCCTCCGTATTACCTGTGGAATCCAGGTTCTCCCTCCGTATTACCTGTGGAATCCAGGTTCTCCCTCCGTATTACCTGTGGAATCCAGGTTCTCCCTCCGTATTACCTGTGGAATCCAGGTTCTCCCTCCTTAATACCTGTGGAATCCAGGTTCTCCCTCCGTATTACCTGTGGAATCCAGGTTCTCCCTCCGTATTACCTGTGGAATCCAGGTTCTCCCTCCGTATTACCTGTGGAATCCAGGTTCTCCCTCCGTATTACCTGTGGAATCCAGGTTCTCCATCCGTATTACCTGTGGAATCCAGGTTCTCCCTCCGTATTACCTGTGGAATCCAGGTTCTCCCTCCGTATTACCTGTGGAATCCAGGTTCTCCCTCCGTATTACCTGTTGAATCCAGGTTCTCCCTCCGTATTACCTGTGGAATCCAGGTTCTCCCTCCGTATTACCTGTGGAATCCAGGTTCTCCCTCCGTATTACCTGTGGAATCCAGGTTCTCTCTCCGTATTACCTGTGGAATCCAGGTTCTCCCTCCGTATTACCTGTGGAATCCAGGTTCTCCCTCCGTATTACCTGTGGAATCCAGGTTCTCCCTCCGTATTACCTGTGGAATCCAGGTTCTCCCTCCGTATTACCTGTGGAATCCAGGTTCTCCCTCCGTATTACCTGTGGAATCCAGGTTCTCCCTCCGTATTACCTGTGGAAT
>NC_088222.1:5602588-5610088 GCF_036934945.1 Oncorhynchus masou masou | reverse complement strand
GCTGGCCGCCATATTTAGCAATTGGGGGTGAAGGACCTTGGTCAGCGAGGTAATCGAGAATACAATGGTCACTCTGAGCTCCAGAGTTCCTCTGTGGAGATGGGAGAACCTTCCAAAGGCACAAGACAGAACGCTTGGAGTGTTGCCAAACGTAACCTAAAGGACTCTCAGACCATGAGAAACAAAATTCTCTGGTCTGATAAAACCAAGATTGAACTCTTTGGACTGAATGCCAAGTGTTACGTCTGGATGAAACCTGGCACCATCCCTATGGTGAAGCACGGTGGTGGCAGCATCATGCTGTGGGGATTTCTTTCAGCGGCAGGGACTGGGAGACTAGTCAGGATCGGGGGAAAGATGAACGGAGCAAAGTACAGAGAGATCCTTGATGTTAACCTGCTCCAGAGCCCTCAGGACCTCAGACTGATGGTTACTTCTCAGAATGTATTGAGCTTTTAAGAGGAGTGAAACAAGGCTGTCCTTTGTCTCCATATCTATTTATTATGGCCATTGAAATGCCAGCTATTAAAATGAGATCCAACAAGAACATCAAGTGGTTAGAAATACAGGGGATGAAAACTAAAGAGTCGATGTATGACGATGAGTAATGGACTCTCGTTTTTTCTTAAGTACGCAATCTGGATCCCTGCACAATCTCAATCTGGATCCCTGCACAATCTCAATCTGGATCCCTGCACAATCTCAATCTGGATCCCTGCACAGTCTCAATCTGGATCCCTGCACAATCTCAATCTGGATCCCTGCACAGTCTCAATCTGGATCCCTGCACAGTCTCAATCTGGATCCCTGCACAGTCTCAATCTGGATCCCTGCACAGTCTCAATCTGGATCCCTGCACAGTCTCAATCTGGATCACTTTTCTAGTCTGGTGTACCATATTACGTGTTGAATCATTAAAAGACCTTTTAGTTGACCAATAAAATGGGCGGCTGGTGAAGTAGACATACTTGGCATACACATCTCAAAAACTATAAATGAATTTACCACAATCAATTTCAATAGAAAGTTAGTAAAAATAGATAAGATTATAGATAAGACCATGGAGAGGTAAATACTTGTCTATTTATGGAAAATCACATTGATGAACTCTTTGGTCCTGTTTACTTACTAAGTAATGGCACTGCCTATTCCAAACAACACGTGTTTTAAATCATATGAGTAAAAAATATTTCATTTTTATGTGGAATGATAAGGCAGACAAAATTAAACGTGCCTATTTATGTAATGAATATGAGTTTGAGGGGATAAAATTCTAAAAAATTAAAGCTTTAAACCTCTCACTAAAAGCTTCACTCTTACATAAGTTATATTTAAACTCAAAATGGTTCTCCAGTAGATTATTAAGAAAGACCAGACCTTTGTTCAAAAATGGTCTAATTTGCCTTTATCCAGATTCAACTTCTCATTTCCAACTAATTGAAAATGACATTTTGTTTAATGTATCGCCCTTTTTAAACAAGCCGTAAAAAGCTGGTTACAATTTCTGTTTTATCCTCCAGTAAAGATAGAACAAATATTACAACAAATATTACAAATATTACAACAAATGTCATGGTTAAACTCAAGGATACCCGTTAATAAAAACATTTTTGTAGCAACTTTATTTTATTTTAATTGTATTGTATTTATTAATGATATTATGAATAGAAACGGAGGAGTTATGTCACATATGCGGCATTCGAAAATATGTGGGAATTACCTGCTCAATCCAAATGTACAACTAATTGATTGCAGCACTACTTTAAAATGGAGGAGACAAGTGGAAAAGGAAGGGAATGTGTTTGCCTGCCATTTATTAAAGATACAAACTGCCTGAAAGGAACTGGCATAAATAGAAAAATAGAATAATAATCATTGGTTTTAAACACGTGCTCTCTTTGTGTGTGTATGTATATGTGTGAGTGTATGTGTGTGCGTGTGTGTGCATATATGTGCGTGTGTGTGTATGTGTGCATGCGTGTTTGCTTGCAGTCATGCGTCTACACGTTATGTGACCATCTTTAAGTCATTTATTAATAGATAGTTAATTAACAGTGAGAGAATCTCCGCTGCCTTGGAGATCTACTGTGATGTCACAATGAGAGTTGGAAGAAACTGTCTGAGATTTTTTCACTCCGATGTAAAACTTGTCCCAGGAAGTAAGAAGTGCTTGGACTGTGGCCCGTAGTGTACTACTCTATAGAATAGGGTGACGTTTGGGACAATGCCCCGGTCACACCACACCATGTCAGGCTGGGTCTGGGCTCTGCTCTATCAGACCTGACCTCCGTACAGACCTTCTACATTTACATTACATTTAAGTCATTTAGCAGACGCTCTTATCCAGAGCGACTTACAAATTGGTGAATTCACCTTCTGACATCAGTGGAACAGCCACTTTACAATAGTGCATCTAAATCATTTAAGGGGGGTGAGAAGGATTGCTTTATCCTATCCTAGGTATTCCTTGAAGAGGTGGGGTTTCAGGTGTCTAGGACACTTCTCATCGCTCTTGTGAGTATTCTGTTTTTTGTTTTGTTTATTTTTGTGAGTTTCTTTTGAGGCCTTTTGTGCTTTCCTACCACCTTTTGGATTTGCCATTTTTGTATTTAAGGATTTTTTTACTTTATTAAATACACCGTCTTAAACACTGCTGTGTCTGCCTCATCTTCTGGGTTCTGCTGACTATTTTGTGGCTCAGTTGGTTAAGTGACTGTTTTCTCACTCCGGAGACCCAGGTTCGAAACGGGTCCTGACAGAAACACAGAGCCAAAAATGAACCCAGAGGCAGCCAGTTCCCAGGACCTTTTGCCACGCTGTCCCACCACCAGGAGACTGTCCAACGCACGAAGCCGCCCCTGGTTCAGCAAGAGGCCTTAATGGCTAGACATTCTCATCTTCTGTGGGAGATGCTGACTTCCATTAAGCATATATCTGATCGACTTACCCGGCAACAAGTTTCAGTCCCAGTACCTCAGGTTCACGTACCCATGGCAGTTAACCCCCTGGCTGAACCTCGTTTCCCACCTCCCCAATGGTTCTCAGAGTGATCCAAGTGCTTGTAAAGGGTTTCTCACTCAATGTTCTCTCTCCTTTGAGCTGCAACCCTCGTCGTTTCCACCGACCGGTCTAAGATCGCATATGTCATCACCCTGCTGTCGGAAAAAGCCCTGGCCTGGGCTACTGCTGTGTGGGATGCCCATAGTTCCTGCTGTGCCAGCTACTCTGCCTTTGCTGAAATTCAGCGAGTGTTTCAGTGACAGTGGTTCTGACTCAGCCAAACAGCTCCTGACTCTCCATCAAGGTTGGCGCAGCGTGACGGTTTATGCCATCCCAGTTCCGCACGGTGGCAGCAGCGAAGTGGCTGGAACAACAGGCGCTCACGGTGTGCTTTCTGAAAGGCCTTTCCGACACTATCCAAGATGAACTGGCCACTCGGGAACCACCGGACAATCTCGAGTCCCTGATCAAGTTGGCCTCACGCATTGACCAGCGTCTGAGAGAGAGAGAACTCAACCGTAGACCTCTAGCCCCTATCAGTCCCAGCTCCGAGTCCCCACCTTTATCATCGCTGGCTCCACCGGAACCCATGCAGATTGGACGCATCTCCCAGGCTGAGAGAGACCGCCGGATGAGGGAGCGACGCTGTCTATATTGCGGCAAACCGGGCCATTTCCGTTCCACGTGTCCCGGGCTCCAGGGAAACGCTCTGTCCCGTACAGACCGGGGGGAACTGTAGCGGGAAACATAACCTCCTCCCATCCGTCCAACTCCCGTCTGCTCATTCCAGTCACCCTCTCCTGGGACAACCACAAGCTTCACCTTCAAGCCTTGGTAGACTCTGGAGCCGCAGGTAACTTCATGGATGGTGTCTGGGCGAAGGAGAATGGCGTTCCCTCTGAACCTCTAAGTGACCCCATGAGGGTTACTACATTGGATGGAAGCCCTTTGGGATCTGGACTTGTCACTCATGTCACTACCTCCTTGCGACTTTCAGTTTCACAACACCAGGAATTGATGAACTTTCATTTGATCTCCTGTTCCGAGTTCCCTCTCGTCCTTGGATACCCCTGGCTTCACAGCCATAACCCTCACATCGACTGGTCTGTGGGCACTATCAAGCAGTGGGGTCCTACGTGCCAAGCTACTTGTATTTTCCAGAATTCCCGAGTTCTACTCCCGAGTCTTTAGAATCCATCGACCTGACCCGAGTTCCCGAGTGTTACCATGACCTCAAACTGGTGTTTAGCAAACAGAGGGCCACCATGCTACCACCCCATAGACCTTACGATTGCCCCATCGACCTGTTTCCGGGCACTTGCCCCCCCAGGAGTCGGATCTTTTCCCTATCTCCACCCGAACGAGCTGCTATGGATACCTACATCAAGGACGCTCTGGAAGCAGGCCTCATGCGTCCATCCACCTCCCCGGCGGGAGCAGGGTTTTTCTTTGTGGCCAAGAAAGACGGTGGATTACGTCCTTGCATCGACTACCGGGGACTCAATGCCATAACCGTCACGTAACCGTTACCCGCTGCCCCTTATGGCCACAGCCTTGAGCTGCTCCAGGAAGCAGTTGTTTCACTAAGCCGGCCTGCGGAACGCATACCATCTTGTGCGGATCAGACCTGGTGACGAGTGGAAGACCGCTTTCAACACGCCTACTGGTCACTATGAATACTTGGTGATGCCCTTCTAATGACCAACGCTAGCCGGTGTTCCAAAAAGCGCTCATAAACGATATGCTTAGGGATATGCTTAACATATTTGTGTTCGTTTACTTGGATGACATCCTCATCTTTTGAGCTCCTTCAAGAACACACTAAGCATGTCAGACAAGTACTCAAACGCCTCCTAGACAGCCATCTGTACGTTAAGCCGGAAAAATGTGAATTCCATTTCATCCCGAGTACAATTCCTGGGATTTGTAGTGGAACCCAGTCGAGTCCAAATGGACCCTAGGAAGGTAGGGAAGCGGTAAGCAGTTGGCCCACCCCCAAATCCGTTAAGGATGTTCAGCGTTTCCTGGGCTTCACAAACTTTTACCGCAAGTTCATCAAGAACTTCAGTTTGGTGGCAGCTCCTCTCTCAGCTTTAACCAAAGGTGGCAATGCAAGGTTTTTGTGGGGAAGAGAAGCTGAGACGGCCTTCCAAGGACTCAAGCAGCGCGTCCTCTCTGCTCCCATCCTGATACTACCGACTACGGATGAACCATTTGTGGTGGAGGTAGACGCATCAGAGGTTGGTGTTGGAGCTGTCCTGTCTCAGAGGGTGAAGACAGAAGCTTCATCCGTGCGCTTTCTTCTCACACCGGCTTACCCCGACTGAGAGGAACTTCTAGTGTGGGGATCGTGAACTCCTAGCGGTTAAGATGGCATTGAAGGAATGGAGACACTGGCTCGAGGGCTTCTCACCCGTTTCAAGTGCTTACGGACCACAAAAATCTGGAGTATATCCAGCAGGCGAAGCGGTTGAACTCTAGACAAGCTAGATGGTCTCTTTTCTTCAATCGATTCCAGTTTATCCTCACCTATCGGCCCGGGTCGAAGAATCTCAAACCGGATGCCCTGTCCCGAGTCTACGCTCCTGCCATTCGAGATGACACGGACATGCCTGTCCTTCCTGCTGCTAAGATTGTGGCTCCGATCTCGTGGCAAGTTGAGGATACCGTGAGACGTGCTCAAGCTAGCGAACCGGACCCGAAAGGAGGCCCTGCCAATCGGTTGTTTGTCCCCAAGGCAGTGAGGACTCAGGTCCTTCTGTGGGGGCACTCCTCTCGCCTCACCTGTCATCCGGGCGTAGGTCGCACCTTGGAGTTCATCCAGCGTAAGTTCTGGTGGCCTACCATAAGAGAAGACGTTGCCACTTTCGTCAATGCCTGCCCCGTGTGCTGCCAGGGCAAATCTTCTCACCTCCGCCCTCAAGGACTCCTTCACCCTTTACCTGTTCCCCACAGACCCTGGTCCCATATCTCATTGGACTTTATTACTGGACTTCCTCCATCCCATGGCAATACTACTATCCTAGTCATAATCGACAGGTTTTCAAAGGCGGCCAGGTTCGTCCCTCTGACTAAGTTACCTTCTGCCAAGGAAACGGCTGAGTTGGTAATTAATCATGTGTTCCGAGTCTTCGGCATTCCTCAAGATGTGGTTTCTGACAGAGGTCCCCAGTTCGCCTCAAGGTTTTGGAAGGCCTTCTGCCAACTCATGGGGGCTTCTGCCAGTCTATCTTCAGGGTACCATCCGGAGTCCAACGGCCAAACAGAGAGGATGAATCAAGAGCTGGAAACCACCCTCCGATGTATGACTCGTGACAACCCGTCCACATGGTCATCCTTTATTGTTTGGGCCGAATACGCGCACAACACCTTGCGCTCCTCCTCCACTGGTATGTCCCCGTACGAGTGTCAGTTTGGCTATGCTCCTCCATTGTTCCCGGACCAGGAGGCAGAAGTCAGAGTGCCTTCAGCCTTGAAGTTCGTCAGACGCTGTCGGCTTATGTGGAGGAAGACCCGTCTTAATCTTATGCGTTCCTCACAGAGGTACCAACAACAAGCCAACAGACGTCGCCGTCCCGGGCCTACCCTGCGCCCCGGCCAGAGAGTCTGGCTCTCCACAAGAGACTTACCTCTACGGGTGGAGTCTCGCAAGCTGTCCCAAAAATACATCGGTCCCTTCAAGGTTGCCAGGAGAGTTAACCCAGTTTCTTATCGCCTACACTTACCCAGATCCCTTAAGATTAATCCCACATTTCACATTTCATTGTTAAAACCTGTTGTTTTTTCTCCCCTTGTCCCGGCAGACAGACCTCCCCCTCCGCCTCGTGTCATTGGAGGCCAGCCGGCTTATACCGTCCATCGGATACTGGATTCCCGCCGGGTGCAGCGGTCCTGGCAGTATCTGGTGGACTGGGAAGGCTACGGTCCTGAGGAGCGCTCCTGGGTTCCTGCCAAAGACATCCTGGACCCTGACCTCATTCGTCAGTTCAGGGTCCTCCACCCTGAGAGAGCTGGTAGGAACGTCAGGAGCCGTTCCTAGGGGGGATTCTGTCAGGATTTGGCCAGGGTTGTTCCGGGTTTTGGTCAGTAGATGCCCCCATTGTGCTTTTTGTCCTTATGTTTTTCCCTTGATCCCCATTATTATTTGCACCTGTGCCTCGTTTCCCCTAATTGTATTTAAACCCTTAGTTTCCCTCAGTTCTGTGCTCTGTGTTTGTATGTTAGCACCCTGCCTAGTGTTCTGTGTACTCTTGTCGATTCCGGGTGGACGCTCTTGTGGTATTCTGTTTTTGTTTTTGTTTATTTTTGTGAGTTTCTTTTGAGGCCTTTTTGTGCTTTTCCTACCACCTTTTGGATTTGCCATTTTTTGTATTTAAGGATTTTTTCTTTATTAAATACACCGTCTTAAGTACTGCTGTGTCTGCCTCATCTTCTGGGTTCTGCTGACTATTCGTGGCTCAGTTGGTTAAGTGACTGTTTCTCACTCCGGAGACCCAGGTT